>NW_024070205.1:9249018-9619590 GCF_014754425.2 Oryx dammah
GGGCCCAGCCTGCGGCAGCCGCGGGGCCTGCACCCGCCGAGCCCGGACTCACCTCGGGCCGGCCCGGCCCCGGCCCCCGCTGCGGGAGCCAGAGGAGCCGGAAGACTGCATGGCCGGCGGAAGGAGGAGCGGCGCGGCCCGCACCCGGCCCCCGGCGGCGCCGAGACTCGGTCCCCGGGGCCTGGCCGCGTTTCACCGGGGCTGGCGGGGAGGGGCAGCGGGGAGGAAGCGGCGGGAGTCTGCACTGCTGCAGAGCCGCCCCCAGAGCGCCCTCTAATGAAGGCGCGGCGGCCGTCGTCCGCCCTCCCGCTCGCGCCACCGCCGCCCGCGCCGGGGACCCCGCTGTCCGTGGGTCGAGGCCCTTGGGGCCTGCCCGGTCCCTAGGCCGGGACCTGGCTTAGCCCGGGACCGAGGAAGAGAGCCGCTCGGAAAGATCTAGCAACGAGCTCCAACCCTTCCACCACACGAGAGTGATTTGGTCCAGATTTAGAGCCGCTTTTCTGCCGAAACAGCGGTTTTTCATTGTGAGGGCTCTCTCTCTTCTTGACAAACCCGATCACTGCCCGGACTGGGAAACTGTCCTCCTCGAAGACTGAATGCCCTCTTTTCTTTCCTAATGAAACCCAGCTGCTCTCACGGCTTTTCTTCTGACTCTCTCCAGAGGCTTAAGGTTTAGAGTTTAAAATCAATTCATGTTAAGTGCCAGAACTCTCGTTCCTGGAAAGCACATGGAACATTAATGATAGTTCCAATGTCCCATCCATCCTCCTGCTCGCCCCCCCCCACCAAAGAATCTAGTGGGAATGAGTGGTCTACATAGAGACACTAAAATTTGGTTAGTCGAAGAGGGAAAAGCAGGTAGACAGTAACGGTCATTGAGCGAGTGCTCAAAAATTCGTGTCCATAGGTACCCCTGGACAGGGCTGGGTCATTCCCAAGATACTATAGTTGCATTCTGTTTCAAAGGCTGGACCACCAGAAGAAAAATAGAGAAAGAGCCCAACGACCTCCCCACCTACACATTCTCATACGGTCTACTGCTGCTGCTGCTGCTAAGTCGCTTCAGTCGTGTCCTACTCTGTGCGACGCCATAGATGGCAGCCCACCAGGCTCCCCCGTCCCTGGGATTCTCCAGGCAAGAACACTGGAGTGGGTTGCCATTTCCTTCTCCAATGCATCCATGCATGCTAAGTCACTTCAGTCGTGTCCGACTCTGTGTGACCCTATGGACAGGAGCCCACCAGGCTCCTATGTCCACAGGAGTCTCTAGGCAAAAATACAGGAGGGGGTTGCCATTTCCTTCTTCACATTTGGCCTAGTAATTTTCAGTATTAAAAAAAAAGTATAAAATCTTGTTATATCCCTTAATCACATTTGTAAATTGAGGAGGGGCACTTTTTTTTTTTTTTTTTTTGGTGCCCTGCCATGGTGAACTGCCATATTTAAATCAGAATGCCACTTACTCTTCCTACAAAATGCTTATCACTGTGTTTGCTTCGGACTCTCAATGGCCTCTCTTTCTCGCAGTCCTTCAGCTCCTCTTTGGCTCACAGGTGAAAGAAAGAAAATTCACCTTAGGGACGTGTGAAAGAGTATTTCCTATTCCCTTGGGTGATGAGAAAATATGAAAGCACAGAGCCTGGCTGGAATAGTTGATTAGATTTCTTTCCATTTATTATTAATTTGTTTTTATTTATAGATGTTGTTTATTTCACCAATATTATAATTCTAACTGTACAGAGCATAAAAAGGCACAGGCCATGTCAGATATCTTTCTGTATAAGTTCAAGTGATGAATAGCATAGACAAATTAAATATGACCTTTCTATTCTTTGTATCAATGTTTCCTTTGAGAATTTAGGTGCCAAGGTAATAGCATCCTAAAATAAATCTCATGAGAAAAATAATATATATAGTTTATTGATTGTTTAAAATATGTCATAGTATTATTAAGTGGGTAAGATAGGTAAGACACATATTTCTTCTGAGAATCAAGAGTAAACTCCCCTAAGATTCCATTAGGTCCATCCCATTCAACATTCTCCACATGCTGGCAAATGCTGGCTGACACCTGGGGAGACATAACCTACAATGTGATCTGTACCTGGTTCCTGGATTACAGAGCATCTGCCAGAGCTCCAGATACACCAGCACTTGCTGAGATGTAATTAGGATCAATCAGTCATGCCCAGAAAAGGGCCAGAGGTTGGGGAAGACCTTTCACAGCAGGTGTCAAACTTTACCGTGCAGAAACATCACTTATCAGTTCATTCAGTTCAGTTCAGTTCAGTTGCTCAGTCCTGTCCAACTCTTTGTGACCCCATGAATCGCAGCACACCAGGCCTCCCTGTCCATCACCATCTCCCGGAGTTCACTCAGACTCACGTCCATCGAGTCCGTGATGCCATCCAGCCATCTCATCCTCTGTCATCCCCTTCTCCTCCTGCCCCCAATCCCTCCCAGCATCAGAGTCTTTTCCAATGAGTCAACTCTTCGCATGAGGTGGCCAAAGTACTGGAGCTTCAGCTTTAGCATCATTCCTTCCAAACCTCAACATCACTTATGGTGCCTACCAAAAAGAGAGATTCTTGAACCTCATATCAGAAAATTTTTCATACTCTAGGTTCAGAGGAGTTGGAGAACCTGCTTCTTTAAAAAAAAAAAAAAAAAACAAAAACATAGGTGGTTCTAATGCAGGCAGAGTAGGCAGATCTTGCTTTAAGAAACTCTGACCGAGAAGTATCCTGACATAATAACCTTTTCTTGACCTTTCATGATTTTAAATAATTCAATCATATCTGTTCTCATCTGTACTAGTTTGCTAGGGCTGCGATACAAAATATCACAGACTGGGGAGCATAAACAATAGAAGTTTATTTCTAGCACTTGCAAAGGCTGGAAATCACAGATCAAGGTGTTGGCAGGGTTTGTTTCTTCTGAAGCCTCTCACCTTGGCTTGTGGATGACCATCTTCTTGTGTATTACCATAGTCATCTGTCTATGCATCCAGGGGCCTGGTGTCATTCTTGTGTCCCAGTCTCTTCTTTCAAGGACCACAGTCCTTATACTAGTCATGTTGGATTAGCACCCACCTTAATGACCGCATTTAATTTAATTACCTCTTTAAAGGCCCTGTCTCCAAATACAGCCAGGTTCAGAAGTACTGATGGTTATGACTTCAATATATGAATTTTTGGGGGACAAGAGTCACCCATAATATCCTCCTTCTACTCTTTGGTGGTGGTGGTTTAGTCACTAGGTCATGTCTGACTCTTGTGACCCCATGGAATATAGCCCACCAGGCTCCTCTGTCCATGGGATTCTCCAGGCAAGAATACTGGAGTGGGTTGCCATTTCCTTCTCCAGGGGATCTCCCTGACATAGGAATCAAACTTAGGTCTCCTGCATTGCAGACAGATTCTTTACAGTAGCTTTATGGGAGGGATGTGGAAACCCTAACCAGTCAGCTGGTCCCCTCTTGACTGATTCCAACTTCATTAGACTTATCTTGAAGCTAAGTATATAGAACAAGACATGGTATTCCAGGTGTAGATATGCCCTGTTTTATTGCTCAGGGTGATTGAGAGAGCTTATCTTTTTAACATTTTTTACCACAGTAGTGTGTTTAGCTTCCAGACAGTTCAGTACCTACAATGGATAATTTGGGCTGGCTTCTTCAGGCAACAATTTCAGATGATGCTTTTATTTATTTCTTGTATTTCATATTTCATATTTTGCATTCTTTTGAAAAGTGAAAGTGTTAGTCACTCAGTCGTGTCTGACTCTTTGCAACCCCATGGACTGTAGCCTACCAGGCTCCTCTGTCCATGAGATTCTCCAAGCAAGAATACTGGAGTGGGTTGCCATTTCCTCCTCCAGGGGATCTTTCCAAACCAGGAATCAAGCCCAGGTCTGTATTCTCTTACCCTACATATGATACTTCCCTCTGGCCTACATTTTTTTCTCCACCATATTTCAACTTACTGATGCAGCCTCCTGAGATGTTTCTATAGGTTATTTCCATAATACCACAGGCCGACAGATGTGTAAAGGCTCTGAACAACTGTAACAAGAAGATTGGGATGACCAGTTCTTCAGGACAGATCTATAAAAAGCAGGGACTTTCTTCAAAGATTAACTAGCCTCCAGTCCCCTCTCCAACTACCTAGAGCTGGGTTTATCAAAACACAAACATAAATTGAGAATTTTACAATCTTTCTATATAGTACAGCCCAATAGGGGAAGAAGGAAAACATAGAGACCCCATCCTATAGCCACAGGAGTTATAGTTTCAGTTTCAAAGCTCACATTTGAACCATAAGAGGATGATCCTTTGAAAGAGAAATATGACTTCTTACTTTTCCGGGGGTCTCCAGACAGTTTAAAACGATTTAACCATGACACCCAAGAAGGTTTAATTCTATCCATCTGGTCCACATGCACACAGCAAATTAGGTTATAACCAAGGAGGAGCTCCCTTGGGATGAAGAATCCTTCTGGGCCCTCTCTTTTTCCTGGTGGCAATTAAAAAAACATTTCAGCTACCTGTGCCAGTTTCTGCACTAAAGCGCCACTGAACTATTTCTCTCTAGGGTAAACCCAACCAGCAGTTTCATAAAACATTCAATGACTTGACAAAGGCCCCCACATCGCTAGACACAGTTGCAACCTAGAAATTAGCCCCTAAGACAGTTATGCATTCTGAGTGTTGTCAGATTTAACTTCAGACAAAAAGGGAGATACATACGTATCGTGAAAAGGAAAGTGAAACTTGAAAGGGTTAGTCGCTCAGTGGTGTCTGACTCTTTGTGACCCCATGAGCTGTAGCCTGACAGGCTGCTCTGTCCATGGGATTTCCCAGGCAAGAATAGGAGTGGGTTGCCATGCCCTTTTCCAGAGGATCTTCTGAACCCAGGGATGGAAGCTGGGTCTCCTGCATTGTAGGCAGATTCTTTACCATCTGAGCTACCAGGGAAGCCTGGCACATATATATCTAAATATATATAAATATGAAATATACCATATATAATTTTTCTTCTATATTAGTATCCATAATCATTTTCCATGAAGTATGTTAGGGCTTGTAATGTTAACATTTTTTAGATAAGACTTGACAGAAGCCTTATTTAAGCCATTTCAGCAACTCTTTTTATTAACAAGATTGACTTTAAACAATACTGTGAAGTAAACAATTCTCTTTTCCTTCCTATGTCCTTCTTCTCTTCGACTAATTTCCTTTTCCCCTCTTGATACTGAAACGGTCCCTAGTTTCCAAGGGACACTGAAGACCCCATCTAAGACCCCCACCCCTAACAGACAACATTCTAAGCTAGAACCTATTTTCTCAGCTATCCAACATTGCATTTCAGCACTGTCTTTCTTGCCTCGTGGGGTAAACTAATCCCTGCTGAGTTGTGAATGGCTGAAACACACATTCCCTCTTCCTAAAGTATTAACATTTTATAAAGGACTTCCTTAAAAGCATTTCTACTGGTAGATTCCCAGGTACTGTTGTGGAGAAATATTCCTGTAAGATATTTTGGAGAGTCTATTTCAGCAAGTTCCTAACTGACAGAAGCTATAAAACCATGTAGTACCCGTAAGAATAAGACAAATCCAAATTTAAAATTGGCTTTTCCTAACATAAGAACTGAAATAACTTGATATTCATGATTATATTACAGTAATAATAATCATTGACATTTATTAATCACTTTCAACACTGCTGGCCCTGTTCTCAGTGCTTGCTTTCCAGGCATCAACTCATTCATTCTTCACAAAGACCTTATAAGGACCATACTGTCACCCACATTTTCAGTTCAGTTCAGTTGCTCAGTCATGTCTGACTCTTTGCAACTCCATGGACTGCAGCAGACCAGGCCTCCCTGTCCATCACCAACTCCCGGAGTTTATTCAAACTCATGTCCATTGAATTGGTGATGCCATCCAACCATCTCATCCTCTGTCGTCCCCTTCTCCTCCTGCCTTCAATCTTTCCCATCATCAAAGTCTTTTCCAATGAGTCAACTCCTCGCATGAGGTGGCCAAAGTATTGGAGTTTCAGCTTCAACATCAGTCCTTCCACTGAATATTCAGGACTGATTTCCTTTAGGATGGACTGGTTGGATCTCCTTGCTATCCAAGGGTTAGTCTCCTCCAATACCACAGTTCAAAAGCATCAACTCTTTAGCACTCAGCTTTCTTTATAGTCCAACTCTCACATCCATACATGACTACTGGGAAAATCCACAGCTTTGACAAGATGGATCGTTGTTGGCAAAGTAATGTCTCTACTTTTTAATATGCTGTCTAGGTTAGTTATAACTTTTTTTCCAAGGAGCAAGCTTCTTTTAATTTCATGGTTGCAGTCACCATCTGCAGGGATTTTGGAGCCCCCCCCCCAAAATAAAGTCTGACGCTGTTTCCACTGTTTCTCCATCTATTTGCCATGAAGTGATAGGACCAGATGCGATGATCTTAGTTTTCTGAATGTTGCGTTTTAAGCCAACTTTTTCACTCTCTTATTTCACTTTCATCAAGAGGCTCTTTAGTTCTTCTTTACTTTCTGCCATAAGGGTGGTGTCTTCTGTGTATCTAAGGTTATTGATATTTCTCCAGGCCATCTTGATTGCAGCTTGCGCTTCTTCCAGCCCAGTGTTTCTCATGATGTACTCTGCATATAAGTTAAATTAAGCAGGGTGACAATATACAGCCTTGACATACTCCTTTTCCTGTTTGGAACCAGTCTATTGTTCCATGTCCAGTTCTAACTGTTGCTTCTTGACCTGCATACAGATTTCTCAGGAGGCAGGTCAGGTGTTCTGGTATTTCCATCTCTTGAAGAATTTTCCATAGTTTGTTGTGATCCACACAGTCAAAGGCTTTGGCATAGTCAATAAAGCAGAAGTAGATGTTTTTTTTGGAACTCTCTTGCTTTTTCAATGATCCAGCAGATGTTGGCAATTTGATTTTTGGTTCCTCTGCATTTTCTAAATCCAGCTTGAACATCTGGAAGTTCACGGTTCAAGTACTGTTGAAGCCTGGTTTGGAGAATTTTCAGCATTACTTTGCCAGCATGTGAGATGAGATCAATTGTGCAGTAGTTTGAGCATTCTTTGGCATTGCCTTTCTTTAGGATTGGAATGAAAACTGACCTTTTCCAGTCCTGTGGCCACTGCTGAGTTTTCCAAATTTTCATATTGGAAATTGTGGCATATTGAGTTCAGGACTTTCACAGAACCATCTTTTAGGATTTGAAATAGCTCAACTGGAATTTCATTACCTCCACAAACTTTGTTTGTAACGATGCTTCCTAAAGCCCACTTGACTTCACATTCCAGGATGTCTGGCTCTAGGTGAGTGATCACACCATCGTGATTATCTGGGTCATGAAGATCTTTTTTGTATGGTTCTTCTGTGTATTCTTGCCACCTCGTCTTAATATCTTCTGCTTCTGTTAGGTCCATACCATTTCTGTCCTTTATTGTGCCCATCTTTGCATGAAATGTTCCCTTGGTATCTCTAATTTTCTTGAAGAGATCTCTAGTCTTTCCCATTCTATTGTTTTCCTCTATTTCTTTATACTGATCACTGAGGAAGGCTTTCTTATCTCTCCTTGCTATTCTTTGGAACTTTGCATTCAAATGAGTATATTTTTCCTTTTCTCCTTTGCCTTTTGCTTCTCTTCTTTTCATAGCTATATGTAAGGCCTCCTAAGATAACCATTTTGCCTTTTTGCATTTCTTTTTCTTGGTGTTGGTTTTGATCATTGCCTCCTGTACAATGTCACGCTGGAGCTCAAAAGGAGATACCCCACAGCCAAGGGCAGAGAAGCGAAGCCCCAGCAAGATGGTAGGTGCTGGAGTGGTGGCTGTGTGGCACTGAAGTGACTTTGAGGAGATACCCTGCATCCAAGAGCAAAGGATAAGCCCCAGCAAGATGGGAAGAGGGGTGAAATCGCATTTAGAATCAAACCCCATACCCACCAAAGATGCTCAGAGGGCTCAAAAATACCTTGTGCACACCACGACCAGAGATCCCACAGAGACTGAGCCAGAACTGTGTTTAAGTGTCTCCTGAGGAGATACGGGTCAGCAGTGTCCTGCTGCAGGGGCAGGGGCTCTGGGTGCAGCAGACATGCGTATGGCATAAGCCCTCTTGGAGGAGGTCACCATTAACCCCACAATAGAGCTGCCAGAACTTACACAGGACTGGGAAACAGACTCTTGGAGGGCACAAACAGAACCTTGTGCACATCAGGACCCAGGAGAAAGGAGCAGCGACCCCACGAGAGAGTGCCCCAGACTTGCCCGTGAGTGTCCAGGAGTCTCTGGGGAGGCGTGGGTTGGCAGTGGCCTGCTGCAGGGCTGGGGGCACTGAGTGCAGCAGTGCATCATGGGACCTTTTGAAGGAGGTCGCCATTATCCTCTTACCTCCACCATAGTTTGGCCTCAGATCAAACAACAGGGAGGGAACACAGCTCTTCCCATCAACAGAAAATTGGATGAAAGATTTACTGAGCATGGCCCCGCCCATCAGAACAAGACCCAGTTTCCCCCTCAGTCAGTCTCTCCCAGCAGGAAGCTTCCATAAGCCTCTTATCCTTCTCCATCACAGGGCAGAAAGACTGAAAACCACAGTCAGAGAAAACTAACCAATCTGATCATATTGACCATAGCCTTGTCTATCTCAGTGAAACTATGAGCCATGCTGTGTAGGGCCACCCAAGACAGACAGGTCATGGTGGAGAGTTCTGACAAACCATGGTCCACTGGAGAAGGGATTGGCAAGCCACTTCAGTATTCTTGCTTGAGAACCCCATGAACACTCACATTTTACAGGTGGGGAAATTAAGCATTCAGTCCCAGGTCACTTAGGCAGCAAGTGGCAGGGCTGCAACTCAATTCCTAATTCTCAGACTCCATTGCCTAAACCACACACTACAGTGCTGCTCTAGGAGAGGCTGGTAGAAAAGTTGTTCTCCACTGAGAGAGTGAGAGAAAGAGAGAGAGTGACAGGAAGTTTCAGGAGATGCTACTCTTCTCCAGCCTCATCTCTTATCATTCTCTTCTCACACCTTCCCCTCCCTCATAGTGTAGCCACACCAAAGTGCTCACCATCTTGAAAGAATGCACTGTGCAACTTCACACATACAAACTCATGCATTTTTTTTGTTAGTTTGCTTGTTTATGCTTTTCCCTTCTCGGTGTCTTTCTGATCCTATTCAGCCCTTGTGGTCCAGCTAAAATATCAAAGGATCCACGACCCCATCCCCACCCCCAGAATTCATTCTCCCTCTGTGTCCATTCTTATAGCCCAGTGCCTATCATATTGTAAGAGGCTAGGATATTTTATATTTTAGGTTGTCTGTTGAGAGTAAAGTTTCCATATCACCTGTCTCATTATTTTTCGAATGTCTAGCTTAGTGTCTTATATTTGGCAGGAAAAATTTTTTGAATTCAATGTTTATTTAATCTATTCAGACTGAATCATTTCATTTTTTTAGGTTAACTGGATATCTTGAATGGTAATATCATCATCCTCACCCAAACCATAGCCAGAAGAAATAAATGTTGCTAATACTTCATCTTAAGATGTGTTTCAACTTTTAAAAATGATTGTTTCAGTGACTAGAAGCACCTCAGGTGAATCACTAATTGTACAAAATAATATTGCCCCTTTTAATATTAATATATTCCTCCATTCTCAAGCTGTCCCCTACTCCCAATCAATCCTGGATGACGTGGTTGTAGTATTTTTCTTAAAGTGAAAGTTGAAGTCACTCAGCCATGTCTGACTCTATGGAACCCCGTGGACTATACAGTCCATGGGATTCTCCAGGCCAGAATACTGGAGTGGGTAGCCTTTCTCCTCTCCAGGGGATCTTCCCAACCCAGGGGTCAAACCCAGGTCTCCTGCATTGCAGGTGGATTCTTTACCAGCTGAGCCACAAGGGAAGTCCATTTTTCTTAAAGTTCCATTTTCAACATTTTATTTTCCTGCTCAAGTTTTGCCATTGTTTTTCCATGTCCTAGCAAACCAAGGGTGAGTGTCTCTGTCTGGTTTACTTCAGGACCTTAGCATCCAATTTCTCACTCGTTGTCCCAGAACCTATCAACCAATGGCCATGCATGCTGCTGTGTCTCCATGGGGTTCCCACAGCAGAACCTAGCACTCTAGGGTAGCAGACTGATGACTTCCATTTTCAATAAGGGCCACGAAATTAAAGACTGGCAAACACTGTCACATTCTACTTCAGTTCTCATTTACTTCCCAAACAGCCTCCTCTCCCTTTAAGCAAACACACTCCATACCTTTGCTTTGGCTGTTCCCCTACCTGGAATGTCATCCTTCTTTCTCTCTGACCATCTTTTTACAACCACTGGAAGCCCATCTTCTTGTCCAGAGTCCCTTGGCCCTCCAGAGTCCCTCCTCTGGATAACTACTGCATTGATAGAGAGCAAACACAGTTTTGATTTCCTGATTTGCTCTCACACATCCCTTCTGCATGCTTATTGAGGTGAATAGCCATAACTAACTGCCTGGTTCTGAGCCTGCAGTACAAAGTGATCTTGACATATAAACTGAACACATTGAGAAATTCCGGTCCACAGTTTCATGGTACCCCACTCAAACTGCAGAAGTCCCATCTCCTCCTTCTCGATTCTTTATCTGCTGGTCCTTCAGCAACTGATCCTTTCAGTCACCCTGTCCTTCCAAGCTCTATCCCCCAGTTTAAAGCTAAATCTTACTTCACTGTCTAGCTCCTCAGAAAAGTTAGGTCTTTTCAGGGCTGTGGATTCCCCTTCGTTTCCAGACAAAACTGCTGTCTATAAATTCCAGCTTGGCAGTTTCCCTAGACTGTGTCCACAACATTTCCCAGCACTGACTTCTTTCTGGAAAGAGTACCCTGACTAACTGCTTTGAACTCATTTCTTCTCCCTTTCCTCTGCTCCCATTTTTATCCTCAGGAGACCTTATGGAATCTCATATCTCAAGCTTTCTTTCACAATTCCCTGTCCTACCACTGTCAACAGACTCTTAACTTGGCTGGAAGCTTTTAATTCACAAGTATCCTGTGTCTCTGGGTTTCCCCACAAATATAAAAAGAAAACCAAACAACAAACCACTGCAGCATCTTTGTTCTGGTATTGGGATGGTGAAACTCAGTGATGTTTGATAAGGAAGAGAAATTCCCCCTTTACAGGAAAAGGGACACAGGATAATTCCACTTATGAACAGAGGAAAGAAGGTGTGAAGAAGTTACATGGCTTGTTCATCCTAGAGTGTATCACAAACAGAACTGCTGTGGTCTTAAGGTGACCAGTACCTCCCAGTTTACCTAAGCCTTTCATCATTTTAGCACTCAAAGCCCCACGGCCCAGGAAACTATTCAGTCTTGGCAAATAGTTGGTGATCCCCTATGGCATCTGGGTCCCCGGGCAGCCCCTAAGCCAGGTTGCAGAGGTCCAGCTTCCCCATGCAACCCACCTTTCCTCTGCCACTGCTGCTCCTGGGCAACTTGATACATCAACAAGCTGTTCAGGGTTGATAGCGTGTTTAGTGTTTGCTCTAATGTGTATCATCTGTCCTTTATCTAGGTTAAATTTCCCCTCTTATCCAAGCCTTCAGCAGTGCAGCTTGGCTCTTTCCAAAGGTTTCAACAGCTTAAATCATGGGAGGTTGGAGCAGAAATCTCCACCTTGCTCCTTTTCAAACTGTGTGTTTAAGGTTGATTTGTCATCTTGGGGACTGAGCCTGTTGCCCGAGACTCTCTTGTAATGAAAATCATGCCATTTTGCATTTCCCCAGTGCCATATGATCAACAGAGAGCTCTCTCTGTCTCTGTCTCTCACACACACAGACACACACACCTTGCTGTGTATTACTGATAACCCCCTGAGGTAGGCAGGTACTTACTGGTTGAAAGAGGTTAAGAAGGGTAAGGAAAGAATTTCTTTACAAGTGGTTTTCTTTTGAAATGTCTTCAGGAAACAGTTTATAAAACATGCTTTCAAAGCCTTTGTTTCTTTTAATTTCTGTCTTCAAAGCATAAACTGGAGATCTAAATTATTAGGAATCAGCCGCTGGTAACCACACAGCCTGGAGAAACTCCAGAGTGGGGCTGGGGGGATCCCGGTTCCTCCCTCCCAGCCAGCACAGGTCCTGGAGGAAGACAGGGTCCCACTCAGGAAGGGCCCACCCTCCATCACCCCACATTCTGGCAGGCCCTGTCTCCCTACATCCTCTCACCCAGAATATTATTTCTATAGGGGCTGTATGGGGACCCAGATGCCATAGAGGATCACCAACTATTTGCCAAGACTGAGGAGTTTCCTGGGCCGTGGGGCTTTGAGTGCTGATTGTAAATTGGGAACCATCAACAGAGTCCCTCATCCCTTGGTTTACTATTATAAGGTCTTCTAGGCACAAGCTCCTGTTTCAAGTGCTGTGAATTAAACAAGGCTTCGGATGAGACTTCCCTGCTGATCCAGAAGTTGAGAATCTGTCTTCCCCGGTCAGGGATCTAAGACCCCACATGCTGCCGGGCACCTGAACAGGGGTTCCTGCAGCTACTGGGCTCACACACTCTGGAGCCAGTGCTCCATAGCGAGGGAAAGCCCTCGCCCTGGGGTGAAGACCTGGCAGAGCCAAAGGAAAACAGAAACAAAGGAAACCACAACAAGGCTAGGGGCAAAGGGTGAGGCTAGGAACGCTGCCTCTCAAAGTGTGGGACTTTCAAAGTTTGCAGCCTTTCAAGGTGTTGTAGTTCTATAGTTTAAGTTCTTACATGAGGTTTTGGTAATGTTTCAGCACTCCACGTCATGTTGAATTGAATGACTTTCTTTCAAAAATGTACCTGCTCTATTTCAGTGTTTTTAAATGTGCCTAATCATCAGAGTCATCTGCAGGTCTTTTTAATTTGAGACTTTAGCTGTGAAAGTGCTACACTCAATATGCCAGCAAATTTGGAAAACTCAGCAGTGGCCACAGGACTGGAAAAGGTCAGTTTTCATTCCAATCTCAAAGAAAGGCAATGCCAAAGAATGCTCAAACTACCACACAATTGCACTCATCTCACATGCTAGTAAAGTAATGCTCAAAATTCTCGAAGCCAGGCTTCAGCAATACGTGAACCGTGAACTTCCAGATGTTCAAGCTGGTTTTAGGCAGACAAGGCAGAGGAAAAGGCAGAAGAACCAGAGATCAAATAGCCAACATCTGCTGGATCATGGAAAAAGCAAGAGAGTTCCAGAAAAACATCTATTTCTGCTTTATTGACTATGCCAAAGCCTTTGACTGTGTGGATCACAATAAACTGTGGAAAATTCTGAAAGAGATGGGAATATCAGACCACCTAACCTGCCTCTTGAGAAATCTGTATGCAGGCCAGGAAGCAACAGTTAGAACTGGACATGGAACAACAGACTGGTTCCAAATAGGAAAAGGAGTACGTCAAGGCTGTATATTGTCACCCTGCTTATTTAACTTTTATGCAGAGTACATCATGAGAAACGCTGGACTAGAAGAAACACAAGCTGCAATCAAGATTGCCGGGAGAAATATCAATAACCTCAGATATGCAGATGACACCACCCTTATGGCAGAAAGTGAAGAGGAACTAAAAAGCCTCTTGATGAAAGTGAAAGAGGAGAGTGAAAAAGTTGGCTTAAAGCTCAACATTCAGAAAATGAAGATCATGGCATCCAGTCCCATCACTTCATGGGAAATAGAAGGAGAAACAGTGGAAACAGGGCCAGACTTTATTTTTTGGGGCTCCAAAATCACTGCAGATGGTGACTGCAGCCATGAAATTAAAAGACGCTTACTCCTTGAAAGAAAAGTTATGACCAGCCTAGATAGTATATTCAAAAGCAGAGACATGACTTTGCCGACTAAGGTCCATCTAGTCAAGGCTATAGTTTTTCCAGTAGTCATGCATGGATGTGAGAGTTGGACTGTGAAGAAGGCTGAGCACCAAAGAACTGATCCTTTTGAACTGTGGTGTTGGAGAAGACTCTTGAGAGTCCCTTGGACTGCAAGGAGATCCAACCAGTCCATTCTGAAGGAGATCAGCCCTGGGATTTCTTTGGAAGGAATGATGCTAAAGCTGAAACTCCAGTACTTTGGCCAGTACCTCATGCGAAGAGTTGACTCATTGGAAAAGACTCTGATGCTGGGAGGGATTGGGGGCAGGAGGAGAAGGGGACGACCAAGGATGAGATGGCTGGATGG
Source organism: Oryx dammah (assembly GCF_014754425.2). Lineage (NCBI taxonomy): Eukaryota > Metazoa > Chordata > Mammalia > Artiodactyla > Bovidae > Oryx > Oryx dammah. The sequence continues at coordinate 9,263,254 of NW_024070205.1, forward strand.
CATCCCTGACTCGATGGACGTGAGTCTGAGTGAACTCCGGGAGTTGGTGATGGACAGGGAGGCCTGGCGTGCTGCGATTCATGGGGTTGCAAAGAGTCGGACATGACTGAGTGACTGAACTGAACTGAGTGTATATAATCATCTCCTGGCGAGTCTGTTAAAAAGCAGATTCCCAGCCTCCTCCCTGAGATTCGGATTCAGGGGTTCTGGGGCAGGGCCTGGGGATCTTCAGAGTTAAAAAGCTCCTTCAGGTGACCTGAGGCAGGTGCTCTGAAGAGCGCTGTAGCCTTACTATTTCCTGTGTGGGCTGCCAACGTCAGTGTCACCCGGGAGGGATTAGAAATGCAAACTCTCAGGTAGAACCCTGGTCTTCTGAAGCAGGATCTGCATTTTAATAAGATCCCCAGGTGGCTTGTGTGTACATAAGGTCTGATAAGCAGTGCCCTACAATACAACTAACACCATCGCATCAACCCAAAATCTGAAAGCAAGTGAGAGCTATCAATGAACAACCTGGAACAAGCTTTCTTTTCCATGGGGCAGTTGGTGGCTCAGATGGTAAAGCGTCTGCCCGCAATGCAGGAGTCCTGGGTTTGATTCCTGGGTCGGGATCTTTTCCATGGGCCCTTTAAAGTGTACTCAACAAATATTCATTGGATGGATATGTTTTCATGGAAGAGGGACCATGGAATCATGTGTAAACTCCCTTGCATTGACACAATCCTGAATAAGCCGGAAGTCTACATAAGGGTTAAGAGTATACAAACGTGATCATTTTATATATTTTGGGAAGCCCCCATTAACCAATGGGTATTTACTTATTAGGTGTTTTCCAATGCCCAGAATTTTGCTTCTCCCATTCCATTTGGGAGAAAGAAAGATAATACAGGGAAGACTTATAGAAGATAATGAAATGCCTCAATGCTGTGTATGTGGGCATTCGATGTTGGCAATTAGAGTTCTAAAAAAGAGGAAGCATACTGACTGGAGGAATCAGTAAGGCCTCCATGGAGGAGGAGTGAGCAGGTTGGTGAAGTGTGGGGGGTGTTATGCAAGCTGTCAGGAGGCCTTCCCAAGAAGGAGAGAGAGCAAAGAGAGTAAAACTTAAAATGAGCTTGACCTGTCTGGGAGACAGAGAAATAAACAGTCTTATTGTGGCAAAAATTTCAGGGAAATGAAGAACAGAAAACAAAAAGGTTATGTAGGATGAAACTAAGGGCTTCCCAGGTGGCACCACTGGCACCAGCTGCCAGTGCAGGAGACACAAGAGACACAGGTTCAATCCCTGAGTCGAGAAGATCCCCTGGAGGAGGGCGTGGCACCTACTCCAGTATTCTTGCCTGGAGAATCCCATAGACAGAGGAGCCTGTACAGTCCACAGGGCACAGAGTCAGACACGACTGAAGTGACAGTATATTGTATTATTAGGATGAAACTAAATTGTAGATGTATGAAGGTCAGAAGTAGAATTGGTACAGCATGTGTTTGGACAATGCTTATTTTCCCCAATCCATTCTCTCTTTCTTCTTGATAAGATTTTTTAAAATTATAGTATATAGACTAAGGACTTCCCTGGTGGCTCAGAGGTAAAGAACCCACCTGCCAACGCAGGAGATGTGGGTTCAATCCCTGGGTCAAAGATCCCTTGAAGAAAGACATAGCAACTCACTCCAGTTTTCTTGCCTGGGAAATCCCATGGACAAAGGAGCTTTGTGGGCTACAGTCCATGGGGTTGCAAAAGAGTAGGAAACAACGGAGCAACTAAACAATAACAATAGGTGACTAAGGGGATTTTTTTTAAAGTTGGTTACATAGCCAACCAAGACAAAGACTACACATCCCAGCCTCCTTTACAGAGCAGTGTGATCAGATGACTTTTTGTCCAATGAGATATAAACAAAAGAGTATGTGTCAGCTGTGACCTCTCTAAGTACTTTTAAAGGATGGGGGCATACCCTTTTTGACATCTTCCACTTTCTTGGTAACTAAAGAGGGATGAGGATAACTGGAGCTCAAGTAACCATTTTGGACCGGAAAGTGAAATTCACAAGCTAATGTGAACAAACAGGGACACAGGAGGAGTCTGGGTCCCTAAAGAGCAGACCATGCTAACCCCAGGCTGTTTTCCTCTGGTCTCTTTAATATGAGAAAGATGTTTAATCTTACATCTTCCTTTAGTCACTAACATTATATTTTGGCCTTTCTGTCATGCACAGACAAACCTAATTCAAATTCCTAAACCATGTAATTGAAAGCCAAAAATGCAAGCACTTATGCACCAGGCGCCATCCTCGTTCTGGGTCGGGTCACCAACCCTCTGACCCTAATAGATTATTACCTAATCTCCCTGAGCCTTTGTCTTCTCACACGTAAAGTAGGGAAAACGTTCCTCAAGGGTGGTTGTGAGGAGCAAATTAGATGAACTATATAAAGTATCTAGTGCAGAGCTAGTGTATAGCACACTCTTAATAACTGTACTCCTTCTAATTATATACAAGGACATAGCAACAGATCACTGTGGGACGCAGTGGCTGTGGAAATTCAGAGGATGTCTGTATCTAGAAGGTTCGCATGGCAGTAGTGGACTTCATGTTTGAAAGGTGGATAGACTGAAAGCAGGAAAATGCTTCAGAAGTCTCAAGTCTACCCTATGGCATTAGCAGTGGAAAAGAAGCAGATATTTAATGAGCCTTTTTTTTCTGTCTCAGGCACATTCTAGGAGTTAAAATTACAATAAAAAATAGAAACACACATCTTCTTAACACTCACAGAGTTCACAGCCTGCGAGTCAGACATTAAACTATAATGATTAATCGTATGACCATGTTAGTACTATGGAGGAAAGGAGAATGTTCTGAGAGCTTGTGTTAGAGGCGCTTAGAGTGACGTAGGATTCCACTAAGATATGAAGGATGAACCTGAGTTAACTAAGGGAAAGGAGCAGAAGGTACAGCCCCTGCAGGGAATTGAAAGGCAAAGGCCCTGAGATGGAAAGGAGCAGGATAAGTTCTCATAAATAAGATGAAACCAGTGTACCTGAAGTGGAGAGCCCACAGGGGAGCCCAGTATGAGACGAGCTGGAGAGGAAGGCAAGAGACAGGTCCTGCAGGGCCTTGGAGACCATCATAAAGGGTTCTGTGCTAAAGAAGATCGGCTGCTGGCCATCCTAGGATAACGATCCATATCAATTTGTCTGGGACTGAGGGATATGAGACTTTCAGTGCTAAAACTAGCACATTTCTGGGCAAACCAAGGGGTTGGTCTTCTTAGTGATCTAATTTTTTTCTAAAGACCACAGTCTGGCTGCCATGTGGAAAACCAAGTGTAGGAGTTCAGAAATGGAATTAAGATAATTGTCAGGACATGGTGAGAGGTTGGAAATGCTATTTCCAAGACCACATGAATTAACTCAAATAGAACGATGGTATCTGGACTCCCAGTCCCACATAGGAACTACTTTGATTCCATTCATCAAAGCACTGAAATACTCGGGTAGACCCAAGAGGACATCACCTTAGCCAAACTACAAACTATCTGGTCTAATCCTTGGTTTCAAGAATTATGGCTAATTAGCCTACTACCTTTAGGCAAAGATCATTTAAATCACATTAGACCAAAGTGTTCCCCAAGGAAAACAACCTTTTTTTTTTTCAATAGCCCAATAATTACACCTAACTGCAAAAGAAACCAGAAATTCTTTCACCTCCTCTGAAATACTTTTCCTCCTGCTAGAAAGTGGTACAGTAGTTACCAGGAGCTACTGATCTAGGTTTTATTGGTATGAGAACTGTGTTTTTGATAATATTTCCTAAGAATCATTTGCTTCTGTCTTCTTTCTTAACCCATGTTTCTAAACTGTTGTGGCAATTTTTTAAAAATTTTATTGGAACACAGCTCCCCCCACCCTATCTGATTATATTTTGTCTGTAGTTTCTTTCATGCTACAATTGCAGAGTTAAGTGGTTGTTTTTTAATTATTTATTTACTTTTGACCGCTCCATGTGGCTTTCAGGATCTTAGTTCCCTGACTAGGATTAAACCCTAGCTCCTGGCATTGGAAGCTGAGTACTAAACACTAGACCACCAGGGAATTCCCAGGGAGTTATTATTATTGTTGCTGCTGCTGCTGCTACGTCACTTCAGTCGTGTCTGACCCTGTGCGATCCCATAGACGGCCTCCTACCAGGCTCCTCTGTCCCTGGGATTCTCCAGGCAAGAACACTGGAGTGGGTTGCCATTTCCTTCTCCAGTTATTATTATTATTATATAATTCCAAGACAATTGGAGAAGGCAATGGCAACCCACTCCAGTATTCTTGCCTGGAGAATCCCAGGGACAGAGGAGCCTGGTAAACGGCCATCTATGGGGTCGCACAGAGTCGGACATGACTGAAGAGACTTAGCAGCAGCAGCAGTAGCAGACAATTATTATAATTGTCATTGTAGTTTAATGATAATTTTAACATTCTTTGCAAAATGTTCTTTTTAGTAGGAATAGCAAACAGTATGTATAACTTAATTACTGCCTCTTTTTTGCACCATAAAACTAATCAATAGCTTAGGAAATGAACGATTAGGATTCTGAGCCGAGCAAACATGATGCAAAAAGCTTGATGTTGTAGAATCAAAATTTGTGCTTAAACATAGATACGTTTTTTCCATTTATATTTAATCTAAAATTTCTAAAAACCTATAAGAACTCAAAAGTCTGTCTAGTCACGGCTATGGTTTTTCCAGTGGTCATGTATGGATGTGAGAGTTGGACTGTGAAGAAAGCTGAGCGCCGAAGAACTGATGCTTTTGAACTGTGGTGTTGGAGAAGACTCTTGAGAGTCCCTGGGACTGCAAGGAGATTCAACCAGTTCATCTTAAAGGAGATCAGTCCTGGGTGTTCATTGGAAGGACTGATGCTAAAGCTGAAACTCCAATACTTTGGCCACCTCATGTGAAGAGTTGACTCACTGGAAAAGACCCTGATGCTAGGAGGGATTGCGGGCAGGAGGAGAAGGGGACGACAGAGGATGAGATGGCTGGATGGCATCACCGACTCGAAGGACATGAGTTTGAGTAAACTCTGGGAGTTGGTGATGGACAGGGAGGCCTGATGCTGCTGCTGCTGCTGCTAAGTCACTTCAGTCGTGTCCGACTCTGTGACCCCATAGACGGCAGCCCACCAGGCTCCACCATCCCTGGGATTCTCCAGGCAAGAACACTGGAGTGGCTTGCCATTTCCTTCTCCAATGGATGAAAGTGAAAAGTGAAAGGGAAGTCGCTCAGTCGTGTCCAGCTCTTTGCGACTCCATGGACTGCAGTCCACCAGGCTCCTCCATCCATGGGACTTTCCAGGCAGGAGTACTGGAGTGGGTTGCCATTGCCTTCTCCACAGGGAGGCCTGGCGTGCTGCAATTCATAGGGTGGCAAAGAGTCAGACACAACTGAGCGACTGAACTGGAACTGGAACTGGATACCTATGCTGCTGCTGCTATTAAGTTGCTTCAGTCATGTCCAACTCTGTGTGACCCCATAGACGGCACCCCACCAGGCTCCCGCATCCGTGGGATTCTCCAGGCAAGAACACTGGAGTGGGTTTTACACCTATAATGTATATAAATATTTTCTTTGCAAAGTAACAATTAGCATATCTTAATATTATTAAATTATACTCTATGGGGCTTCCCAGGTGGTCCAGTGGTAAAGAATCTGCCTGCCAATGCAGGATACTCAAGAGACAAGGATTCAATTCCTGGGTCAGGAAGATCCGCTGGAGGAGGAAATGGCAACCCACTCCTGTATTCTTGCCTGGAGAATTCCATGGACAGAAGAGCCTGGCAGGCTACAGTCATTATTAAATTATACTCTGCAATATTTAGCACTGTTAAATTAATTTAATTGTAAAAACATTGAGAATAATGTTAATAAAATAATTCTTAAAATCTTATAGCAGTGACCAGGATGAGTTTGGATGATCTGGAGTTCACATGAATGTGTAGCAACCTCTCTGCCTGTGACTGTATATCTGTAAAGCTGTTTCACAAATACATGTGCATATATATATGTATATTATTGCCATCCTAATGGGTGTTAAGTGGTGCCTCATTGTATTTTTGATTTGCATTTTTTTGGCAGTTAATTATGTTGAATATCTTTTTATGTGCTTATTGTCCATTTGTAAATTTTTGTTAGAGAAATAACTATTCAGATGCTTTGTCCTTTTTTAATTGTGTTTTTTATCTTTTTACTTTTAAGTTGTGAAAGTAATTTGTATATTCTAAATACAAGTCCTGTATTTAGATATGTGAGTTACAAATATTTTATTTCATTTTATGGGTTTCCGTTTTCCTTTTATTTTTTTGCAGAATCTTAGTTCCCAAACTAAGGATTGAACCTGGGCCTTGGCAGTGAAAGTGCCAAGTCCTAGTCTCTGGACCACCAGAGAATCCCCTCTTTTTACTTTCTTCATGATGGAGCACAAACGTTTTTTATTTTGATGATATCTAATTTTTCTTTTGTATGTTGTGCTTTTGGTGTCATATCTAAGAAACCATTGCTTACTCCAAGATCACAAAAACTTATACCTTTGTTTTGTTCTAAGAGTTTAAGTTTTAGGTGCTAAATTTTTACTTAATTTTTGTGTGGGGTAGAGGTCCAACTTAATTCTTTTACATGTAGCTTCTCAGTTGTCCCAGGCTATTCTTTCTCCATGGGATGGTCATGCACCCCTGTCAAATCAATTGACCTTAAATGTGAGTGTGTACTTCCGGACTCTCAGTTCTGTCCATTGATCCATACTTATGCCACTCTACTTATGCCACTACTGTGCTATATTCTTTACTGTAGTTTTCTAGTAAATTTTGAAATTGGGAATTGTGAATACATTATCTTTGCTCTTTTTTTTTTTTTTCAAGATTGTTTTGGCTACTCTGGGTCCTATGAATTTTCGAATCAGCATGTTGATTTCTGCCAAGAAGCCAGCTAAGTAAGGTTTTGATAAGGATTGTGCTGCGTCTGTAGAGCCCTGGGAAGTATTGCCCCCTAAACTATATTGTCTGTTTATTTGTTTAGGTCTGTTTTCATTTCTTGAACAATATTTTGTAGTGTTCAGAGAATAGATTTTGTATTTCTCATATTAAATTTATTCCTAATTATTTTATTCCTCTTGATAGTGTTGCAAATAGAATTGATTTCCTGATTTCATTTTCAGATTTTTCATTGCAATTATATAGAAAATTATTTTTGTATTTAATTGTATCCTACAACCTTAGTTATTAATTGGTCATAATAGTTTTTTAAAGTGGATTCCTTAGGATTTGCTATACATAAAGTCATGTCATCTACCAACTGAAGGTTCTTAAATACTGCAACAATTGCACTGTGGTGGGGCTGAGCTGGGGGTGGTTATTCAACCCTTCCAAAATAGTGATGCTTTTGCTGGGAGTTTCTCCTTTTTCTAGCTAGAAAGGATGAGTTTCTTAATAACAAAATGAAAGTTGCTCAGTCGTGTCTGACTCTTTGCAACCCCATGGACCATACAGTCCATGGAATTCTCCAGGCCAGAATACTGGAGTGGGTAGCCTTTCCCTTCTCCAGGGGATCTTCCCAACCCAGGGATTGAACCCAGGGATTGAACCCAGGTATCCTGCATTACAGGCGAATTCTTTAGCAGCTGAGCCACAAGGGAAGCAACAAAATGCACTACTAATTCTTTACACATTGCATCTCAACTAGATGCAGGTGAAAAATTGCAGTTTTGCTTTGTACTGCAAGGGTTGCCCTTATCAACCTACATAAATATATGAGCTCATGATTCCAAAATAGTGTCAGCAATGGTCTCTTTCATTCAGAAGTCAGTATGGCTTAATGGAAAGAACTCAGTCTCTGGAACTGGAAGACTGGTTTCCAGTCCAGCTCTGTCCTTATTAGCAGTGAGACTAATGTCTGCCTACCTCACTTCACATGGTTATTGTTAAAGAGTCCAGTGAGCTATTTCATCAGGCTTCCTTCTGCAAGCTGGCTGGTTCCTCTGCAGAGGACTGAGCCTCAGACGGGTGGCAGTGCCTGAGACCAGGGGAGGCAGAACCAACTGAGCTGCACCTTGGGGAAATGCCTACTTCTTTTTAGTCCTTTATTTTTTTTCCCAACATTAATTTTATATCAGTCCTTTATTTTCAGTCTCCAGACACAAGTGTGCATGTATGTATACAATCACAAATTGGTTAAGCATTATAACAAATTTTTATAGATTGCTTTTCACATGAACTATTTTATGACTATGAAGCATTCTTCTTTATAAAAAATTTTTATTAGGGTATAATTGATTTACAAAATGTTGTTTTAGTTTCAGGTGTACAAAAAAACACATATATCTACTCTTTTTTAGATTCTTCTTCCAGCTAGGCCATTACAGAATTGGGCAGATGTCCCTGTGCTATACAGTAGTTCCTTATTAGCTATCTATTTTATATATAGTGGTTTGTATGTCAGAGAAGGCAATGGCACCCCACTCCAGTACTCTTGCCTGGAAAATCCCATGGACGGAGGAGCCTGGTAGGCTGCATTCCATGGGGTCGCTAAGAGTCAGACATGACTGAGCAACTTCCCTTTCACTTTTCACTTTCACGCATTGGAGAAGGAAATGGCAACCCACTCCAGTGTTCTTGCCTGGAGAATCCCAGGGATGGGGGAGCCTGGTGGGCTGCTGTCTATAGGGTCATACAGAGTCAGACACGACTGAAGCGACGCAGCAGCAGCAGCAGCAGTTTGTATGTATCAATCCCAATCTTCCAATTTCTCTCTCCCCCTATCTACCCATCCCCCCACCCCACCTCCTCCACCCCCGACCAAGTCATATCTTTGGTTTCATCAGGGATAATTCCTTTCCTGGTTTAACACTATGATGACATTTCATCTCAATGAGAAACCCTCTCACTCTAAGGGTGAATCTGTCTTTGCTGAAGGTATATCCAGACCTCACCCAGCCTGGTACCTGCAGGCAAGATAAGTGGGAAAATCACAGAAGTGATCAGGAAGAACAAAGAGGCTGTGGCTTTACCTTAGCCACAAAGTAGCAGTTTTGTCACTAGGAGCGGGGGATTGGCAGGGGGCATTTCATTCCTTATCATAATTCATTGCTTTAGCTGTATCACTGCTTCCTTAAAGTGTGATTAAGAAATGGCTTTATGAGGCAGCATGTCAGTTGATAGGGCTCAGCAACACGGAAGCAAGAGTGTGACCTTAGAATCAGTTTGTTTTTGGATTCAAATACTGTTTCCATCCCTTAATAGCATGTGACCTTGGCAATCTACTTAACCTGTCTATGTCTCCATTGCCTCATCTGTACAAAGAGTATATAGTAGTTCATAGAATTGAACAAATATGTACAGCCTTTACTATATGATATGTATAATATACATTTTAGCTATTAAAAGTAATAGTGGTAGTATTCTTCTTCAAGGTATTTAGTTGATTAAACTAAGAAAAGTACTTTAAGTGGTTTTCAAACTTTAGTATGCATAGTAATCACCATGAATGATTAATGAGAGGCTTCCCTGGTGGCCCATTGGTAAAGAATCCACCTGCCAGTGTGGAGACAGGAGTTCAATTCCTGACCTGGGAAGACTCCCATGTGCCGTGGAGCAACTAAGCCTGTGCAACTACAACTACACAACTAAGCCTCTACAGCTATAGAGCCCGTTCTCTAGAGCCCAGGAGCCACAGCTACTGACGCCAACACGCCCTAGAGCCCATGCTCGACAACAAGGGAAGCCACCGCAACGGGAGGCGTGCACCGCACATAGGGAGTAGCCCTCAGTCACCACAACTAGAGAAAACCCCACACCCCAGTGAGACCCAGCACAACCAAAAATATAAAAAAAGAAGAATGATTAATGAAAACTCCCAGGCTCTACCCAGAGATTCTGGTTCAGTGGCAGGCCTCATGAATCTGCATGAAGAGCAATAGTGTAGTCCAGTGTACTGAGTACACTACTGAGCACACTTCTGCTGCAAGCGATCCATGGGTGCTTTTTAAAATGAAGTTTTATTTTGATATAATTTCAAACTTATAGAGAAATTGTAAAAAGAGCACCAAGATTCACCAGGTTTTGATAGTTTGTTCTGTTTGTCTTCCCAATCTCTCTTTTTATCTATTTGCCCCTCTCTATAAAATTTTTTTCTAAATCCTTTGAGTAGGTTGTGCTAAGTGTCTATCAACAGATGAATAGATAAAGGTGAGGTGTACATACACAAAGAATGTTACTCAGTCATAAACAAGAATGAAATAATGCCATTTGCACCAACATGGATAGACTTAGAGATTACCGTACTAAGTGAAGTGAGAGAAAGAGAAATATCATATGATATCAGTTACATGTGGAATCTAAAAAATGATACAATTGAACTTATTTACAAGACAGAAATAGACTCGTGGACATAGAAAACAAACTTATGGTTGCCATAAGGGGAGAGGCTGGGAAGGGATAATTTATGAATTTTGGATTAAAATATACACACCACTGTGTATAAAGTATATAACCAAGAAGGATATGCTGTATAGCATTGAAAACTGTACTTAGTATCTTGTAACAACCTATAATGGAAGAGAATATAACTGAAACATTTTGCTGTACACCTGAAAGTAACATAGCATTGTAAGTCAACTATATTCCAATAAAAAATTTTAAAAAGAGTAGGTTGCATATTATGCCCCTTTACTCCTTAAAATTTTAGTCTGTATTTTTAAGAATAAAGATATTTACCCTACATGAACACTGTTCAGTTATGAAATTTGGAAAGTTTAACCTTGATGAACTATTTTTACCTAATACATAACCCATATTCCATTTTTATCAATTGCCTCAATGGTGGCTCAGAGGGTAAAGTGTCTGTCTGCAATGCAGGAGACACAGGTTCGATCCCTGGGTTGGGAAGATCCCCTGGAGAAGAAAATGGCAGCCCACTCCAGTACTCTTGCCTGGAAAATCCCATGGACGGTGGAGCCTGGTAGGCTACTGTCCATGGGGTCGCAAAGAGTTGGACACGACTAAGCGACTTCGCTTCACTTCTTCACTCAATGCCTTTTATAACAACTTGTTTTCATCTAAAGAGGATCCAATTCAAGGATCATACATGGCATTTATTGTAACATCTCTTTGCCTCCAGTCTGGAGCAGTGCCCCAGCCTGTCTTTGTTTTAGTCACATTGACATTTTTTTGTAGAATACAAACCAATTATTTTATACAATATTCCTTATTATGGGTTTGGCCGATGTTTTCTAATGATTAGATTTGAGTTATGCATTTCTGGTGAGAATCTTCCATAATTGATATGTCCTTTTCAGAATATTCCCTCTGGAGACACATGATATCCATTTACCGCTTATTGATGACATGGTACACACAATGAGAATACTTGATCACTTTGAGAAATATTTGTCTAGCCACTTTCTGTTCTAAAAGACCTTAGGACCTAGAGTGGACAAAAAAAGAAACAAGACCTTTACTTTTCTGATTTTTCTGATTGTTAGTTAAGAGGCTTATCTATCTATTACCTTGGTACTTCAGAAGATCATATATTAACCACAGCTGCTATTACATTCAAACCGATAAGACATCTTCATGCTTCACTTCTACAACTCCCCACCTCCAACCCATTTCATTCTTGGTAACTCTGGACCATGACTTTTATTTTGTTGTTAATACAGGTAACTGTGTGATTCATCATACAACAAAACTAGACCCATCCATGCTACTGATGGTAGTTTGAGACTAGTAAAGACAATTTAATTAATTTCTTGTGTCACACATTTTACAGTGAAACATCAACCTCATTTTCAATGGTGTGCTTGAAAGTACTAGCTTACTCATCCTTTATCTTTAAAACACCTATCAATGAACTATGAACAATGAAAGACGAACTTCCCAGGTCGGTAGGTGCCCAGTATGCTACTGGAGATCAGTGGAGAAATAACTCCAGAAAGAATGAAGGGATGGAGCCAAAGCAAAAACAACACCCAGCTGTGGACATGACTGGTGATAGAAGCAAGGTCCGATGCTATAAAGAGCAAATTGCATAGGAACCTGGAATGTTAGGTCCAGGAATCAAGGCAAATTGGAAGTGGTCAAACAGGATATGGCAAGAGTGTACACTGACATAGCATCAGCAAACTAAAATGGACTGGAATGGGTGAATTTACTCAGATGACCATTATATCTACTACTGTGGGCAGGAATCCCTTAGAAGAAATGGAGTAGCCATCATAGTCAACAAAAGAGTCCGAAATGCAGTACTTGGATGTGATCTCAAAAACGTCAGAATTATCTCTGTTCGCTTCCAAGGCAAGCCATTTAATATCACAGTAATCCAAGTCTATGCCCTGACCAGTAATGCTAAAGAAGCTGAAGTTGAACGGTCCTATGAAGACTTACAGACATTTTAGAACTAACACCCAAAAAAGATGTCCTTTTCATTATAGGGGACTGGAATGCAAAAGTAGGAAGTCAAGAAACACCTGGAGTAACAGGCAAATTTGGCCTTGGGAGTACAGAATGAAGCAGGGCAAAGGCTAATAGAGTTTTGCCAAGAGAATGCACTGGTCATAGCAAACACCCTCTTCCAACAACACAACAGAAGATATCCATCTACGTGTGGATGTCACCAGATGGCCAACACCAAAATCAGATTGATTATATTCTTTGCAGCCAAAGATGGAGAAGCTCTATACAGTCAACAAAAACAAGACCGGGAGCTGACTGTGGCTCAGATCATGAACACCTTATTGCCAAATTCAGACTTAAATTGAAGAAAGTAGGGAAAACCACTAAACCATTCAGGTATGACCTAAATCAAATCCCTTATGATTATACAGTGGAAGTGAGAAATAGATTTAAGGGACTAGATCTGATAGATAGAGTGCCTGATGAACTATGGACGGAGGTTCATGACGTTATACAGGAGACAGGGATCAAGACCATCCTCAAGAAAAAGAAATGCAAAAAGACAAAATGGCTGTCTGAGGAGGCCTTACAAATAGCTATGAAAAGAAGAGAAGCAAAAAGCAAAGGAGAAAAGGAAAGATAAAAGCATCTGAATGCAGAGTTCCAAAAAATAGCAAGGATAGATAAGAAAGCCTTCCTCAGTGATCAGTGTAAAGAAATAGAGGAAAAAAATAGAATGGGAAAGACTAGAGATCTCTTCAAGAAAATTAGAGATACCAAGGGAACATTTCATGCAAAGGTGAGCACAATAAAGGACAGAAATGATATGGACCTAACAGAAGCAGAAGATATTAAGAAGAAGTGGCAAGAATACACAGAAGAACTATACAAAAAAGATCTTCATGACCCAGATAATCACTCACCTAGAGCCAGACATCCTGGAATGTGAAGTCAAGTGGGCCTTAGGAAGCATCACTACGAACAAAGCTAGGGGAGGTGATGGAATTACAGCTGAGCTATTTCAGATCTTACAAGATGATGCTGCGAGGGTGCTGCGCTCAATAGGCCAGCAAATTTGGAAAACTCAGCAGTGGCCACAGGACTGGAAAAGGTCAGTCTTCATTCCAGTCCCAAAGAAAGGCAATGCCAAAGAATACTCAGACAACCCACAATTGCACTCACCTCACACACTAGTACGGAGAAGGCAATGGCATCCCACTCCAGTACTCTTGGCTAGAAAATCCCATGGATGGAGGATCCTGGTGGGCTGCAGTCCATGGGGTCGCTAAGAGTTGGAAACGACTGAGCGACTTCACTTTCACTTTTCACTTTCATGCATTGGAGAAGGAAATGGCAACCCACTCCAGTATTCTTGCCTGGAAAATCCCAGGGACAGGGGAGCCAGGCAGGCTGCCGCCTATGCAGTAGCACAGAATCGGACAGGACAGAAGCGACTTAGCAGCAGCAGCAGCAGCACGTACTAGTAAAGTAGCTCAAAATTCTCCAAGCCAGGCTTCAGCAATATGTGAACTGTGAGCTTCCAGATGTTCAAGCTGGTTTTAGAAAAGGCAGAGGAACAAGAAATCAAATTGCCAACATCTGCTGGATCATTGAAAAAGCAAGAGAGTTCCAGAAAAACATCTACTTCTGCTTTATTGTCTATGCCAAAGACTTTGACTGTGTGGATCACAACAAACTATGGAAAATTCTGAAAGAGATGAGAATACCAGACCACCTGACCTGCCTCTGGAGAAACCTGTATGCAGGTCAGAAGCAACAGTTAGAACTGGACATGGAACAACAGACTGGTTCCAAATAGGAAAAGAAGTATGTCAAAGGGGTACATTGTCACCCTGCTTATTTAACTTCTATGCAGAGTACATCATGAGAAATGCTAGGCTGGAAGAAGCACAAGCTGCAATCAAGATTGCCGGGAGAAATATCAATAACCTCAGATTTGCAGATGACACCACCCTTATGGCAGAAAGTGAAGAAGAACTAAAGAGCTTCTTGATGAAAATGAAAGAGGAGAGTGAAAAAGTTGGCTTAAAGCTCAACATTCAGAAAACTAAGATCATGGCATCTGGTCCTATCACTTCATGGGAAATAGATGGGGAAACAATGGAAACAGTGGCTGACTTTATTTTGGGGGGCTTTGAAATCACTGCAAATGGCGATTGCAGCAATGAAATTAAAAGATGCTTACTCCTTGGAAGAAAAGTTATGATCAACCTAGACAGCATATTGAAAAGCAGAAACATTACTTTGTCAACAAAGTTCCGTCTAGTCAAGGCCATGGTTTTTCCAGTAATCACGTATGGATGTGAGAGTTGGACTATAAAGAAAGCTGAGTGCTGAAGAATTGATGCTTTTGTGTTCGAGAAGACTCTTGAGAGGCCCTTGGACTGCAAGGAGATCCAACCAGTCCATCCTAAGGGAGATCAGTCCTGGGTGTTCATTGGAAGGACTAATGTTGAAGCTGAAACTCCAATACTTTGGCCACCTGATTCGAAGAGCTGACTCATTGGAAAAGGCCCTGATGCTGGAAAAGATTGAGGGCAGGAGGAGAAGCGGACGACAGAGGATGAGATGGTTGGACGGCATCACCGACTCAACGGACATGAGTTTGGGTAGGTTCCGGCAGTTGGTGATGGACAGAGGGGTCTGGTGTGCTGTGGTTCATGGGGGTCACAAAGAGTCGGACACGACTGAGCGACTGAACTGAACTGAACTAACCAATGAACTATCACTAATGTTTTACCTTATTACTTACGTTTCCATGAAAAATCTCTAACATGCGATCTTACTGTATTAACACCTACTTCATCAATGACTGTATAATTCTCCTGGCATTCCTTCATGCATGCATTCTTTCTACAAATAGTTCAAAAACTAAGAAATAATGTGATTTATGTCTTAAAGAAGCTAGCATTTATTGGATATCAGCTTTTTGTCAGCTACTACTACATATATTACCTCACAACAACCAGAGAGGAATATTTTTCTTACCAACATTTACAGACAAAGAAACTGAATTAAATAACTTAATTGACACCAAACCACTAACATGTGATTAAACTTAGATTTAATCCTACATCTGACTAAATGTTCTTTTCAAAGGTGCTACTATAAAATTGCAATGGTAAAGATAGAGCAAACCAAATTAAGTTAACAGATTTCAGAAATTCTCTCAAAATTGAAGGTGTGACTTCAGGTCAAATGAAGGAATTACTTTACAAAATGGGTAGGAAACTTGAGGAACTTTTACTTCCTCGGGGCCCTTTAGGAGAAAACCAGAAGCTTCATCATAGATTCCTTTAAAAACTTTGACAATGCAGTTGAAGTTCCTTTTTTCTCTCCTTGTCTCACCCACTCTTCTTCCTTTCCACTTGTTACTATTATTTTTTTTAATTTTGAATTAAAATAATGGGAAGAAAAATATAAATACAAGTTAATGCAAAAATTGCAAGCTATATGTAATACTGAGCAACTAAGTATTGTCACTAAATACGTCTTCAAGTTCTAGCATTTCTAACAAACATTTGTCTAATGCATGATGTTTAAATATACATTTCAAATATATTTATTTTAATATGAATATGCCAAATGATATAAATTTTTACAAGTTATTTATGTATCCTAATGAAAAACATTCAGGTTCATAATGGGTTATTAGGGAAGTTAAGATTGATTAGAAAATGCCTTCAGGTCCCATTTGTTAATTTTTGTTTTTATTTCCATTATTCTGAGAAATGGATCGAAAAAGATGTTGCTGTGATTTATGTCAGAGAGTGTTCTGCATGCTGCTGCAGCTAAGTCACTTCAGTCGTGTCCGACTCTGTGCGACACCATAGACGGCAGCCCACCAGCCTCCCCCATCCCTGGGATTCTCCAGGCAAGAACACTGGAGTGGGTTGCCATTTCCTTCTCTAATGCATGAAAGTGAAAAGTGAAAGTGAAGTCGCTCAGTCGTGTCCGACCCTCAGCGACTGCATGGACTGCAGCCTTCCAGGTTCCTCCATCCATGGGACTTTCCAGGCAAGAGTACTGGAATGGGGTGCCATTGTGTTCTGCCTACTTAAACTCAAAAGCTTTTACACAGCAAAGGAAACAATAAATAAAATGAAAAGACAACACACAGAATAGGAGAAGATATTTGCAAATGATGTGACCAATAAGGGATTAGTCTCCAAAGTTTACAAGCAGCTTATGACACTTAACAACATCAAAACAAGCAGCCCACTCAAAAACAATAGGCAGAAGATCTGAACAGACATTTGTCCAAAAAAGACATACAGATGGCCAATAAGCACATGAAAAGATGTCCAACATCACTAGTCATTAGAGCAATGAAAACCAAAACTACAATAAGATGTCACCTCATACTGGTCAGAATGGCTATTGTCCAAAAATCTGCAAACAACAAATGCTGGAGAGGATGGAAGACAAGCGAATGCTCTTACATTTTTGGTGTAAGAGCATGTAAATTGGTATCGCCACTATGGAGAACAGTATGGAGTTTTCTTTAAAAAATGAAAACTAGAACTACCATAGGACTCTGCAATCCCACTCCTGCACATATACCTGGAGAAAACCACGATCTGAAAGGGTACATGCTCCCCAGTGTTCATTGCAGCACGGTTTACAATAGTCAAGACACGGAAGCAAGCTAAATGTCCATTACCAGAAAGTGAAGTTGCTCAGTTGTGTCTGACTCTTTGCGACCCGATGGATATGGCCTGCCACGCTCCTCTGTCCATGGGACTTTCCAGGCAAGGATACTGGAGAGGGTTGCCATGCCCTCCTCCAGGGGATATTCCTAACTCAGGGATTGAACTTGTGTCTCTTTTAGCAGGTGAGTTCTTTACCACTAGAGCCACCAAACCCCATGGACTGTAACTCGCCAGGTTCCTATGTCCATAAAATTCTTTCCAGGCAAGAATACTGGAGTGGGAAGATCCTTCTCCAGGAAATATTCCTGACCCAGGGATCGAACCTGGGTCTCCCTGATTGTAGGCAGATTCTTTACCATCTGAGCGACCAGGGAAGTCCTAATCAGCTATGTATTCTTGCTTAGTCACTCAGTCATGTCCAACTCTTTGAGACCTCCATGGAACATAGCCTGCCAGGCTCTTCTGTCCATGGCATTCTCCAGGCAAGAATACTAGAGTTGGTTGCTGTTCCCTCCTCCAGGGGATTTTCCTGAGCCAGGGATTGAACACACGTTTCCTGCGTTGCAGGTGGATTTTTCACCCTCCGAGCTACAAAGGAAGCCCTACCTCAATACAAAATAAAACGTTTAAAGTTTGGGAGAAAAATTAAAAATGCCTTTAACTATTGAGATTAGCATTATGAATAAAGTCCTCAAGTCAGAAGACAAAGGATGCCTGGAGTTGGCACTGGTGTTAGGAAGAACCTTTGGCTTGAGTCTTAAGATCTTAAAGGTGTCTCAAGTTAGACACTATTTCAAAAATAACTATGTATTAAGAAAAAGAGACAAATGTTGAAGTGAATCGTATGTTAAAGACTAATATTATATGTCTTGTTACATGTACATACTATCTTTTTTGTTTAATTATTAACAAACTTAATGTTTTTAGAGCTAGTTTCAATTTCCAGCAAAAATGAGCAGAAAGTAAAGAGAGTTCCCACATAACCCTTACCCTACACATGCCCAGTCTTTCACACTGAATTTTTAATCATGAATTGGTGTTGAATTTTGTGAAATATTTTTTCTGCATCTATTCACGTGTTCATATGATTTTTCTTTTTTGAACAGCTGATGTGATATATTAACTGATTTTCAAATGTTGATTCATCCTTGCCTACCAAGGATGAATCTGACTCAGTTATGATATATAAATCTTTTTGTACACTGTTGGATTCAATTTGTTGATGAGTTTTTCATCTATGGTCATGGCAGATATTGGTCTATGGTTTTCTTGTACTATCTTTGACTTGTTTTTATATTAAAGTAATGCTGGCCTCATAGAATGAGTTTAGAAATATTTCATTGACTTCTATCTGCTGGAATAAATTACCAAGAATTGGTATAATTTCTTCTTTAAATGTTGGATAAAATTCCCCATCTGGGCCTGGTGCTTTCTTGTTTTAGAAAGTTGTTAATGATTGATTCAATTTCTTTAAAGGCTGTAGGCCTATTCACATGGTCCATTTCTTTCTGTGTGATTTTGGCAGATGGTCTTTAAAGGAATTGGTTCATTTCATCCAGGATGAGATGGTTGGATGGCATAGACTCAATGGATGTGAGTTTGAGCAAACTCTGGGAGGTAGTCAAGGACAGGGAAGGCTGGCGTGCTGCAGTCCATGGGGTTACAAAGAGTTAGACATGACTGAGCGGCTGAAGAACAACAAGCCACTAGCACTTAGCCTAAATCAGCCATTCCCAACCTTTTTTGGCACGAGGGACCAGTTTCATGGAAGAAGACAATTTTTCCACAGAGTGGGGGAAGGGGGGTGGTTTCGGAATGATTCAAGCACATTATATTCATGGTACACTTTATTTCTATTCTTACATCAGCTCCACCTCAGATCAACAGGCATTAGGTCCCAGAGGTTGGGCATCCCTGATCTAGACATTAGAGAGCTCTGTGCTCTCTTTGGACATCTGAAGAACATCATCTGGTGATTGGAACTGACCACTGAAGGCAAATCGGAGAACTGTTGATCAGCGACAGGCCCAGCTTCCTGTGTTTCTGCTGGATCCAGGCCTGGCTGGTTGGCCCCAGAGAACATATAGTCATTAAAGGTGACTCTGGAGCCCCAACCCAGAAGGACTCCAAGAAACTGTCCTTTGTCTGCTGTCCACTCTGGGATGGGAGGTAGTTCAGTTTAATTGATGAAACATGGGAGAGGAACAAGGGAGCTCCGAGCACAGAAGCATGCCCTCTCAGTAAGGACTTGAACCATCTCTCTTGGGTTTGTGATCCTAATGCAGGATCAGAAGCAGAGGCTGATAAGGACTCTCCTGGAGGGCACTACCACCAGGCCTGGGGCTTATTCTACCTCAGAGGTCAGAAGGGAACAGAGCAGGCTTGGGGGAATGTAGCACATTGGACATTTATTCTTGATTCTTCGCGGCATATGAGCTCTCTGGAAGAGACCTGATATTTGTGAGTACATCAGGTAGTTACCTCACAAAGTCCTCCAGGCAGCTGCCTCTAAATTCATTCTTTCTCCAAGAGGATAGCTTTTACTTTCTCAGCAGAGGCAGGTTCCCCTAAGGAAATGTTGGCAATACCTGGGGGGTTGAGGAGGGCTTAGTACATTAGCTTACCTGGCCATCTCCTCAGGGGCACAGCTATCCATTGGGAGAGATACAATGCATAATGGTCTGAGGTGGACAGGTGAGTAAAAGTGAGGACACACCTGAGACTCTGAGCCAAGATGAGACTCTGATTCACAGTTTTGCTCCAGGCTCACTCTGTAACCTTCTGTAGCCCTGCCTCCCATTCCCTTCTTTGGTAGTTTGAATAAGGTCCAGTCATCCGTCGACCCTCCACCCTTCAACTGGTGATGGGAGCTTGATCCCCCTTTTCTTGATTAGGAGCCAGAGTTACTGACTCCTGCTAATAGGCAGGATATGGCAGAAGGATCCGAGTTACTTCTGAGACTGAGTCATGTGACTTTCATTTGGCCACTCTGTCTTGGATCACTGGTTCTGGGGGAAGACAGCTGCCATGTCATGAGATCCATGTGGCATGGGATGGAGACCTCCTGCCAGTGGTTGTGTGAGTTCAGCCATCTTAGAAGTGGGTCCTCCCACCCCAGTCAAGCCTTAAAATGGCTGCCACCCATGCCAACTTCCTAACTGCAACTTCATGGGATCCCTTGAGCAGAACTATCAACTGTTCATCTGCTCTTGATATCCTGACCTAAAGAAACTGAGATGATACACATTCGCTGTTTTAACCACTAAGTTTTGTGGTCATTCGTTATGCAGCCATAGGCAACTATTAAACTTCCAATGGATCTCGATCAGCTGTTTCAGGCCAAGAAAATTCAATGGCTCTTAGTATGGAAGGACCCAGCAAACAAAGGTTATTAGGACTAATCTCTATTTTATGGGCTTCCTTAGTGGCTCAGATGGTAAAGAATCTGCCTGCAATGCAGGAGACCCGGGTTCGATCCCTGGGTTGGGAAGATCCCTTGAAGGAAACTGTATTTTATAGGTAGGGAAATGAGGCCAGATCTGGAATAGGACTAAAGTGCTTTGTTCTGTTTAATTTTGCCTACTTGAATAATGCTGTTAAACTTCAGCGTATAAAGTCATATGTTGGAATACACAAATTCATGCAAAGCCCTGGGTGGGAAACAGTACACTTTTTCCATCTACTCTGATCCCAGAAAGGTGGCTTTTAGGCTCACTGGTCTTGACATCCACACTTGAAAAAGAAGTGGACAAATCTGGCTTGAACAACAACAAAATTTTGAAAATGAAAGGCACTGTCCTAGTTAAAGTGCCATCTAGACACAGAATCCTGGGGTGACTTTGGGCTGGTTTGTTTCTGGACCCAAGAAGGATTGCTCAGTCAGGGAAGTCAGCCAGTGGGGGCAGTCAGCGAACAGATCTGAAAGGCCTGGCAGGCATTTTAGAAAGATCCGTGAGGACAAAGCGTATCACCTGCCATTTTAGGAAACAAAGGATGTTGCACCCTAAAGCTGTCACCCACTGCAGGGCTCCTGACAATGTACCCATGGGGATTCAAGATGGAGAAAAACAGGATACTGACCCTAAAGTAGTTTAGGTGCATATTGAAGGAACGATTTCAGTCAGCCCAAACTCTAACATCTTCCCCAACATGGAAAAGCACTAAAATCATTCATTTGAGATATGTTTTGTGATTAGCAGTAATCAACTCATATATACCCTGGCTCTTCCATTACCTCTTTGGATGAGTCCCTCAGAGCTGAAAGGCTGTCTCCCAGGCTTAAGTCCTCAGAATAAAACATAATGCTCAATTTTCACGTTGTGCTTCTTCTTTTTCAGTTGATATCTGCTTACCTAACCTTGTTTCAGTTCAGTTCAGTTTAGTCGCTCAGTCGTGTCTGACTCTTTGTGACCCCATGAATTGCAGCACGCCAGGCCTCCCTGTCCATCACCAACTCCCGGGGTTCACTCAGACTCACGTCCATTGAGTTAGTGATGCCATCCAGCCATCTCATCCTCTGTCGTCCCCTTCTCCTCTTGCCCCCAACCCCTCCCAGCATCAGAGTCTTTTCCAATGAGTCAACTCTTCGCATGAGGTGGCCAAAGTACTGGAGTTTCAGCTTTAGCATCATTCCTTCCAAAGTACACCCAGGGCTAATCTCCTCTAGATTGGACTGGTTGGATCTCCTTGCAGTCCAAGGGACTCTCAGGAGTCTTCTCCAACACCACCCTTCAAAAGCATCAATTTTTCGGCACTCACCCTTCTTTAGCTCGTGATAATTTTGGCTAAGTGCTTATCAGTGGTGGAGCTGTAATTGGGGCTGTTTTCTACTGTAAGGTGTCCCAGTTACCATTCCCAGAAAGAGGCTGTAAGGCTGTGGACCCAGGCCCCCACGTGCATTGGCATTTCACTCCTCGAACGGCTCCTGCTCTGCTCGATTAGACTCGTGCTCCTCTGTGTTACAACTGCCATTCCTAACCCCCCGGGGGACGCCAGCAGACGCTTGTTTGAACTGGATTATAGATTACACAGATCCCGAGGTTAAGGTTCTTAGTCGGACTGGTTGTTAACATTTATTTTTGTATCTCCAGGATTTAGCACAGGGCCGTGGGGCTTCCCAGGTGGATCAGTGGTAAAAAAAAAAAAAAGTCCCTCTGCCAATACAAGTGACATGGGGGATCCCTGGGTGGGGAAGGTCGCCTGGAATAAGAAACGGCAAGCTGCTCCAGTATTCTTGCTTAGAAAATTCCATGGACAGTGAACCCTGGTGGGCTACAGTCTATGGGCTCACAAAGAGTAGGACACGACTGAGTGACTGAACAAACAACAAAAAACAAACTGGCTCAAAAACACCTGAAAGAATGAATGAACGGACAAAACGATGACCCCCCCTCCCTGGGATGGTGCACCCCAAAGGCGGCCAGTCTGGCAAGTGTGATGCCTTTCCTGTTCTTTGCAGACGAGATGCACCAGTCCGAGAGCCTTAGTTCTTCACTCAGAGCACAAGGATCTTTACAGATTTTCTTTCCTGTGCTTTGTCCTTTTTAAATGCAAACTGCAACACTAGGTTTCACAGAGGCAAAGGATTCTTACCCTGAATCACTTTATTATAGTTGAGTACTACCTTGGTGCTGCTTCCTGGCCATACCGGACCCAGATGGGCCCCGGGGTTTAGTTCCTGTCAGAGACCTCCCAGGAAAATCTGATATCTTCATCCCCAGTGTGGGCACTCTTAGCCAGGCTCAGCTGACAAAGGCACCTCAGTCCTCCCTTTCCTAACCAAAGTCTCCAGTTGACAGTCCCCACTCTCCTCCTCAGCCCCAGGAGAACTCATTCTGTGTTGGGTCATGCTAACATATTTATCAAATAAGACTCTTACTTTGTATATCCAGAAGCCTCTCCTTTTTTTTTTTTTATCTTTACTGGGGCTTTACATATCCTTGCTCTGATTTATTGATTGTAATTTTATTTCTTCTCCAGGTTTTCCTCACTGCCTATTTGATGGGGCCCCAAAAATAGCATGTGAGGTGGACTTCCCCCCTTTTTTTAACATTTTGACTTTTCTTAAATTAATTAATTGATTAGCTAATTAGTTAATTTTGCTTCACTGGGTCTTCATCACTTTGTACGGGATTGCGCAGGTTTCTCGTTGCAGCGGCTTCTTTTGTTGCCTAGCACAGGCTCCAGGCACACAGCTTCTGTAGTTGCAGCCCATGGCTCCGTAGTTGTGGCTCACGGGCTCAGCTGCTCCTTGGCAAGTACAATCCTCCCAGACCAGGGATCAAACCCATGTCACTCACAGTGGCAGGCAGATTCTTATCCACTGTGTCACTGGAGAAGTCCCAATCATCCCTTTATGTGCTCATGGGCACAGCCGAGTCTACAATGTCAACAGTGAGTCACTTCTTTTTTAAAAATTGCATTTTTCCCAGCTATATTGAGGTGTAATTGATATATAACATTGTGTAAGTTTAAGGTATGCAGTGATGATTTAATACACGTACTTATTGCAAAATAATTGTTACAGTAAGATTAATTAGTACTACATCCATCAACTCACATAGGTACCATTTTGTCGTGGTGGTGGTGGCTATGGTAAGAACAGTTAAGATCTACTCTGTTAGGATGAGATGGTTGGATGGCATCACCGACTGGATGGACATGAATTTGAGCAAGCTCTGGGAGTTGGTGATGGACAGGGAAGCCTGGCGTGCTGCAGTCCATGGGGTCGCAAAAAGTCAGACATGACTGAGTGACTGAACTGAACTGAACTGAGTCTGTTAGCGACTTTCATGTATATAAATTTACAGGGTTTTTGTTTTGTTTTGGTTTTGCTTCGAGGAGCTGGCTTTGCAGACTGGACACGTGGAGCTCTCAGAGTTTAGGTGCCAGCAGAGCTACATAAACAGAGGAGCCTGGTGGGCTACAGTCCCTGGGGTAGCAAGAGAGTCTGACGCGACATAGCGACTAAACAACAGCAAGAGCTCCATCAGAGTGCAAGGTGAGGTCACAGTCGCAAAGGCCCCTTGAGTCCCCACCAGCTTTGTGGTCCCTTGCCCTTGTTTCCAGCACTCAATCCCGCCATGACTAGCACACACAGAACCTCCTCCATGGTGCCACAGCATCCTAAGGCCAGGACTCCTTAACAGGATACTTGTGGACACTTTCCTGAGTGTCCTAAGGGCAACCCATTGAACATCCAGGAATATGACCATTCTCCCGTCACCATCCACCTCTTCCTAAGTCCCTACTCGTCCTCAGAGAGTCCTGTCCAGACAGAAGCTAAAGTCTTTCCCAGACCAGCGTGGGATCTGACAGGTTGTTTGGCCCATAGGCATCCCTCACAGAGCTCCTTAGAGCCGGGTTCATAAGACTGTGTTGTTAACTGTAGTCACCAAGCTGTCCATTTGATCCCCAGAAGTTAGTCTAACTGGAAGTTTGTACCCTTTGACCAACATCTCTCCTTATCTTCCACCTCCAAACCTCTGGCAACTACCATTCTTTTCTGTTTCTATGAGTTCAGCTCTTTTAGATTCCACATGTAATTAAGAACATACAATATTTATCTTTCTCTGACTTATTTCACTAAGCGTAATGCCCTCTAGGCACACCCATTTTGTTGAAGATTTCAAAAGTTCATTCCTTGTTTATGGGTAAATTGTTTTTTAAAAAATTTTTATATTGAAGTATAGTTGATTTACAATGTTCTGTTGGTTTCAGGTGTACAGCAAAGTGAGTCAGTTATGCATATACATATATCTATTATTTTTCAGTTTCTTTCTCCACAAGGTTATTTCAGAATATTGAGTAGAGTTCCCTGTACTATACAGAAGGCCCTTGTTGATTATCTATTTTATAGATAGTAGTGTGTATATATTCAGAGAAGGTGATATTCTTGTCTGGAAAATCCCATGGGCAGAGGAGCCTGGTAGGCTGCTGTCCATGGGGTCGCTAAGAGTCGGACACGGCTGACCAAACTTCACTTTCACTTTTCACTTTCATGCACTGGAGAAGGAAATGGCAACCCATTCCAGTACTCTTGCCTGGAGAATCCCAGGGATGAGGGAGCCTGGTTGGCTTCCATCTATGGGATCGCACAGTCAGACATGACTGAAGTGACTTAGTAGCAGCAGCAGTAGTGTGTATATTGCAGAAGGCAGTAGCACCCCACTCCAGTACTCTTGCCTGGAAAATCCCATGGACAGAGGAGCCTGGTAGGCTACAGTCCATGGGGTCGCGAAGAGTCGGATACGACTGAGCAACTTCACTTTTACTTTTCATTTTCATGCATTGGAGAAGGAAATGGAAACCCACTCCAGTGTTCTTGCCTGGAGAATCCCAGGGACAGAGGAGCCTGTGGGCTGCCATCTATGGTGTCGCACAGACACGACTGAAGCGACTTAGCAGCAGCAGCAGTGTGTATATATTGGGCTTCCCAGGTGGTACTAGTGATATGGAAACTGCCTGCTAAGCAGGAGACGTAAGAGATGTGGGTTCGATCCCTGGGTTGGGAAGATGCCCTGGAGGAGAGCATGGCAATCCACTCCAGTTTTCTTGACTGGAGGATCTCATGGACAAAGGAACCTGGCAGGTCACAGTCTATGGGGTCACAAAGAGTTGAACATGACTGAAGTAACTGAGCAAGCACACACACAGTGTATATATGTTAATCCCAACCTCCTAATTTATCCCTTCCCTCTCCTTGACATTTCCCCTTTGGTAACCATAAATTTGCTTTCCATATCTAGGAGTCTGTTTCTGTTTTATTAATAATTCTTTTTTTTTCTTTAGATTTCACGTATCCACCTTTCTCTGATATCATATGTTATTCATCTTTCTCTGTCTGATTTACTCCACTTAATATGATAATCTCTAGATCTATCCATGTTGCTGCAAATGGCATTATTTCATTCTTTTAACGGCTGAGCAGTATTCCATTGTGTGTATGTGTGTGTGTGTATATACACCACATCTTCTTTTTCTAGTCATCTGTTAATGGGTACTTAGGCTGCTTCCATATCTTGCCTCTTGTAAAAATAATGCTATGAACATTGAAGTGCAAGTATATTTTTCATTAGTGTTTTCATTTTCTTCTGGAATATACCCAGGGGTAGAATTGCTAGATTATATGGTAGTTCTATTTTCAGTTTTATGAGGAATCTCCATACTGTTTTCCCCAGTGGCTGCACCATTTACATTCTTGCCAGCTGTCTACAAGAGTTCTCTTTTCTCCACATCTCCTCCAACATTTGTTATTTTGGTCTTTTTGAAGATAGTCATTCTGACAAGTGTGATGTATTATCTCATTGTGGCTTTGATTGGCATGTCTCTGATGATTAGTGGGGATGAGCATCTCTTCATGTGCCTGCTGGTCATCTGAATATCTTCTGCTCATTTTTTATTTGGGTTGTTTGGGTTTTTTTTCTAATGAGTTGTATGAGCTGTTTATATAGTTTGGATGTTAACTCTTTGTTGGTCATATCATTTGCAACTATTTTCTCCTGTTCAATAGGTCATCTTTTTGTTTTGTCAGTGGCTTCCGTCTTGTACAAAAGCTTTTAAGTTTAACTGGTTCCATTTGTTTATTTTTGCTTTGTTTCCTTTGCCTTAAAGTATTGATACAAAAAAATATCACTACAATTTATGTTATAGAGTATGCTACCTATGTTTTCCTCTATTTATAGTGTCCAGTCTTACACATAGGTCTTTAATCCATATTGAGTTTATTTTTGTATATGGTGTGAGAAAATGTTCTAATTTATTCTTTTGCATGTAGCTGTCCAGTTTCCCAGTACCACTTATTGAAGGGACTGTCCTTTGTACTCTCCATTGTACATTCTTGCTTCCTTTGTCAAAGATCAATTAACCATAAGTATGTGGGTTTATTTCTTAGCTCTCTACTCTGTTCCATTTAGCTGTGCGTCTGTTTTTGTGCCACTCCCATAAAGCTTTGATTATCACAGCTTTGTAGGATAGTCTGAGTTTAGGGAGCTTGATGCCTCCAGATCTGTCCTTTCTCAAGATTATTCTGAATACTCAGGCTCTTCTGTGTTTCCACACAATTTTTTGAAATATGTGTTCTACATCTGTGGAAAATGCCATTGGTATTTTGGTAGGGATTATACTGAATTGGTAGACTGACTTCAGCAGTAGTAGCAGGATCATTTTCACAATGTTCATTCTTCCAGTCCATGAACACAGTATATGTTGCCATCTGTTTATGTTGTCTTCTATTTCTTTCTTCAATGTCTTATAGTTTTCTGAAAATAGGTCTTTTACCTCCTTAAGTTAACTTATTTAATTCCTAAAATAATTCTGTGAGGAGGTAGCAAAGTCAGTCTCCTTGGCTCTGTTGCCCCCTGTATTAACTTGCTAGGGATTCTGGAGGCTGGAAGTCCGAGACCAAAGTGTTGGCAGGGTTATCTCCTTCTGAGGCCTGTGAAGAAAACATCTGTCCCAAGCCTCTCTCACTGGCTTGGCTTCTCCCTGTGTCTCTTCACATTTTGTACCTCTATTTGAGTCTGTCTCTGTCCAAATTTCCCATTTGAAAATGACTCCAGTTTTATTGGATATGGGCCCACCCTATTGACCTCATTTTAACTTGATTGCCTAACTTTAAAGACCCTATCTTCAAATAAGGTCACATTCTGAGGTACTGGGGGTTACGGCTACAAGGCAAGTATTTGGGGGGCCACAGCTCAACCCATAGCAGTCCCCCAGTTACTGAACTGTAGCTTTCATAAGAAAGAGACACTCAAGCTGGTGCTGGCTGCCTCAGTGAGGTGGAGTCAGGGGACAGGCTATGCTATGCACGAGTCACTCACAATTCATAAACCCACCTACTAGGATCATCATCCAGGAGTGAAGGCTTCTACCTGACTCACTTATCAAAAACAATACAAACAAAAAAAAAAAAACAGGACCCAAATGGAGTCACTTGTGCTGAACGCACATCACCAAAGTAAAACTCAATACCTATCTAATTGCACGTTCAGTCCATCTGCAATTTCCTGGTCAGCAGTAGTATGGAAATCCACCCAATAGACCCTTTCCATCCCCAAAGAAAGATGTGCTAATTGTTCTTTCTTTTCCCTGCCCCCATCTACCTATAAAAACCTTCTATTTGGTATGATCCTTAATGTTCCTTTCTAATTACTGGATGGGCTGCTATCCAATTCATGAATCCCTGGATAAAGCCAATAGGGTTCTTAAATTTACTCAGTGAATGTTTGCTTTTTAACACACCGAAAAGTCAAATATTTTGATTTTTTTAAAGAGATACCAAAAGATCTAGATTGAATTAGACTTTGTTTTTTTTTTTTTTTTTCAGATTTTGATTTGGATTATATTTTATCTAGAGCTCAATTTGGAGAGAAATGCCAACACTACTGAGTCATCAAACACAGTATATCTCTCCATTTACTTAGATGTTTTTAATTTTCTCTCAGCAATGTTTAGAAGCATTTTTTGAGAATCTTAGAAATGAGTACAGACACCAAGTCAGCTGACCCACCTCACCTCTTCCCTTTCTCTTGTCTCCTGGCAGCTCACTACTCCAACAACAATTTCATAATTCCTTTCAGACATATATAATCAAAATAGCATGGCCAAAACTGAAAAGAAACTGCCAAGAGAAGAGAAACTTAGAGGAGGTTGAAAAGATTAAGGTCTCAAGTGTTGTTTCCAACATTCACTTATATTCTTTTTTCCCACTTATATGAATAGGTTAAGATCCATATCAGAAAGGGCTGAGATGTTTCAGAGAGCTAAATAGCCACAGACTTATTGGGCAAACCCACAAGGTTAGTTAGGGTTAAGGTTAAAACTCTCATTTATCAGTACAATCAACATGTAAGCACCTTTGTTAAATAACTATAAAATGTGTGATAGCATGGAGCATGACGAGAATGGTTAGAAAACATCCTTGTCTGGCAGCACTGAGAAGCAATCCTCATATGGTCATCGGAAACTTACTGTTGGGCAGGACTGAGCCCGGTTCCAAATCAAATCAAACTTTTCTTTAGGAATAACTGCGTAGACTGTATCTTTTGCTGCAAAATACTGCTGCCAAATCTGTTTTATCTCTTCTGCAGTTTTGTCTTTCACCATCTCAATGTTGAAGATTGAACTGAGAGTCTTGTCCTTAGTGAATCCTCTGCTCACAGGCTGTTTCCCCAGTGTCTTCTGTTCTATACATTTGATAAAGTCACCTTGCTTGGAGTGCCCCACTGGCTGCTTCCTAAACTCATTGCGCTTCTCTAGTCTGGACTCAAAAGCAGCTGGGT
This sequence comes from Oryx dammah, assembly GCF_014754425.2. Lineage (NCBI taxonomy): Eukaryota > Metazoa > Chordata > Mammalia > Artiodactyla > Bovidae > Oryx > Oryx dammah. The sequence goes on from NW_024070205.1 coordinate 9,292,641, forward strand.
CAGACCTGCGCAACTGCTGGATCTTGTCGCGGTAGCGGTCGTAGAAGGGGTTGGCCTCGAGCTCGTCCCCGACCCCGCTGCCGTCTGCTCCCCCGGCGGGCCGGCCCGAGCTGCGGCGCACCGGGAACACGCGCAGCTGCGCGGCTGACACGAGCCCCAGGCCCAGGGCGCGGCTGCGCACTGCGCATAGGCCGCGGTAGAGGCCGGCCACCTGCAAGACGGCCGGGCCCGCGCCACCGGCCGCCGCCACCACGGCAGCCATGGCCGTTCCCACCTCCTCCTCCTCCTCCTCCTCTGAATTAGACTTTGATTCCAGGATCAGCCACCTCTTTAACTCTTAGTGACCCTGGGAAGTCCTGTAGGTTCATTTCAAGAGTAAGCAAGGCCTGGGAGAGCTTCTAAAGCAACTTCTGAGAAACTGAGCAGAAAGAACAAGAAAGAAAAGCTATATTAAGAAGGATGTGAACTCAAGGAGAAGGAGTGTTGGAGGAAAGAGGAAGGGAAAAGGATGTCAGAAAGCTGCAAACAGCCTCCAAACACCTGAGATTTAAATTGCACCCCTCACTGGAGATCAAAGTAACATATGCAAATATGTTTTCAAAGGTTAAAAGTGTTAGCAATTGTGGAGTGTTATTTTCTAAGGCAGAAATACCAAAGCATTGTACTCTTTGGAAACTGGTACTCTATGCTTTCTGGCCAACTACTACCTAGTCTTTCCTTCACTTAATTTTTTAGCCACAAATAAATTATAACTCTTCTGTTAGTCACCAGCATCCATCTTCATTGCTTTGAGGAGGTTTGTGTTATAATCAGGAAATGTGAAAAACTTCCAGGTCGCATTAACCTCTGTGCTAACTTAACTGGGAGTGTCAGCTTGGAACACTTCTGTTCCTCCTATTGTTGTTTCAGACACTAAGTTGTGTTCAACTCTTTTGCAACTGCATGGACTATAGCCAGCCAGGCTCCTCTGTCCATGGGATTTCCCAGGCAAAAACAGTGGAGTGGGTTGCCACTTCCTTCTCCAGGCCCCTTCCTCCTGAGGTCCTGGCAAACTCTTATTATAGAAGGCAAGAGAGGTGGAATAAATGTCCCTGGCTCTCAGATCTCATATTTTGCTCCTGGTGAAAAATAATTCAGCTGTAATAATAATAATTCAGAGCCTTCCAACCACTGATTCTCAAAGCTACCCAAGGCCAATCTCAAATGGACCCAAGAAAGCAAGTCTTTCCTTTAGTCCTTTCAGATGAACTATTTAGAAATATGTACACTCAGGTTTTCATGTACATCTAAGACCTACTCTTTAGTAGTTTGAAAAGTGAATTATCAAAAGATAATCTAATTTGGAATTCATAAGCCAGAATCAATGAGATATCAGTTCTTATTGAGGATTTCTAATTTCTGAGTTAGCATCTCATCATGAAGCCTGGCTTTCAAGGAAAGCTCTGATGGAGACTTGTCCACGCCTAATCATCTCTGGACCAGTGCTTTGTCATTAGCCTATTGCTTGTATTGTCACATTTGGGTCAAGGTCTTCAATTGTTGTCATTCTTGCTTTAATTATAATGTATTGTTAACTTAGCTTCATCATTATCATGTTAATTGTGATTTGTTTGGTTAGCCTTGAAGCAATTATTGTTGCATATTTGCTTCAGCTCCATTTTTTGGCCTCTAATTTTCCAATAATTACACCTAAAAACAATTATGCATTGCTATTTGAATATGAATCATGTATGCCCTGATTGCTAAAGCACATTGACACTTAATTCCCCAAAATATACTTCACAGTGGCCCCTCAATAGTATCCTTGAGTTATTTTACCATTGATATGTGAGAAAGGATAGGGTTGACTGGCTGTGGTCTATTTTGCCCAGCCTAAAGTGGAAAGAGAAGGTTGAAAACCACTATCTTAGCCTTGAAGAATAAACAATTGAATATACAGCACATTTTGCAAACAGCTTACAAATGGCACTTGCAAACTCATTTCCCTTGATCGATGCCTGGAAAATAAATATCCACGCTTACTTTCTTTCACCCCCTACTCAGCTGCAGCCTCACCGTGGGTGTAGCAGAAAGTAACGGCGTCTGACCGATCAGGCGGCCGGGCATCGGTTAGGAATGGTAGTGGGGCAGGGCTGTTCCCAGCAAAGGTTTCAGGACAACTGTAAATATGAGTGGGCAGGGTCACAAACAAAACCGAGTTCTGCAAACAGTTGTCGAAGCTTGCAGCTTTAGGTTTCTGTTCAGGGCTCTGATAACGGCGGGTTGTACCTTAGTAAATGGCAGTGACCATGAAAGCCCAAATGGACTTTGGAAGACTGGGCGTTAATTCACATACTCAAGCAGCCCTCAGAGCTGGGTCTGGATTGACCTCGGGCACAACTTCGGTCTCTCCTCTCCTGTGGATCCCGCAGAATTTTATTTGTATCTCTTTTGTATCCTTGATTTCTGTCTTTCTTTAAAGTAGTTTGTAAAGGTCTCATTTTCTTGCAGAACTTTATTTCTTTGAGGGTAGGACCAGGTTTTACCCATCTTTAGGAGAAGGCTATGGCACCCCACTCCAAAACTCTTGCCTGGAAAATCCCATGGACAGGGGAGCCTGGTAGGCTGAAGTCCATGGGGTCGCTAAGAGTCAGACACAACTGAGCAACTTCATTTCACTTTTCACTTTCATGCATTGGAGAAGGAAATGGCAACCCACTCCAGTGTTCTTGCCTGGAGAATCCCAGGGATGGGGGGAGCCTGGTGGGCTGCTGTCTATGGGGTCGCACAGAGTTGGACACGACTGAAGCGACTGAAGTGACTTAGCAGCAGCAGGAGGCAATTTGGCAGAGTGCCAGGAGTGGAGTTGGGGGATCAGCCTTCTTTTAGAGTTGTCTCTATTCTAGGCTCCAAAATCACTGCAGATGGTGACTGCAGCCATGACATTAAAAGACGCTTACTCCTTGGAAGGAAAGTTATGACCAACCTAGATAGCATATTCAAAAGCAGAGACATTACTTTGCCAACAAAGGTCTGTCTAGTCAAGGCTATGGTTTTTCCTGTGGTCATGCATGGATGTGAGAGTTGGACTGTGAAGAAGGCTGAGCGCCAAAGAATTGATGCTTTTGAACTGTGGTGTTGGAGAAGACTCTTGAGAGTCCCTTGGACTGCAAGAAGATCCAACCAGTCCATCCTAAAGGAGATTAGTCCTGGGTGTTCTTTGGAAGGAATGATGCTAAAGCTGAAACCCCAGTACTTTGGCCACCTCATGTGAAGAGTTGACTCATTGGAAAAGACTCTGATGCTGGGAGGGATTGGGGGCAGGAGGAGAAGGGGATGACCGAGGATGAGATGGCTGGATGGCATCACTGACTCAATGGGCGTGAGTCTGAGTGAACTCCAGGAGTTGGTGATGGACAGGGAAACCTGGCGTGCTGCAATTCATGGGGTCGCAAAGAGTCGGACACGACTGAGTGACTGAACTGAACTTAACTGAAGTATTGGAAACCCAATTCAAGCTTACATAAAAAACAAACAAACAGGCAAATAAAAACAAAACAAAAAACCAAAACAAAATGTTGATACATAGTGGTATTATTAGTTTACATTATGTCTTAATCCAAAGACTATGAGACTTTCAAGTCTCTCTTTCATAAACAGAAGGATGGGTGGAGAGCTGGACATGTAGAGATGGAGATACATATCAATTTCTCTCTTTATTTCATACACACACTCAATTCTGCTTCTTTCTGTAATTGTTCTCATGTTTTCCTACGAACATGCTTCCTCCTTACAAGTGGTGGTAATGCTCGTCAATAGTTTATTTCATTTCTGCTTAGCAATCCACAGGGGAAAAGGACTTCTCTTTCCCTGATCAGCATAGACAAGTCCCAGGAAGTCTCTGATTGGCCGGATCTGAGTTGCAAGCTTACCCCAGGAAGGGGATAAGGGTTTTGTGAAGGACAGTCCCACCAGAACATTCTGGTAGATTGGAAAGAGGAAATTCCCTTGAGCAAAGTGTATTTTGTAAATACTGAAATGGCAACCCACTCCAGTACTCTTGCCTGGAAAATCCCATGGACAGAGGAGCCTGGTAGGCTGCAGTCCATGGGGTCGCGAAGAGTCAGACACGACTGAGCGACTTCACTTTCTCTTTTCACTTTCATGCATTGGAGAAGGAAATGGCAACCCACTCCAGTGTTCTTGCCTGGAGAATCCCAGGGACAGCGGAGCCTGGTGGGCTGCTGTATATGGGGTCACACAGAGTGGGACACGACTGAAGCGACTTAGCAGTAGCAGTCACCAAAAATAAGGATTTGGGTGGTGGGGATGGGGATGGAGCTGAATCTGGGCAGACAAAATAGCAACTGTCCATTTCTATCAATAGGATGCTGTATATAAGGGGTGCCTTGTACTAACATTAAACTGAACGATCCACTTCTCCCTTCTTCTGGCAGCTCTCAGTCCCTCTGTTCTTGGAACCTCCTACTTCCTTCCTTAAATATCCTTGTCCCAGCCACACCCAAAGTCACTTCTGAGGCTGTTGGGGAACTGAAGCTGAAAGGGGTTGAAAGGACCCTGCCCTTCTTGACTCTCTCCAGGAACAGGAGAGAAAAGAAGCTTGCCATCTAAAATAGAAGGAAGGTTCACAGGGAGATCAGAAAGCTGTAGTAGAAAAGAAAGCTAGCCCCCGAGGCCATGATCAGGCCTGTTCTCTCAGCACTTAGGAGCCGGAACACAGCACGTCCCATTAGAACTGGTGGCAGGGTTCAGGGAGGTGCCATTCAACTGCCAGGTAGGGCGTCTTCTCTCTTTCCTCTTCTCCCTCCCCTTCTTTTTCTCTTCTCTGCTGCTTCTACATTTTTTAGAGAACTCCAGCAGTTCCTGCCTGTGCCGGAGGCTCAGCGGGAGGAAAGCTACCATCCAGAGCTGAGGCATTATAGCAGGAAGCAGAGAGTGGTTTAAACTTGGGCCCAAGTGAGGCCTACAGGTGGGGGCATAGCTGGTTTCCGCCCAGTAACCTGCTCCATGGGACTTTTCTTGGAGTCCGAAGCAAAAGAAGTTACCCGTGGAGGAGGAGGTGGTTGACAGACCGGGCTCCTGGGCCTATAGCAAGTGTGGCCCTGGCAGTGGGTTCAGTCCCCGTGGGGATCGGGACTGGGGAGGGGAGTAGGGTGTGGGGGACGACTACACCTGCACGGGTGTTTGTGCTGAGTCCTTGTTTGTTGTTGTTTTCATATAATTTTAGGCTTCCCTGGTGGCTCAGACGGTAAAGCATCTGCCTGTGATGCGGGAGACTCGGGTTCAACCCCTGGGTCGGGAAGATCCCTGGAGAAGGAAATGGCAACCCAATCCAGTACTCTTGCTTGGAAAATTCCATGGACCAAGGAGCCTGGAAGGCTACAGTCCATGGGGTCGCAAAGAGTCGGACACAACTGAGCGACTTCCCTCTCTTTGTTTTCTTTCTTTATATGATTTTATTTATTTACTGGTTTTGGCCGTGCTGGGTGTCCTTGCTGTGCACGGGCTTTCTTAACTGTGGTGAATGGGGGCTACTTGCTAGTCGCGGTGCACTGGCTTCTCATTGCGGTGGCTCCTCTTGCTGTGGAGCGTGGACTCCAGGGCGAGAACTTCCATGTGTAGTTATGGCTCATGGGCTCAGTAGCTGTGGCTCCTGGGCCCTAGTGTTAGGGGAAGCACGCTGACTGAAACCATCCACCCTGACCAGGCACCATAGTAACCATCTGACAGGAAGTTTTATGACAGGAAGTCCTGGTAAGGAACACTGAACTAATAAGCCACCACCCACCGGAAGAGTTTGGGAAAGGTCCAAAGGAGACACCACATGTCCGACCACCTCCCAGAATCCTTCTCGCTGGCATCCATCTTGGCTGAACAAGGCATGCACCACCAGGATGGATTCTGAGTCAGAATGATTGGCTAAAGACAACCTGGAAACTAATCCCAAACACCATAAAACTGCAAGCCACGTGGCGGAACTGTTCTCCTGGGTTCCCTTACCCTACTGCTCTCCGCCCGGGCGCCCTTTCCCATAAAATCTCTTGCTTTGTCAGCACATGTGTCTCCTCGGACAATTCATTTCCAAGTGTTAGACAAGAGCCCAGTTAGGGGCCCTGGAAGGGGTTCCCCTTCCTGCAACACTAGAAGAGCACAGGCTCAGTAGTTCTGGCACACAGGCTTAGTTGCTCCGAGCCATGTGGGATCTTCCTGTGTCTCCTGAACTGGCGGGTGGATTCTTTACCACTGAGCCACTGAGGAAGCCCCCCTTGTTTGTCTTTTCGTTTTGCCATTGAAAGCATATTCCAGGAAGACTGGAGGAATGGGGACTTCCCTGGTGATCCAGTAGTTAAGACTGGGCACTTCCAATGCAACAGTGTAGCCTTCATCCCTGGTGAGGGAACCAAGATCCCATACACTATGCGGTGCTGCCAAGAAAATTAAAAAAACAAAAAGACTGGAGGTACAGAGAGAAGGGAATAATATGTGGTTTCCGAAGTTCTTGGCCTTGGCTGGGGGCAAAGTGGCACAAGAGGTTAGGCACAGGAGAAGTTCAATGATTAAAGTTTAAAAACCATCTTGAAGGGCACTTGTGATGGATGGGAAAGAGAATGGGATGTGGAATCAGAAAATCTGAACTTAAAGCCTGATTCAATTCCTCATTCTCTGTGTGATCTTGGGCAGGTTATGCTGCTCCTCTGGGCCTCAGTTTCCTCATCAGAAAAAATCAAGATAATAATACTTCACAGGGTGAAAAAGGGTGTTGTCAAGACGAAAAAAAACAAATACTGTCAATATGCCATTTCACTTTTCTGGGTCTACTACCTTCTCCAGGAAGCAATAGAGTGTAATTGTTAAGAGTGCAGTCTGTGAAATTTGACAGAACTGGGTTCAAACCCCCATTTTCAATTACAAATAGATATTTATGTATGAAATGATTAGATGTCTGGGATTTGCTCCAAAATAGTGCAGGAAGGGGAGAGTCAGTGAGGGTGTTATGAAGCAAGATTGGCCATGAGTTGATAATGGCTGAAACTGAGTGATGGCTACATGGGGAGACCTGGGTGTCCATGGACACATAGATACATCTGCCTACCTTGTATATACAGGAAGTCCTCACTTTGCATGGTTCTGATATGCATGGATTGCAGTTACCATGGTTTAGTTAAGTAACACCAATCTCCTCACAACACAACTCAACTTTCAGTTGCCACAGGATATTAACTGGAAGTCGTTACACAAAGCACACACTTTGGTGCACAAATCACTGCATAAACACAGATGTGCCTATCATCAGTGACTTACCACATCAGTTCTTTCACGTCCTGTCTCTGGTGTTGGTCACTGCCCATCTGTTAACATTTACACACAGAAAGCATGTGCTGAGCTGCCTCCTTATCTCCTAGCAATAAACCTACATGACATTTTGCAAAGATAGATCATTGAAAGAGGGAATCAGCCAATAGAAATGAAAATACACTAAAGAAATGAAGAGTGATAACACTGAATACAGGTGAACTTGTAGATAAATAGCCAACCGTGGGGAGGTCAGCCTTGCTACCATTCAAGACTGTGGATGCAGCCAGAGGATTCTGTGAAGGCAAAGTAGGGAAACAGTGGTTGTGACGAAAAGATGATGATATTTCAGAGGAACTGACCCTGAAAAATCCTCACACTGAAGGTACTCTTGGAAGAGTTTCGCAACATGGAAAGCTCAAAGGACCAAGTATCGGAAGCTGATCTACTCTTAGAAAGAGCATGACAGTTCACCAAGGCAGAGAAAAGGTGTTCAGCCGCTGTGCAACGTGAAGGCAGTTCAGTTCAGTTCATTTCAGTCGCTCAGTCATGTCCAACTCTTTGCGACCCCATGAATCGCAGCACGCCAGGCCTCCCTGTTCATCACCATCTCCCGGAGTTCACTCAGACTCACGTCCATCGAGTCCGTGATGCCATCCAGCCATCTCATCCTCTGTCGTCCCCTTCTCCTCCTGCCCCAATCCCTCCCAGCATCAGGGTCTTTTCCAATGAGTCAACTCTTCGCATGAGGTACTGGCCAAAGTACTGGAGTTTCAGCTTTAGCATCATTCCTTCCAAAGAACACCCAGGACTAATCTCCTTCAGGATGGACTGGTTGGATCTCCTTGCAGTCCAAAGGACTCTCAAGAGTCTTCTCCAATACCACAGTTCAAAAGCATTAATTCTTTGGCGCTCAGCCTTCTTCACAGTCCAACTCTCACATCAATACATGACCACAGGAAAAACCATAGCCTTGACTAGATGGACCTTAGTCGGCAAAGTAATGTCTCTGCTTTTGAATATGCTATCTAGGTTGGTCATAAATTTTCTTCCAAGGAGTAAGCATCTTTTAATTTCATGGCTGCAGTCACCATCTGCAGTGATTTTGGAGCCCAAAAAATAAAGCCTGACACTGTTTCCACTGTTTCCCCATCTATTTCTCATGAAGTGATGGGACTGGATGCCATGATCTTCGTTTTCTGAATGTTGAGTTTAAGCCAACTTTTTCGCTCTCCTCTTTCACTTTCATCAAGAGGCTTTTTAGTTCCTCTTCACTTTCTGCCATAAGGGTGGTGTCATCTGCATATCTGAGGTTATTGATATTTCTCCCGGCAATCTTGATTCCAGCTTGTGTTTCTTCCAGTCCAGCATTTCTCATGATGTACTCTGCATAGAAGTTAAACAAGCAGGGTGACAATATACAGCCTTGACGTCCTCCTTTTCCTATTTGGAACCAGTCTATTGTTCCATGTCCAGTTCTAACTGTTGCTTCCTGACCTGCATACAGATTTCTCAAGAGGCAGATTAGGTGGTCTGGTATTCTCATCTCTTTCAGAATTTTCCACAGTTTATTGTGATCTACACAGTCAAAGGCTTTGGCATAGTCAATAAAGCAGAAATAGATGTTTTTCTGGAACTCTTCTGCTTTTTCAAGCACTGTTCAAACTATTCTGCATCTGTTTCTTACAAACAAATAAGCACTTTTGTTTTTAATGTTTTAAATTACAATGTACTAAATAAATATTAGCTTTACTCTTTTTTTCATCTCCCTATATATTTACAACTGACAGTAAGAGAAATTTTAAAGTTTTGACAAAAATGTTTAAAGGTCACAAAATAATTGTAATTTTTCATTGTTTATTAAAATTGCATTGTTGGTTTCAGCTTACATATTTACAGTCCTGTGCTACTGTGAAAGTTTTCCGTTTTGTTATTTTCCATACTGAATAGTTTTTTTCTAATCCCCATCCAACCGCTTTCTTATGAACATTATTTAATCTTCCCGTGTCTCAGTTTCCTCATCTGTCGCATGAGAATAACAATAGTATTCATTTTGCTAGATTGTTAGGAGGATTTAACAAGTTAATGCCTGTCAAGTACTCAGCAGAGTGAATGACATAAATAAAAGATTCCGTGAACAGTGGCTGTTATTATGTTTATAGACCTGGACCAAAGAGAGATAGAAGGCCCTGAGAGGTCACAGAGTATCAAAGTATCATTGCCTTCTGCTCCACAGAAGGATTTCAGCACAACTTTTTCTCAAGGAGCCTCCAATTACTTTTTTTATAATTAACTTTATTTTATTATCGGAGTATAATTGCTTTACAATGCCGTCTTAGTGTCTGCTGTACAACAAAGTGAATCAGCTGTATGTATACATATATCCCTTCCCTCTTGAGTGGAGCCTCCGGTTCTGAATAATGACACAGTGATATATCTCAGTGTCTGTCCCTGTTTTTTTTTCACTATTACCACCCCACTCCCACTCCACAGGAGCCTTTATAGAAGTTTCCCCCTTAATCTACTCCCACTATGAAATATTAACAGCATGCGTTAGTTGCTCAGTCGTGTCCGACTCTTTACGACCCAGTGGACAGTAGCCCGCCAGGCTCCTCTCTCCAAGGAATTCTCCAGGCAAGAATACTGGAGTGGGGAGCCGTTTCCTTCTCCAGGGGATCTCCCAGACTCAGGGCTGGAACCCAGGTCTCCTGCATTGCAGTCTGAGCCGCCAGGGAAGTCCGTTAATAGCGTAGATGATACCCTGTACATTCATGTGTTTATGTGCTATATGCATACTTGCGTTTTACACAGGAAAGGAGTAAAGTCCCACCCCAATCAATATTTTACTCTCTTGGGAGGATATCATTGCTATTGAGAATGCATGATGTATTACAGATGAAGATGTAGCAGACATGTTGATTGGCTATTCAAGGTCCTTCTTGCCATTTTCGTCTTCCTACCACTAACCCCTGTCCCATCCTCCACCCTCTGCTTTCTCCTTTCTAAGGGAACCCTACTATTTTATTTATTTATTTATGTTAATCCACTGTCACAGATGGGGTCGTGTACCTCATTAAGCCAGTTAGGTAACCCTGTTCTCTTTGCTAGTGATTTCACTAGTGATTGGTTAGGAATGGGTGTGTGAAACAGTTCTGGGCAAGACGTGAGGACCAATCTGACAGGCGACACTGGGGAAAAGTTTCTTCACGACTCAGAATGGACACACCAGAAGAGAGGGCCTGACCTTTCCCCTTGGGGGTTGGCAGGTCTAGATGCATTACCACGTCTAGATCTTAAACTCTGAAAGGGAGTCTTTCATCTTTCAGCTGAGTTAGCTCAAGAACCCCAGTGACGTGCTTCAGATACACAATGAATGGAAATAACCGAGGTTCTTGATGGGATGGAGTTGCTGGACTAATCAACCCTGGAGCTGCCCTGCCTTGAAACTTGCTGTTATATGAGATAATGCTCATACTTTTTCTTATTGCTTTGGCTTGCTGAGCTGCTTGTGGTCAGAAGGTAATGTTGGGGGTGGGGGGAAAGCTATGACAACAAAATACTTTAGAAAAAATATACTTCTAAAAAGTCAAGGTATCCATATAAATTGAGGATCACTGCATTTGGAGATGAGGACTGGAAACATGTTTCTGAATAACCTCATCTCTATTCATAGCTCCAGCACCCAGACTCCTGAATTATCTGGGTTTGAATCCTATTCATCTATTGATCACATGGGTGGCCTTGGTAAGTTACTCTTTTAAATGTCAATTGCCTTCTTAGTAAAATCGAGATGAGAACATCTGTACTGGAGTGTGAGAATCAAAAGAAATAATATCAACAAAGTGTTTAGAACCGGTCTGACAAATATATAATATTTACTATATAAATAATATATAATAAAATAAAATGTATATGTAATACACATGTGGGCTTCCCTGGTGGCTCAGACAGTAAAGAATCTGCCTGCAATGCAGGAGACCCGAGTTCGATCCCTGGGTTGGGACGATCCCCTGGAGAAGGGAATGGCACCCCACACTAATGTTCTTGCCTGGAGAATTCCACGGACAGAGGAGCCTGCCAAGCTACAGTCCACAGAGTCACAAAGAGTTGGACATAACTGAGAGACCTACACACACACACACATGTATGTAATAAAATGTACCTCTTACTATCATTTCTCTTATACTAATGGCTTCCAACACAGCCTCTGCATCACTGTCTGGTCCCAAATTTTCTCCAGATATTTTTACTTGATTGTTTCAATGTATTATGAATCTAACTAACTTCCTGCCTCCTTCCTCTAAACCACACTTGCCTTCCTATGTTCTGGATCCAACACCCTTCACCTACATGAATTTCTACTTCAGCATCCTTAGAAAATGCATCTCTGCAAAGCCAGCTCCCTGATCCCTCAGGTGTTATCAGGATAAATGGTCTCCTCTAGTCTCCCATTGCAGTTTGTGTCTCTCATATCATTTTTCATTATGAGTAGATAATACTCCTGTCTTCCCAAAATGTAAGCTCCTTGCAGACAGAGACTAATAGAAAGATGGCACCACATCCTTTCTGCCATTTCCTAAGTCTGTCCTTATTTTTAGTCAAGCATTTACTCTCTGGTCCATTAGCTTAGGGGAAAGATGACCCCTCACCCTCTAGCTAAAGAGAGGGACTTTTATTGCCTATTTGTAATCTTATCCTGCTTAGGCCTGGGTTTTAGAACCAGTCAATGCCTGACATTTCTTTCCATATGGGGATTGGTTTTGAAAGGAGCATGTGACCTGATCTCACCACTGGAAAATAAGGTGAACTTTGCTAGGTAATTCTGGGAAAAAAGGGTCTATGCTTTTAAAAGCAAACCTTCATAAAAGCTGTCATCTCTTTCGTAAGTCCTGGTATCTAGAAGAGTCATTTGTCACAATGTGGGAAGACAATCTTGAAGAGGAGGCCCATGCATAGAGCAGAGGTGACCTGGGAACCCCTGAATAATTAAACCCCAAAGCCTGCCCTACTTCTCAACTTCCATTTGCATAAGCAAAAAAAAAAAAAAAGTTTATTAAATTGAGGTGACTTGTAACAGGAAGAGTCCTAACTGATACAGGGAGTATCTGTCACATGGCAGGCATCCGATAAATGCTTGTGTGTTGGATAAACCCACAATATGCTGGCTCTCTGGATTTTGCCCACAGAGCAATTTTCTCCACACAAGTCCCCATCAGCTCCCCTCCTTGTCTGAACTTTTGGTAGGAGTAAGTTATTTTCTAAAACTGAAACAAAGCGTCCTGGGGTGACAGGAGTGTTCATGTCCATCCAGTCAAGTTCTCTCTTGGAGATTTCCTGAAGGAACACAGGCGAATCTGCACTCACTGACTCTCATTTTTCTAGACTTTGGACTTCTACCTTTAGATGGCAATTGTAGTTATCATTTCAACATACTTGTTTAAGCTTATTACTCCTGGCCATAACCCTGCTGCTACTGCTGCTGCTAAGTCGCTTCAGTCGTGTCCAACTCTGTGCGACCCCATAGACAGCAGCCCACCAGGATCCCCTGTCCCTGAGATTCTTCAGGCAAGAACACTGGAGTGGGTTGCCATTTCCTTCTCCAATGCACAAAAGTAAAAAGGGAAAGTGAAGTAGCTCAGTAGTGTCTGACTCAGTGACCCCCATGGACTCTGGAGTCACATAATTTAATCAATAAGCTCTCTACAAACAACAGTTTTTAGGATGGATTATTATTATTATGTATTCAATCACCAAATAATTGAGATATAAATTTCCATAGAATGATAAAATTTCTGTTTTCTGTTGTTTATTTTCTCATTTCTAGATGTAGATTATTAAGAGTTTTATTGTCAATGAGAAGTATTTCTTGATTTGAATATTTATCCAGTGTCTAATTTCCTCCTGTCCCCATCACTTACTGTTTTAAATGGTACTCCCTATCTTAGGGACTCCAAATGGGCCAGAGATAGGCACTGATCCTCAAGCAGACATCCATGGGTTCCCAGGACCTAAGAGATGGTCTTACATGAGAGAATCATCCAACCGCCCTGCTTTGTACTGTGCTTGGCCAGCTAGGTAAATCATCTTGCAGAGATCCTGAATGTGAACCATAGATAGAGAGGGATACACAATGAGGAATGGAAAAAACTTAGGCTCAACCACATTAAAATTAAGTACCTCTGTTCACCAAAGACCAGATAAACAGTGAAAAGATAAGCCATAAAATGAGAGAAAATATTTGCAACATTATGTAAGTGATTGTTACAAAGAAGAATTCTTAAAAATTAACATGAAAGATATAGACAACCCAACAGCTCTATGGAAAAGTTTTGGTGCAGGGAAAATCCAAATGGCCAATAAACAGTATGCCCAAATATTCAACCTCATGTGAATGAGGCTGAAGGCCCAAGTGTGACTGAAGCCCCAATAAGACACCATTGTACATCCAACAGATCAGCAAAATTAAAATATCTGAAAGTAACTAAGACTTTCCTGGTGGTCCAGTGATTAAGAATCTGACTTGCAATGCAGGGGACATGGGTTCGATCCCTGGTGGGGAACTAAGATCCCACATGTCTTGGAACAACTAAGTCCATGCGCCACACCTACTGAACCCAGATGCCACAACTAGAGAGCCCAAGGGCCGCAGGGCAGGTCCCACCTGCATGACGCAAGGGAGACTCTGCTTGCTGCAACTAAGACCCAACACAGCCAAATAAATAAATAAGTGAAATTTTAAAATACCTTAAAATAACAAATATAGACAAGCATATGAAACAAAGGGAACACAAATACAGTGCAGGAGGGAGTATAATTGCTACAACTACTTTGAGAGAGTTTGGCACTATTGAGTACTTTATGACTCATCCATTGCACGCCTAAGAATGTACCCCGGAGAAATCTGTCCACATGTGCACCAAGAAACATGTAAAAGAATGTTCCGAACATAATAGCAAAAAACGAGAGACAATCTAAATAGCTACCAATGATAGAACAGTTAAATAAATTATGGCATATTCTTACAACGAAACACTATTGGGCAATGAAAATGAATGAGCAGTGGCCAAGCTGGCAGGAAGTGGTAAAAGAGTGTGGAAGAGACATGGCCAATTTCCTTCAAGGCGGATGGCTTTGTCTTCTGGGAGCTTCTTCTTTATCTATTCTCTGTCATAACATCTGAACTTTGGATTAAGTTTTGGATTAAGCCCTCTTAACCGCTTGTCTCGACCCACTTGCCTGGAAAATCCCACAGACAGAGGAGCCTGTCGGGCTACAGCCCATGAAGTCTCAGAGTCGGATGAGAATGAGCACACACATACACACCTTGAGTCCACCTGAAACAACAGGCTGCATTACAAACCCTTAAACCCTTAGTCTCATCTTTAGGGCTTCCCTTGTAGCTCAGTTGGTAAAGAATCTGCCTGCAGTGCAGGAGACCCGGGTTCAAACCCTGGATTGGGAAGATCCCCTAGAGAAGGAAATGGCAACCCACTCCAATATCCTTGCCTGGAAAATCTCATGGACAGAGGAGCCTGGAGGGCTGCAGTCCATGGGGTCGCAAAGAGTCGGGCATGACTGACCGACTAACACTTACTTGCGACTAATACTTAAGCCCTCTTTGGAGCTAAGCAGATTTCATAGTCAGCTTCCTGCTGGTGCAGACATTGGGGTCCAAGGGTTGCTTTATGCCTTCAACACTTGACACTAGGAGGCTTCTTCTTCTTTTTTTTTTTTTTGACAATGCTTGTAAAACTGAGAAGGTTTTGGTCAGTTCCATGAGCCAGTCACCATTCCCAAGTTCTTCTCTGAACATAGTTCTTCAAGTTGCTTTATTTCTTTGCTTCCTTGGTCAATAAGTGCTTTTCTCTCTCATTTTAATGATGGCTCCTCAAGTCCAGGGCTTCCAGGTAGCTCGGTTACAAAGAATCTGCCTGCCAGTGAGGAGACACAGGAGACTCGAGTTCAGTCCTTGGATTGGGATGATCCCCTGGAGGAGGAAACAGCAACCCACTTGCCTGGAAAATCCCACAGACAGAGGAGTCTGTCGGGCTACAGCCCGTGAAGTCTCAGAATCGGACGAGAATGAGCACACACACGCACCTTGAGTCCATCTGAAACACAGGCTGCGTTACAAACCCTTCAACCCTCAGTCTCATCTTTGGCACAGTCCTGGCGCTTGGTTTGGCCGAGTAGTTTTAATGAACCTTTGAAAAATGCTTTGAACAACTACCATTTTCTCTTCTTGTTTTAAGTAAAGAAGCAACTGACTTTTCTAGCTCTGTAAAAATCCACAATTCTGGTCATACTCGGTAATCTTGCCACTTCTTGCCTGCACTTGTAATATCTTACAGGAAGGAGCAACTAGTACATGTTGACAATGGAATTTTACACAGTTACTTCCTCTGGAATTAGGGGCTTAGTAGGCGAGTGTTCTGTCCTTCAAAGTATCGCAGATGATCTTATGAAATGTTTTTGCTTCCGCATACGAGGACACTGGCTTTCCAGTAAAGAATGTCAGTTTTCTTATCTCTTAACCACTGAGACAATGACATATATTTTGAGTTTTTGTAATGGCAATACCATGCTTTTGGAATCAATGTCTGTATTACTTAGAGTAAGGCTATAGATGAGTAACAAAGAGACCCCCTCAATAATCCCATATGTTTCAGAAGACCGAAGCTTAGTTCTTTTTCAGTTAACAGTCCAGGTTGGTTCTGCCTCACGTGATCACTCAGGGATCCAACTTCATTCCATTTTGTTGCTCCTCCATTCTCTAGGCCTTGATATGATCTGCTTAATCAAGGTTGAGTCATTGCCTTGTCAGGGTCTTGGTGGGTGAGAAGGGGGAAGAGACTGGGGAGGAGACAGACCCAGGTCTTAAGATGCAGGCCTGGCAAGGCACACAGCACTTCTGCTCACATTCCTTGGAGACATTTAACAGTTGGCCGTATCTAACTCCAAGGAAGGCTAGGGATGTGACAAGGATAAAGGGAAGAACAGAGCTGGTTGGACCATTAAGGTTATTTTACCCCCAAATTTTCTGTCTCAAGCCTTCCACTTAGTTTGCAGCTCTGGAAATAGATTGAGACTCAGGATATTGGCAACAAAACCAGAGCTTCATAGAAGTCCAAAAATACCAGAAGAAGTCCTCCTTTCTTTCATGTTTAATACCTATGAAGAAGCCATGTAATTTCACAAGCAGCTGGCTAACGCAGTGGAGCACTGAAATCTTAAACAATGTTTAGCAGGCCAGATAAAGTAAAAAGAAATTAATTGTGTGGGTCTCATTATTACTAGTTTCACATCTATAAAATTTCATAGATATGTTCTTCAATAAAAAAAGAATATGAAGATGGTGTTGGTGAAGACGAAGAGAAAGAAAAAGGAAGGAAGGAAGAAGGAAGAAAGAAAGACTAACTCAGAGGAATGGATAAAGAAGATGTGATACATATATACAGTGGAATATCACTCAGCCATAAAAGGAACAAAACTGTGCCATTTGCAGAGATGTGGATGGACCTAGAGACTGAGACAGAGTGAAGTAAGTCAGAAAGAGAAAATCACATATCATATAATATTGCTTATATGTGGAATCTAGAAAAATGATACAGACGAACTTATTTGCAAAGCAGAAGTAGAGACAGAGGCATAGAGAACAAACATATGAATATGAAGGATGGCAGGGGTGTAGGATGAATTGGGAGATTGGGATTGACATATACAAACTACTATGTTAAAACAGTTAATTAATGAATACTTAAAAAATTGAAAATTAAAAAAAAAAAGAATGTGACTTCCATCTCAGAAAAAAAGACAAACCCAGCACCATACTTGCCATAAAGTAAGCACTTAAATCTCAGCTCTTGTCCCTTGTGAGTTTCTTTCCAGAATATTCATCTCCTGGGCATGTCCTGGCTCACTTTATAAAAGGATGATGTGATCCAGGACAGTGGAGGGAGCTGATGCAGCCCAGAGACCCTAGAGCTCAGAGATCAACACTGTGAGGCCATGGCAGCCAAGAGAACACAAGAAGGGCCCCTCACCAAGACCTCTCCTGGCTGGCAAGCCCCTTCTCACCCCTGTCCTCTCTAGCCTCATTGACTGTCTGCTCCAGTCCCATCTTGTTAGGCCACTCTCTCTGCCTTATAGTGGGAAGAAAACACAGCCTACAGTAAAGCCTACATGGGTTACAGCAGTGGGGGGCAAAGGCAGGGCGTGCATGGCCCAGGGGGAGCTCACCCACCTCGCTCTGTGCACCCGCTGCCCGACTGGGAGGGACAGTCTGATCTCCCAGCGGCCACTCAGGTTCCTGTTTGCTCCGTTTAGCTGAGCTCGAAAGTGCAGGAAGGTGATGTGATAGATTTGCTCCCAAGTTTCAGTAGGATTATTAAACAGATGCCTCTATTTCTAAATATCAGAGTAAAGATATTTACTGGGTTGCTTAAGCCAAAGTTCACTCATGTTGACTCTAAAGCCCTTTGTTGGACTATGTCCACATGAGGAGGTAGCCGGCCACACGGAAAGGAGGGAACAGAACTAGATGGCATCGGCATCTGAGAAATTTCCGTTAGAGACTAAGCACTCAGATTATTATCTTGTGCTCTGTAAAATAGATGCAACACACACACACACCGTGAATCAACTATTCAACTATTCAATCAACACACCAACAATTTGCAAACCCTTGTGATAGTTATGAGAAGGAAAGAGGGAAGAAAACCTTCGCTTTACAGTCCTTCAGGTGGACAAAGAGAAAAAAAACCAGGGAGGACAAAAATGGTCCTAAAAGAAACACCATTAGTGAAGTAAAACATAGCATAGTCGGTATGTCAGAATGGAGAAAGAGTGAAAGAAATGCCGATGATTTGATGATTCATTTATTCAGTCATTCACTCCACGAACATTTAGGAAATACTATCTCTGTGCCATCCACTGTGATAGGAACTAGAGACACACAAAATCAGGTAGGACACAGACCCTGCCCACACAGGTAGAAGTGGGAGCCAAGTCACTAAGTAAATGAAAGCCCAGGTATGTCATCAGAGTTTTTGTAGACACGGGTACAAGGGTCAGGGTGATCTAATCAGGTGGGGAGTCTGTGGGCAGAGGTCAAGAGGAGGCTTCCGAGAAGGGGTGTCTGGGGTGGTCAGGGTGACAGCTGTGACGGGTGAGGGGCAGCAGCACGTGGAGGGTGGGCTCAGGGGCAGGGGAGGCAGGGCAGCCATGTCTGTGCCCATTGATCTGTGCCCATTGACACCTGGGAAGCAACAACATTATGAGAAAGGCACACGTTCTAGGGACAATGTGATGACGGCAACTGCTGAACCTTATGAACGAGTTGGACTGCTGCTGAGAGACCCCTGCCCTCATCAGGCAGCTGGTTATCAGCCTGCTGACACCTAAGTGGCACTGGAGCCATCTTGACGAAGCAAAGAGCCAGCTGTCCCACTAAACCTCCTTTGAGGAAATGTTACCCTAAAATTGCCTCTGGAGTGAACAGACAGCAGCTGGAGGACCCCAGGGATGTACTCTGGAGGTATACAAAGCTAAGTTGAAGGGCCTCCCTGAGGGTCCAGTGGCTAAGACTCTGTGCTCCCCATGCAGGGGGCCCAGATTTGATCCCTGGTCAGGGTACTAGATCTCATATGCCCCAACCAGGAGTTCTCACGCTGCAACTGAAGACCCCATGTGCCAAAGTGAGACCTGGTGTGGTCAAGCAAACCAGTGAACAAACCAGCAAACACAAAGTTAAAAGCCTGGCTCTTTTTTTTTTTTTGCCACTTTTGGGATCTTAGTTCCCTGACCAGGGATTGAACCCTTGCCTCTTGCAGTGGAGTCCTAACCACTGGCCTGCGGAGTAATTCCCAGAAGCCTGGCTCCCTATTTAACAGATGGACAAAACACCTGCATTAGTAAGAACTTAGTTGTCAGTAATAGACACTCAAGCTGCTGCTGCTGCTGCTAAGTCACTTCAATCGTGTCCGACTCTGTGCGACCCCTTAGACGGCAGCTCACCAAGCTCCCCTGTCCCTGGGATTCTCCAGGCAAAGAACACTGGAGTGGGTTGCCATTTCCTTCTCCAATGCAGGAAAGTGAAAAGTGAAAGTGAAGTCGCTCAGTCATGTCCAACTCTTAGCCACCCCATGGACTGCAGCCTACCCAGGCTCCTCCACCCATGGGATTTTCCAGGCAAGAGTACTGGAGTGGGGTGCCATTGCCTTCTCCAAGACACTAAAGCTAGGATAAGTGTAAAAGGTCTAGTACCATAAAGATATAGGGCTGTCTCTTAACATCCAGGCCCCAGGAAGACCACACCTGGCGGGTGGCTGCCCACCAGGGACCACGCTCTCTGCTGCTCTCTGGGCAACTGCATTCTCTGTCTGTCTGTCTGCCTGTCCGTCTCTCCCCCTCTCTTAACACAGCAGAACATGGTCGCCCACAGTGGCCTGTCTTTCATCTCACAGCTCCCACTTCTTGGAAAGCCTAGACTCTCTGGACACAGTTCCAGATGCCTGGGGGAGGGTTCTGATTCACCTGAGTCCAGGAGTGCAGTCAAGCTACACAGATGGCTGCTAGGAGGCAGCGCTGGGGCAAGGGACAAGGGTTCCTGTGAGCTGGGCAGGCTCCACAGAGAAGGTCAGCCTTAGTTCTTCAGGGCCCCTGTACCCTGAAGATAATAGTCACGGCCTCACCTAGTGATCAGACAAATGCGATGAGTTAATACGTGTAAAGAAATGGCCATACAGTATGTCCTTAGTAAATGGAGGTGATTATAATAATCATAATTGTCAATAAAGATAGCATGTGATCTATTTTTAGAAAAACCCAATCCAGGAGACTGGCATGCAGCTTCTTTCCTCCACCAAAGACGTTCACATTAACACAAAGATGGGGGGCAAGGGCCCTCTTCCTTGGCCTCAGCCCCCATCCCTCTCATTTCTCGTATCATAGTCACAGCCTAAAGCTCCCATCCCCACTTCCCCCGCAAGCTTTCTAGGCTATTACAAATCAATTCATTTACTCTTTGGGCCTTTGCCACTCCCATTGGTAATGGCTGTGTTTAGGAGTGTTAAGTTTATACGGTGATTATATATCTTTCCTCTTTATTAAACTTTAAAGCCTTGAGTTGACAGACCAATGTCCTGAATACCGAGGATATAGCCATGCCTCTAGCGTTCACTTGATAATATTTGTTGATTCATGATGTTTTCACGTCAAAGGCAATATCCATTTATGGACCCATAAAAGGAATCTCAAGAGCTCATTTATTTCAGGCCACTGCTTTCAGGTAGGGTAAGGTTTAAATGTCTGTGTGTTTTATTCCCACTCTCCTGTAGGCCTATAACCACACAGCTTGGGGTTTGGGAAGGACCTGCTGGGTCTAGTTCAGGCACCTTCGCAAAGCAGGATGTGGGCCTCTGGCCTCCACATGGAGAGCTTACCTTAGCCATCCTCGAGGCTCACTCCAGCTCTAGCTTTTATAGTCTAGGGAGTTATTCGTATGAAAAATCTCAAATCTACCTCTGTGTCAATTCCATTCAATGTTCCTAACTCTGTTTATGGGTCGCCAAAGAGTCAGACCCCACTTAGCAACTAGACAAAAACAAACAAAAACAGAACACGGACGGCTTTGTGATGGGCCTGGGACCTGGCACCCTTTGCTGCAGGGCTGCAATGCTCATACCTGGACAAACGTCTCCTTGAGCAAGAAAATAAAAAGAAACAATAAGGGATTAAAAATAACTGCTGTGCATGTAGGCAGTTGGGGAAAATTCTGGACCAAAGAGAAGACTAAAAAGCCTAACAGCCACTTCTGAAGAGCCAGGAGCAACAACAGGGGGTTGGGAGCAAAAGCAGGGTACTGCGCCTGGCCCCTGCACACAGCACCACAGAGGGGTGGGCAAACCACTAAGCCACCCCTCCAGTCTGACCCCTGAACACATCCTTACCCTCACCCCATATAAGGAACCAGTTCACCCAGCCTTGGGGAGCAAGCAAGCAAGGGGACGTGTTGTTTGTTCTTGATTGCTCTGCTGTAGCAGGGACCCTGATAAAGTCTTTCCTGAATTTCTTGTTCAACCTCTGATCAATTTCTGTTCATTAAGGAGATCAAGAACCCTGGTCAATAACACCCCTCCCCTATGGCAGCCTTCCTCGCACACAGAGTATTGGCCTTGTTTACTCTCTCGTGTCCCCTCTGAGCCTCTTTCCTTCCACGCAGAGTCCTTACATCCTTCACCAGAGAAGGTTTACAGACACTTTGTCAGCCCTTTGGCATGTTGATACACTGTGTTTCTCTTTGCTTCCTTTTCTGGGAGTACAAAACTCAGTGCATAATCCTCAGGGTGGTCTGATGGCTGGGGGATTGGGACTGGAATTTTGCTCCAGATTTAGCTGTTCTGATTTTTTTTAAAGGCTGTGTAAATCTGAGTTAGGTTTTTCTTCTGGGGGTAGAATCATCACAATGTTGGCTCATATTAATATTGAAATCATCATATTGTTTCAAAAAATGGAAACTACTTAAAAAATAATAATATACACTCATCATGGAAAATTCAGGGAAACACACAAGCAAAACAGGAAGGGAATAAAAACAATATTGTAGCCCTTCCCTTTTAAAGATAACTATTGTTTACATTTGGGGATATAGTCTTCTAGACATCACTTTCTATGCATAAACACAGACACAGAAAGTTTTACAAATACAGTTTTACAAAAGTGGGATTGAGTGTCTGATAAATTAAAGATGGTTGCTAAGTCTTTGCTATTCTTCTCATTGAAAGGTGGGGTCTATTTCCTCTCCCCTGCTTCTGGGCTGGGCCTGCAGCTGGTTCTAAAGGATAGAATATAGGGAAGTAACACAAGGTAATTTCCAAGGCTGGGCCTAAAGAGATCTCAGTTTCTGCCTTCAGCTCTTGGAAGACTCTTCTTGGGGGCCAACCATCATGCCGTGAAGCATGACAGCCCCTTGGGAAACTGGAACTGGTGTCTGAGAACGCACGGTTGGTTTTCAAACCTAGCTGTCATCAGAAGCATATGGAGGGCTATTAGAATGGAGATTCCTGGGCCCCATTTTCAAAGATTTTATTATGCTAGCTGATGTCCATGATCAGCTATTGAGAATGAGGTCATTTTGGTCCTTCCAGTTATCCCAGAGTCCCAGTCAGTACCAAGGGATAGAAAATAATCCACAGGATCATAAAAAGTAATAAACTGTCATTTTAAATCATTAAGTTCAGGGGTAGTTTGTTACAACAGCAATAGATAGCTGAAGCAATTACACATGATGACACCAAATGGTAATACGGTGTTTCCTCTGTGCTGGGGGCAGTCATAAATTATTTATACATATTAGTTCACAGATCCTTACAATAAATAATACTATGAAGTAAATACTATGATTATGTATTATTGTCCCTGTTTTACAGATGAGGAAATGGAGACACAGGGAAATAAGACACTTGCTCAGGGCGGCACACTGAGTAATTGATGGTGCTGGGATTTGAATACATAGAGTCCATCAGGTTCCAGAGTCTGTGCTCTAAACCACCATATCCCACCGCCTCTCTGCTGCTTCCTCTCATTTAACCTACATGAACAATTTTCAGTGTCAATAAATATCAATCTACAAAGTTATACTTAAGGAGTCACATGTTGAAATCTTGAGTCAATTATCCAAAGTATTAGCAGTCTCTCCTAGTTTTGAAATTCTCTTCGTTGGATATATATCCTATTAAAATTTGTCAAGTTGTTGATAAAATGTGTTGAATAGAACAAAGATTAGTAGGGATCCCCTTGAACCCACCTGAGAGCTCCATCCAGAGGGACATCATTTAGCAATAATCTTTAAGTACAAATTATTCAACAATGTGGAATCTACCCAGGGCTCTGTTATCTTAGCCACTGGTCCTCAAGTACAGGCTAGGAGATAGACTACATAGAAATTGGGTAGGCACTTGTTAAAATACAGATTCTTAGGCTTTTCCCCAGCCACTCCAGTAACTGAATCTCTAAAGATGTGGCCCAGGAATCTACATTCTATTAGCCCTCCATATAATTCTGATAACTGCTAGGTATAGGAAGCACTGATTTAATCTCCATTTCTCCTCATCTGTATCAATAGCTCTGTCAAATCACACACCATATTTCATGTACACTAACCCAATGGGAATCTTCTAGTTGTCCTTTGAGATGTGTCCTGACTCTGTTCTTACCAGATACAGGATTTTCTCTCTGGACAGTTTTCATTTCTAAAATGAGGACATTGGATTAATTTTCATAGTGGACGCTGTGGTATACCCACACATCCTTCTTCAAGACTAAGTCACTCATTCCCTCAACTGTTGGGCTGACTGACAGTTCACAGGTGGCCCAGGACCACATCTCCCCCAGAAGCATAGCCTCTATCCAGAAAGTAGCTGATGAGGAAGCGTGAAGATCCAGCCCCCCTGTCCTCAAGGTGAGCCAGTTCTGAAGAACCATCCCCTAGGGTTGACCTGAGACATTATTACATCTGCATCACAGTTCAATTCATCATTCTGCCATTTCTACTCCCTCCAGTCACCCACTGGGAGAAGGAAATGGCAGCCCAGTCCAGTATTCTTATCTAGAGAATCCAGTAGACAGAGGGGCCTGGTGGGCTCCTGTCCATAGGGTCACACAGAGTCGGACACGACTGAAGCGACTTAGCATGCATGCACGCATTGGAGAAGGAAATGGCAACCCACGCCAGTATTCTGGCCTGGAGAATCCCAGGGACAGAGGAGCCTGGTGGGTTGCTGTCTATGCGGTCGCACAGAGTCAGACACGACTGAAGCGACTTAGCAGCAGCAGCAGCCAGTCACCCATAGGTGTGGATGCCAAGGGCACTCCGCAAACTTCCTGCCTACAATCTCCATCTTGGTCAGTTTCCTAAGGGACTGATTGCCACAATGACCTCCCGTTCCCAATTCAGAAGGAAGTGACGGTGCAGACTCTCAAGACCTTTCCAACCATCCTGGGCCCTCTGTTAAGCTCAAGGAAAGCCTTCTCCTTGTCATCCTCCTCCCATCCCTTCTCCATTCATCACACAAACCTTCACTGTACTTCTACGACATGCCAGGCCCTGAGCTCAGAGACTTGCCCGTGTCTCCAGCAATGGACACAGAGCAAGCACTTAGGAGCTGAATGACTCCTCTGTCTTTTTGCCATTTGTCAACATTGTGCTCTTTCCCAGGCTATAGGACTAGCCCTTTTCCTGCTCTGAACATGACCCAGCAGGCCTTTTTATTGCCCTGATTGTGGTTGGCAGGGCCCTTCTTTGTAGGGGCTTTAGGCTTTCTGACATCATTCTCATGAGTTTATGTCTGTCTTTGAATTCCCCCTCTTAGATTTTGAGTTTATTCTCCCACCTCTAGTAGCCAGGCTGGGCAAGGACCAACATACATGTTTCATTCATTCAGGACACTAACTCCTATTTTACACATACTAGGCAGCCCACTCCAGTACTCTTGCCTGGAAAATTCCATGGGCAGAGGACCCTGATAGACTGCAGTCCATAGGGTCGCACAGAGTCGAACACGATTGAGTGACTTCACTTTCACTTTTCACTTTCATGCATTGGAGAAGGAAATGGCAACCCACTCCAGTGTTCTCGCCTGGAGAATCCCAGGGACAAGGGAGCCTGGTGGGCTGCCGTCTCTGGGGTCGCACAGAGTCGGACACGACTGAAGTGACTTAGCAGCAGCAGGCTTGCAGTGCGGAGAAGGCAATGGCAACCCACTCCACTACTCTTGCCTGGAAAATCCAATGGACAGAGGAGCCTGGTAGGCTGCAGTCTATGGGGTCACTAAGAGTCGGACACGACTGAGCGACTTCACTTTCACTTTCATGCTTTGGAGAAGGAAATGGCAACCTACTCCAGTGTTCTTGCCTGGAGAATCCCAGGGATGGGGGAGCCTGGTGGGCTGCTATTTATGGGGTTGCACAGAGTTGGACACGACTGAAACGACTTAGCAGCAGCAGCAGCAGCAGCAGGCTTGCAGTGGAAAATCTAGGGGAAATGAACTTAAGCCTTTCCAGAAGGGCTGAGGCAGAAGGGATTAGAGTTCAAATTTCCATCCTCAGGCAACATTGGATTGAATCAGCCCCATTTGCTGTTGCCACCCCTGTCTTGTCAACTCCAGCCCCCGACGCACTCTTCAGCGGCATCCGCACTCCCTTCATGGGTTTCCAGCCTCCCACCTTCTGTTCTGCACACCTCCCACTCCCTTCACTGTCTATCATTCTCATTTTTCACTTGAGTCACAGTCACAGTTTACTTGAGTCGTACGCATCTTTTCCAGGGATCACCGTATTTTACGCTTTTTCTCATGTTGTATTGCAACATAAAAAGTTTGCCCAATGGACTTTAAGAAAACAAAGGGCTCTTTTCAGCTCTTTGCAATCACATCATGGCTCAAGGGCTCTTCGGATATAACAATTGAGCACAAGAGCAGAAAGGAATCAAGCCCAACATTCTCAGTGTATAAATGAGGAAACCAAGAAACATCGAAATCAAGCAGCTTTCCAAAGGTCACATAGCAGTAACTGTCAGAACAGGAAAAATGGCACCTGCATTCAGCAAGGAAAGAATCCATGAATATTATATTTTAGGAAGGGCTCTGCCTGTCAGACGTGCTAATTTCTGTATATTACCTAAGAATACTATTGGGGTTGGCCAAAAAGCTCATTTGGGTATGGCCAACCCAGTTGCTCAATTACTGACAGAAGTAGACATATCCTTATTAGTTAGGAATCTCTCACTCCTCCTTAGGGGTCAAGACCAAGCCCTCGGTGCCCCATTTGACTAGATCAGGACCAGATGAATCCAGGTCCCGGTCCACCTGGTTCCAGAATTTACAAGTTGTCTGGCCTTAAAAACACCATTTAACAGCTGTATCCTTGGAATGCCAGCTTCCCAAGTGGCACTCGAAGTACAGAACACACCTCCCAATGCAGAGGACACAGGAGATGCCAGCTCGATTCCTGGGTTGGGAATGTCAACGCGAGTGTATATTCCTTGATTCTTTGTCTTGTCACAACAAAGATTTGGAGTGACGGACATTAAAGCCCCCTCGGCGTGTCACAGCTCTTGGGTCTTGGATAGACTGTGTTATAGCTCTCAGGTCTCGAACAGACCGTGTTATAGCTCTTAGACAAATCAGTGTTATAGCTCTATTTTATTTAGAAGATAGCAGGAAAATCCATCTTCGAGGCGTGAGGGCATGTCGATCTAAAGACACGAGGAGAAGAGCGCCCCAGCACGCGAGGGAGAGAGAGAGAGAGCTAGCTTTGGCTCTTCTATTTATATGTTTCTCTCTCCCTGGGCCTGTCCTATGTAAATTGGGCCAGCCAGGAGTGTTGTTTGTTTTACCTGAGGTCCTCACTCTGGTCCTCAGACCTTCTTTTGTTTCATTTTCACGGGCTTTTCCCTTCCTTGTCTGTAGCCACCGCCGTTTTGGACTCCTTTTCCCTGTTCTGCCTACCTAACAGGAAGATTCCCCAGTGAAGTGGCAACCCACTCCAATATTCTTGTCTGGAGAATCCCATGGACAGAGGAGCCTGGTGGATGACGGTCCATGGGGTCACAAAGAGTTGGACACAACTGAAGCAACTTAGCACATACACACACATCCTAGGATGCCCACCTTGCCTTGCTCCCACAGTTGTGGGGCATCAGGCAAGATAAAGGGACAGGGAACCCTTTGCCCCAGGAGGAGCTGTTCTCTTTCCTGCTCACTGAAATCCTCCACGGAGCTCAATATTGAGGTGGGGGTTCTGCAGGGGGAAGAGGTAGAGGGTGGCGGGGAGCAGGGGCGAATGAGGGTGGGACCTGGTTTCTGGAAAGCTTTTATTTTTTTAAAGCTGCTCAGGTGATTCTGATACACAGTCAAGTGGGGAAGCCACTGACAAAGTATAAAAGACAAGTAGAAGAGGGAAAATCAATTACACTGTTAGCTAATAAGATGTCTTAGATTATCTGCACATTTAAAATTCTGTTTAGAGTTGATTAGGCTTCCCTGGTGACTCAGATGGTAAAGAATCTCCCTGTAATGCAGGAGACCTGGGTTTTATCTTTGGATCAGGAAGATCCCCTGGAGAAGGGAATGGCAACCCACTCCAGTATTCTTGTCTGGGAAACCACATGGATAGAGGAGCCTGGTAGGCTACAGTCCATGGGGTTGCAAAGATTCAGACATGATTTAGCAATTAAATAACAACAACAAACATTCTTGAGGTGATTTTGTAAAGTCATTAAAAAAGGGAAGTGTGAATCATGCCTGGTAAGGAGGAGGAAAGATACAGTGAATGTGAAATGAATGGGCTTCCCAGGTGTCACAGCGGTAAAGAATCCATCTGCCAGTGAAGGAGATGCAAGAGACTTGGGTTTGATTTCTGCGTTGGGAACTTTCCCTGGAAGAGGAAATGGCAACCCAGTCCCATATTCTTGCCTGGAAAATCCCATGGACAGAGGAGCCCATGGCTACAGTCCATGGGTTGCAAAGATTCGGACACGACTGAGTGACTAACAGAGTTGACAACTAATTGCCTGCCTTTTTCAGGGCATTCAAAACCCTAATCTCAGGTCTCTTTCCTCCTAGAAAAGATGTCTATTACTTCAGTGACATTCCTTTTACCTTGCAGTCTACACACACACAGACACACACACACACACACACACACCATGACTCATCTCCTCCAGCCTCCATTCTAAAGTCAGATTCTAAGTCATGTCTTTTATCCTTTGACCTCTGAGTAATCAGTCTGGACCCAGTCTGTTATTTCAGGTCCAAGAAAGCCAATCTGATCAGGTTCTGGAAAATGGTTTTACAGTAGCCCCAATCTCCACAGCGTGCTCTATAAACCAGGCCCCTGATGTACTGCTTGGCAGAGGACGAGAGTTCTAGTTCTCCTTTTTAAGTAATTCTGTGGCCTTGAGCAAACTGCTCAATCTCTAGGTCTCTGAATTGATTGTTACCATCTGCTCATAACCTTTTACAAGCTAATATTTCCCTCCTTATACAAGTGGAGAGTAAGCAGAAATTTGCCACAGTGACCTTCACGTTAAAGGAAATGGGTAGGAATGAGAAACGTAAATGTGAAGAGCATTTCATTCAATCCCTGAGACGCCAGGGTTATTCCTGTCTGCCCAGCACCTGCTTCCTCTCTCGTGGGGGCAGAGCCGCCTTCCTTCGGGGAACTGCTTCTTTCCCCCTCTGTAAGCTGATCAGAATGCCCTGGGCCATTCCTCCGGGGCCCCAGGGGTGGACATGTGACCCCAGCTTAACCATAACAAGAGCTTGCTCATCCAGCCACAGCAATTGGTATGGGGATTCATCTAATGACCAATCTAAAACCAACCAACCAACAAACAAAAAAGCCAGGGATTTTTCCAAATAAAGCTGGTGGGGAAACCCTCTTCTTTCTTGTCGAATTACTGTATAAGTGCGACACCAAAGCTACCATCTGAGAAGGCTGAGAGGTTGAGGCTGCCGTGCAGAGAGGTGAGGCTGAGACAGACACGGAAACAAGGAAAGAGAGTCCTGGGGTCAAGTTCCCTCTGACTGTCCTGGCCATTTTCCTTCAGATTCTTTGAGCTATCCCAAGCTTTCCACCCCTCTCCAAAGCCTCAAGATTTCTTTTTTCACTTAAGATGGCTTGTTTTAGAGTTTCTGTCACTTGCAACCCAGAGTCTTGATGAACAGAAGTATTCTGTCAGCTTCCTTCTCTACATTACCTTGTTTGTTTCTTTAAAAGATTTTTTGATATGGACCATTTTAAAAGTCGTTCTTGAATTTGTTACAATACCACCTCTGTTTTATGTTCTGTTTTTTCAGCTGAGAGGCATAAGGAATCTTAGTTCCCTGACCAGGGGTTGAACCCCCAACCCCCTGCATTGGAAGGCGAAGTCTTAACCACTGGATGGCCAGGCAAGTCCCAACATATGCTTTTTTGAAACTTCAAAAATGTGAGGCTCTGTGTATCTGTGAGCTGAGTGTGTTCCTGTCTTTCCTAGATCAGAGTCGGAAGCTTCAATGGTCACCTTGGATACACCAGGTGTATCCTATTTCCTAGCATCCCCTTGCCTGTTTGATTCTAGAAAGAGTTGGCCAAAAGTGAGGTTGTGTGAATTGCGGGGGTCAGCTGTGAAGCAGTAGCCACCACACTCCCAAGGCCACTGGTGGCTGGAGCTCATGAGGGGGACACACAGGTGCAGCCAGGCTCGAGTGTGTCCCTGCCCTTCCCCACTCCTCTGTGACCCCCACCACACACCATGAGATGCTTTGTCGCCAACTCACAGAGGCAGTAACTGCAAAGCACCAACATCCTCCCAAAGATTCCGCACCAGCCCCTTGGTGGCCCCAGGCCAGCAGCCAGACTCACCTTATTCTTTCTTGTGAGCTCTGCTTTGCTCACATGCACCACGGCTGGTGAATGACTGTTCGGTGATTCTCCGCTCAGATCTTTCCTTATCCAATTCCTCCCACAACTGTGTCTGATCTGACTCTTATAGTAAATTCCTTATTCCATAATACTCACAGTGGTTCTGCTTCCATAACTTAACCCTGACTGAGACAAATGTTGCTGGGTGAACCCTAAGAAGCTTTCTGCCTCCTTTGTTTCAAACCCACACTCAGTCCTTCTGTCTCCACGCTGCTGCTCCCCGCTGGCCACTCATCTTTCCCCACCTCCAAGTGTTCGTGGGAAAATCTGACCCTAGTCCTGCTCATCTTACTACTGTGTTCTTTGCTGTCGCAAGCGACTCTGGCCTCCGGCCTCTGCCTGCTTCACTTTTACATGATTTCCTACTCTCCAGTCCAATCACAAGACTGTCTGGCAGGCAGCCTAGAGATTCGACACAGACTGGCACCCAGTGAAGGCGAATGTTGGGACGTCCTGCCCAGAGACTCTCACTCCTGATTTCCATTTAGGAAATGTCACTGCTGCTGCTACTGCTGCTAAGTTGCTTCAGTCGTGTCTGACTCCGTGCGATCCCACAGACAGCAGCCCACCAGGCTCCCCCATCCCTGGGATTCTCCAGGCAAGAACACTGGAGTGGGTTGCCATTTCCTTCTCCAATGCATGAAAGTGAAGAGTGAAAGTGAAGTGGCTCAGTCGTGTCCGACTCTTAGCAACCCCATGCAGGCTCCTCTACCCATGGGATTTTCCAGGCAAGAGTATTGGAGTGGGGTGCCATTGCCTTCTCGGGAAATGTCACTAGAGAAGGAAATAAATACTCTCCAAGATGACTTATTGGGCACTGTGTGTCACCTACAGTAGAGGCCAAAGAAACCTTTTAAAAATGAATTAACAGCAAAACTATATGATGCGAGAATTATCAAGGAATATTTTAAAAATCAGCATGATATGCTGTTGACCCATTGGGCACTCCATGTATGGGCTTGAAATTTCCACTGGGATAGGCTTAAGATCTCTGCCAGCTCGTGATAATGGTTCACAAGCTAGAGCTATTCATCTCAGACTGGGCACTGCTCAACGTGTGACCTTGGCTGAGTCACCTGGTCTCTCTCTCTAGGACCAGTCTAGGCTGGTCTATACGAATTAGTGAAGTAAACAGAGAAAGATTTAAAAATCATGGTATCTCGGGCTTGGAAGCACTTTTACTCTTTTCATTCAGATGATTTTGAGGCTTTCTTTTCTGAGAAAATGAAACAATCATTGCTTCCTAACTTCATTCTCTTTACCTGGACAGTTTCTCTACTCATACTTTCTCTTCCCTTTTCATTTTAGAAAAATAAATACAACTTTTGGGGGGGTTAAACTTCCCACTTAAAATCTTGATTCCCTCTTCTGTTGTGGGCTTAAGACTCTTGCCTCCTTAATTATCCTCTTCTTATCTTGCATCTTCCTCATTTCTGTTCTACCCACTCAATCCACTGAGAGATCAAAGTTAAAAACACAAAAAGCAACAAAAATCTACTTCATTAGTCCTTCAAGCTCTCCTTCCATCCCTCGTCAAATGCTTGGAAACAGGAATAAACGCTGCTGCCTTCAGTGTGTGCTCAATTGCTTCAGTCGTGACTTGACTCTACCTTCATTACCTCATCCTTAAATTCTGACAATTCTCATTTTGCCCTGCACTGTTTGTTGTGAGTCAGGTATTTCTAGGACTCCAACCTCTCATCTAGTGTTCTAGGCAAAGCAGTTGAGCCATGCTTCCTTCCCAAACTGATATTACCAGTTTCCCAGAAGGACTATCTTGCAGTTGTCTGCCTGCTCTATGCTTTGCTATGGTGCCATATGCTCTGGCTACTTGCAGCCTGTCTCTGACCTCTGTATCAGTCTATGTCTTCAGGATTTTAGGGACATAAGAATTCTTCAAGGTCCTTTTCCTTGTCCTAAGTGGTTCTTTAAATATCCCTACTTCTCCTAATACCGTTGCTTTGTAAGAACTGAAAGAGAGCCTTGGAAATTAGACTACAGGTTTACACAGGATACTCATCGCTGCTGTACAATATTCAGTACGATTGTCGCCCGCTTCATATTCTCAATGCTCTCTTTTTTGCTCATAATGATAGTATACTTTTCCGGTTCTCCTGTTCCTCTCTAACTACTGTTTCTTTAATCATTGTGTGTTTTTTTTTTTTTCTACCACCCCTTGTAGGTGTTCTTTGATGGTTCTTGGCTTTCTTTTTGGTCTCTCATATTGCATTGGCTTCCCAGGTGGCACAGTGGTAAAGAATCCACCTGCCCATGCAGGAGATGCAAGAGATGTGGGTTGGATCCCTGGGTTGGGAAGATCCCCTGGAGGAGGAAATGGCAACCCACTTTAGTATTCTTGCCTGGAAAATTCCACAGAGAGTGGAGCCTGGAGGGCTATAATCCATGGGGTTGCAAAGAGTCAGACATGACTGAGTGACTGAGTGTACACACACACACACACACACACACACACACATCTCAGGCTTGGAAGCAACATGAGGAGTCAACTCTAATTCAGGCAACTGACCCTTGCTTGTCTCCATCAAACCCCACTGACTTTACTTGGCCCCTCCCTCAGTTGGGGCCCTATGGCCGTGTACCACTTGTCCCATCTCTGAAGCTGGGCGTGGTGACTCAGGCCTCTGTTGGGACTCTGCCAAGAGCTGGGACAAGTGTCTAACAATATGATTTTCTCCAGACAGAGTTAGGCACCCTAAATTGTTTTTAATTATGATGTGTCTTTGGGTGTTTTTTTAAAAAATGGAATTTCATTTATTTATTCTGTTTCATTTTGGGGTAACACCTTACAAAACAGCTCGTGAAATCTGAGTTCCCTGATCAAGGATCAAACCTGCGCCCCCTGCATTGGATGGGCAGAGTCTAAACAACTGGACTGCCAGGGAAGTCCCAGGCACACTAAATTTTTAAAAGGACACTGCTGCCCAGTTTGACAAGAGACATGGATGGTGGGGAGGATTGGGAGAACTGGGGACTTGCCAGAGGAAGGATATATTGCAAACAAGAATCCGTCAGGCCGGTACTGGGGATCTACTATGCTCCATACTTTCTCTGTGTTGACGTTTAATCCTCACAGCAACTCTGTGAGGTGGTTGTGTTTTCTCCAATTTACAAATGAAGGAATTGAGACCCAGTAATCTCCAGGAATGTGCCTTGAGTTGCACAGTGAGTAAGTGGCAGCCTGGGGATGCAGACACTGTGGAGCATACTCTGACCTCTGTTCTTTTCCTGTGTATAATCCTATGCCTCTCTACCCGTCTCTCAGTCATGCTTGATTAAGAGGCTTTTCTAATTTCCTAGTCAGAAGGAACACTGGACCCTGGTGGTTCCCAGTGCAGGGGGCCCAGGTTCAACCCCTGGTCAGGGAACGAGACTCCACACACGGCAACAAAGGTACCCGTGCTGCCAGGAAGATCTGCAGGCCACAGCTAAGACCCAAGGCAGGAGGGAGGTTCAGGATGGGGAACATATGTACCCCTGTGGTGGATTCATGTCAATGTATGGCAAAACCAATACAATATTGTAAAGTAATTAGCCTCCAATTAAATAATAAAAAAAAAGACCCAAGGCAGTCAAATAAAAATTAATTAATTAAAAAAATTTTTAAGAATTGACAGTATTATTATTTTTTTAAAAAAAGAAGGAAATTGGAAGCCAACACATCATATTTTATCACCTATCATCCCATATCGTGTGTCATGTCATGTCACATCACATCAGTGTTTAGTGAGATAAATTTGGAGAAGAAAATGGCAACCCACTCCAGTATTCTTGCCTGGAGAATCCCATGGACGGAGGAGCCTGGTGGGCTACAGTCCCAGGGGTTGCAAAGAGTCGGACACGACTGAGCGACTTCACTTTCACTTTCAGGTAAATTTATGATTAAACAATGCGGGTTTCTTTCAGTCACACAGATTTAGTTATTCTCACCTCTTCTTTTTGTTGTCCACATACATTTCCCAGGTATATAATTCCTCTGGGCATTTGAGCTGGTTGGATTTTGCCAGGCCATTAAAATCAAGGGCAGGTGGGCCTGACCAGGTAAATCAGGTAAGCAGAGGTCTTTACTTGAAGTTGCTTTGACAAGGACTTTTTTGGGTTTTCTACACATCACACCTGTCCTACATTGGTCTTCAGAACCTCCTGGAGCACCATGGGCTAAATTGGAAAACGACCTGCCCTGGTCAGTTAGTAGCAAAGCCGGCCCCAGAGGCTAAGTTCCCAGACGCCCACTCCCATGTTTAAATGCTTCTTTCATGTATATCCAGGATGCATCTTTATCCATGCCTAGTACTGACTTCCAGAGCAGGGTTGGGGGCTTCACCCACCCCCTCTTCACCTCCACCAGCACCCCATGCCTGCACACATGCACCTCCTTTCTCAGGAATAGCTGAGGTTTTCCCAGTTCAGTTAAAGTCTTGTGCAAACACAGCAAGCAGGTTTGCATGCCCACCCC
Source organism: Oryx dammah (assembly GCF_014754425.2). NCBI lineage: Eukaryota > Metazoa > Chordata > Mammalia > Artiodactyla > Bovidae > Oryx > Oryx dammah. The sequence continues at coordinate 9,326,872 of NW_024070205.1, forward strand.
TTGCAGCCATCAGGGACCCACTGACCTTCCTGAGCGGAAACCCTGGAGCCACCAGCCCAGGGGCCTATCTCTTCCAGGAGCCATCATTCTGGGTATGTGTGTTTTTTATTTCTTTTGGTAGATTCTCCCTTCCTACTATCAGAGCTATGTTTAAGCATAAGTTTTCCACTCCAGAATGACCAGCTTGCTAACAGAGTGTCTGGCTGTTTTGCCAAAGTTGCTGACCAGAGGCAGCAACGGCAGGTCCAGCTGTGACCCAGATGACTTTTCTGCTGTACAGATTGTAGAAGCAAAGGTGGTGATGACGTTTTCATTGCCTGGAGAACTGTCCTCATCCTACAGAGGATAAAAAGTGAACTGAGCTGTGCTCAGGCCAAGTCTTCACTTCTTATGCCAGGGGTGTGGAAGTTAATAGCCACTTCTCCCCGGAACCCGCAAATAGGCTGGGCTCCTTCCAGCAGGGAAATTTCACCCAAGTGAGAACACCTGAGGGACACAACCGGCCCGCCAACCGTGACCAAATGAACTCTCCAGCGGTAGCTTGGCATACGCTCCCCTCCCACAGGGGTTGTTGATTGCTCAGGCTTTTTACAATCCTCAAGCCCTGTTCCAAGGAGCTTTTGTGGTTTAAATCAATGTGCTTCTGGGAATAAGTGCCCTTATTATTCCTTGCCGTGCTCTTCTACCACTGTGACATAATACCCTTTGTGCTGCTAAACAGTAACAGTCCTTCCAGGAACCTCTAAAAGCTTTCTAATTAGGACCCACAACCACGCAACAGAGAAGCTGAAGACCGGAGACAGTGACGAGAGAGCTTCGCCTTGGTCCCAGAGGAGCCCAGCCCAGGTCTGACTGCTCCTCGGAGGCTGCAGGGTCTAGGTGAGGCCACTAGCCTAGGAAGGGCGTCCCCGTGACGGTGGCTGCAGAGTTCTTAGGCTGCCAGAGTGCTGCATCCTTTGCTGCATCGCTTAGGGTCACCTAAGCAGCTGAGTGATTCAGCTGAGGACCAGAAATGTCCAGCACTGGTTTTGCTTGAATTTATGATTAGTTCTCAGTGGCTAGGCTCCTAGGACCAGAAGCTATAGTTAGGCTACGTCATTAGAAGTTGAACTCTGCATTAAGTAATTCAGCTTGGTTGACTGCCGACTATGTGCTGGGCACAAGCTGGACAGCAGGCATGCGAAGATAAACTCCCAGTCCTCCTGCTAGTTGTTCATAGACTAGACCGAAGAGAGGACAGCTATGTAAGCAGGGAGGTATATATAAGTAAGCAGAGAGTAGCCCAGAAGAAGGCTAGGGTAGCACCCAGCCCTGTGGGACTTTCAGGGAAAGCTTCTTGGAAAGGAAGACTTTCGACCCGGGTAAGTCTTCAGAGGTGGACTGAGCTTGCTAAGGAGAACCGTGGGGAAAACAGCATCACACACTGAATGCCAAGTGCTGACAAGGGCCTGGAGGTGTGAAATGCCTTGGGGTTCAGGACACAATAAGAAGGTCAACAGCAGCAGCCGTGGTTATCTCACTGTTCTTTCTCCCTTCTATTTTTATAGCCGAAATGCTATCCCTTTTTATTCTCAGTATCTCATTTTGGATGTTAAAAAATGGAAGATTGGGTTGTTTTGTTTTGTTTTGTCTTGGCATATTGCTTTAACCCTCCACTTCTCCTTAGGGCACTACAGATCCCTCTCAACATTGGGCAATGTCCAAAAGAAAAGCACAAAGATGAATATTTCACTGCATTATAAGAATGTAAGGGCAGCTCAGGGAACTTTGGGCAGGAACTCAGCTGGGCTGTTCTTTTTTTGTCGGTACATAGAGCAAAAAAACCCACAGTCTTGGATGACTCCCAAGGTTACTTATCACAGGTCCAGCCATCGGAAGGGAGTCTGTGGTCGAGAGCTCACAGGGTAGAAGCTGTAGATGAAAGCAGATGGGGGCAGGAGGCCACAGGAAAACATGAGCTGACAGAAACCTAATAGGTGACCCGCAGAGGAGTGAAAGCACCAGGGAGGAACTCGGCAAGACGGATCTGCCTGCTGCCGTGCTGGAGCCAGGCTGGATCTGAGCGGTGAGAACCCATGGCCGCCTCCGCTTCCTCTCCTGGCCTGTGTCTTCCGAGGCATCTTCCGTTGCCCCCTCTGCCCCCAGGGCCTTTCTTTCAGGCAGCTCTTTACACACGAGCTCAGTCTATGAGAAGGACAATGCGGTGGACCGCTCGAGTCTCATCTCGGTGGACCCTGGCACCTCAGCACCTTGACCTTGTTCACAGGCAAGGATCAAGCCAACACCACCGACCAAAGCTTCCTTGGAGCCAGGATGCTCCCTGCTGCAGTGCTTTGCACATAACAGGTACTCAATCAGACCTGCAAAGAGGAAGGCAGAGGAAGAGAAAGGGAAGGAGGGAAGAAGGCGGACAGGGAAGGAGTTGGCTGGCGACGGTGAAACCCAAATCCCCCAGAGCAACGACACATTCCAAATTCTGATCAACAGAAGGCTGGTGCTGGAGGAGAGTGGAGGTGTCTAAAGACAGATGAATGGTCCTTTTTTTTTTTTTTTTTTTCTGTTTTCTTTCTAGTGAGTCTAGGCTCTGGTTCCATCAGATCAGAGCCTGAGCTGCACTCCAAGCCCTCATCGGGCCCCTGCAATGCCAGTGGGTTGTGCTCCTGCCTTGACACTGCTCTTGCCTACACGCCTTGTCTCTGGGGTGAACACTGAGTCAGCAGGCGTAGTAGTCAGGATTGCCCCATGCAGGGGTGTGAATCAGGGCTGGCAGCTGGAGGGTAGTCACGAGGGGTGGGACCGTGAAGGGAGCCGTTGTCCTGATCAGTAGGGCAGGGTCACATTGGCCCCTACCTGTCTACCTTTATGCTGGGCCCAAGGGCCAGGCAGCCTAACTGCTCCACACAAGGCTGAACATGATACAGGACATGGGGGAGACCTGTGTCTGGCTGGAGAGGCAGCACACTCAGGGACGGGCAGGGGTGTCAGTGATGCAGAAGGGTATTCAGGTGGGCAAGTATGAACAGTCTTGATGGTGAGAGTGTGCAAACCGAGCTCGTGGGAGGCCCAGGAAGCTAATTTTATTACAGGCTGGGATATACATATAAGTGTGGCAAGAGGTAAGGCCTGGCTGCCTGGCTGGGGTCTCACCATGGAGAGTCTTTTCAGATATATTGAGGGGTTTCCCTGGTGGCTCAGTGGTAAAAAAAATCTGCCTGCTAAGAAAAAGATGCGGTTTCGATCCCAGGGTGGAGAAGATCCCCTGGAGAAGGAAATGGCAACCCATTCCAGAATTCTTGCCTGGAGAATCCCATGGACAGAAGAGCCTGGTGGGCTACAGTCCGTGGGTTTGCAAAGAGTTGGACACAACTTAGAGCCTGAGCACAAAGCCCGAAGAATCTGGACTATTTAGGGAAGCCAATGGGAATAAAAATTTTGGAGCAGATGGGTGAACTGGGAAGCAGCGGGAAGTAAGGATGACTCAGAGGAGGCAGACCCTAGCAGCAGGAAAAACAGGAAGTGAAAGTGATATTCCAGGAAGATTCAAGGAAGCTGTGAACTCAGACAATGGCAATGGAAACAGGAGGGAGGGAGCACCGTGAAGCAGTCTCCCCTCTTCTCTTCCCTCCTGGACACACATCTCACACGAACACACACAGACACACTTAGGAGGTGAGAGAAAACAGAACCTCTCTACCATCCCTCTCCTCTCCACTGTCAAGCCCGCCCCGTCTCCACCCTCTCCCCCAACTTCCTCCCACTTCTGTTCTGTTCCCTTGATCCCATTCTGGACAGTGGCCAGAAGCGTTTGCTCAAAGGACAGAAAGAGTCATAAGAGGGTTATTTATATCTGCAGCCACGCCTGAGCCCTCTGTCCGGAGGGCATGTGCTTGGTGGGGAGTTGGGCCACACCCCAGGTCCCACAGGCAGAACCTTCGCACCCCTCAGGAATCTGCCACTTGCAAGAGATCCCGCTGATGCAGTGGGACCAAAAGGTCAGACAGTCCATCCCCCTGCCTCCAGTGAGGCTGTTGGCTGGACAGGATAGTCCAAACGCTTTCTTTTTTTAGTATTTAATTATTTTCACAGTTCATCAAGTTCTTCTTTATACCCAACCTAAACATCTTCCTGCTATTTTATCCATAAATCTCCTAGCTTCATGTTGCGTGTTTGTGGGTGATGATAAACTCTTGAAAACATTATGAGTAGGGAAGTCTGGGTTGGGTGGGAAGTATCTCGTGAATTATGGGGCTTATGCACAATAGTTGGTTGGCAAGGACTAACTCTGGATATAAGCCCATTTATTTTGCAATTGCTAAATAAGTCTGAATGACAGAGAAGCCGGAGACATGTCTCCAATTTTTTCCCTCCCCCAGGGGCTCAAGGTTTGTGTTGATAGAGAAGCTTGACAGGTGTAAATGTCTTCAAGTCCTCCCACATGAAAAGCATAAATTCATCTTGAGTCTGAGAAATTTTAGTCCCTTTGAGTCCTCATCATCTTTCAGGCAGAGATGTTTTGAAACCTGTTTTTATAAGGCTGAGGTTTCTTTCCCTGGTATTCTCAGGGCTGCCAGGCAACACCAGCCACTCCGTCATAAATGCAGAAGCCAACCAATGTTTGGTGGGCCTTCCAGCAGCTGGTTTTATCCCCGTATTATTACCATTAATCTTCATAACTCAACTGGTAAGTATTAATCCCATTTCACAGATGAAGAAGCCATGGCTCAAAGAGATGTTATGAGAGTCAAGAGACACAGGATAGCCAGGGGGGCTGACGTGGGGCATGGAACAGTGGAGAGAGCTGTTTGTTCCCATTAATGGGACATGGTAACTTTAGTCACCATTTGGTCACGTTCACGCCAGCCCCAAGGGTCAGGCAGGAGAACATCCATAAGACTGGGTTTGACTCTGGCTACAGATGGAGGCAGAGAGGGCACCATGTCTGGCTGGAGGAACCAGGGCCAGGGTTTCTGCTGGGTCTGGAGGGGTGGCTGGGTTTTTCAAAGTGGTGTAGTGGTGTAGTTGAGGTCAGGGAGACTGCATTTTGATTAAAGTTGTTGCCCCATGACCAAGGTTTTGGGGAGCTTTCCATCCCTTCCAACACAGAGAACTGAAGCAGGAGGTTAAGACTGCCCTGAGAGGATTAGTTGGGATGTAAGGAAAGGCTTAGTGAACTTGGAAGATGGTTAGATGCCAAGGAGAAGACACTCAGGCTGAGAGAGCCTTCCCAAAGTCCACACAGGAAACAGCAGCAACTCTGACCTGGATCGTCCTGTCTGAACACCTTCCTCTCCCACTGGAGAAAATGACTGACTACTGAGGAAGTGCAGGCCCATCCAACATAATCAAGGCCAGAGTGGGTCTCCCGCCGCCTCCCCTCCCCCGGTCTGCGCAGAACCAAGGAGTGGCATGGCCATGAACCCAGGGAGGTTGTCCATGATTGGATCCCAGTTCCTGGTGCCCTGTGCGTGTTCAATCAACATTTGGTGAATAAATAAAAGACCCCATTTCCCAAACTGTTTGTGTCCTTGTTGGCTGTGCCTTTTGCATAGATTGGGAAATCTGAGTTCACGAACTCCAGCTCAGACAAATGGACAAATGATGCTGACTGAACTGCAGGGCGCTGTGATATCAGCTGAGTTACCTTGGAGCTCAGGACGAAAGAAACAGTGCTTTCCATCAGCTAACCTGGTCGGTGCGGAGAGACGGCAGGGGGAGATGGGGCTTGGGACAGACACAGTGAGCCGTGAGCCCTCTCCTGTGCAAAGGGCCCTCAAGGAGATTCCAGACACACTCACTCTCTGAGGGACAATTCAAGGCAGGGCTAACACGCTCGGGAGCATCCCCAGCGGACACTGTAACCACCAAGTAGGATAGAGCTGATCTTGCTTAAGTGATTCTGCAATTGCAGTCATTTCTCCCTAATGCCGATACCTTGAAAAATGTGCTATTCAGGGGTTCATGTCCTCCATCCGCTTGGCCAGAAGCAGCAGCAGTTTCTGCAACAGGAGATAGTCTTTAATTCTGAGTAAAAGCTCCTGTCTCCTCGAGGCTAAATATTAACTTCACACTTTAGGGGTGTATCTTTGTTCTAAAGGTTCTTTTGTTCCTCTGGCAGAATTCCAAGTAGTAGGTACCCAATTGTCTCTGATGACGTCAAAAAGAGGCTCCCTGAGGAGGAAGGGACACTGCATTCCAAGTGCTGGAAAAGGAGAAAATGCCAGATGAAGGCCAGTTTCTAATTACCTAAATGCCTGCCCTGTTACATGTAAGGGAGGGTGCTACTAGAATTTCAGAACTGCATCTTCTGTGCTCTCTCTACCGCTTTTATAATGCCCTCTCCACATTTTCTAAAAATAGGCCTTTTTCTGTCAAATGAGTCTCCAAGTTGCTTGAGCGTTATGTCAGATTTTTGCATTTCTCACCCCAGTTCAGGGCCTGGCTTTGTCAGGATCACCCAGCAAAGTCCCCCTCTCCAACTAGCACTTCTACGGTACGTTTTTCATCTACTTCTCCGGTCAAGCGGGGGAAGGGGCTGGGGAGATTTCAGAACTAACCCTCCTGATCATAGGACCTGCTGCTTTTGCTGGGGGTGGGGGTGGGGAGGGGAATGCAAGGATGGGGGACACAAGTGTTAACAATTCACCATCAGTTCGCTCATCTCAGGGTGAAGTGACACATAAACAGAAGGCCTCATTGGCCTTGCTGCTTCCAGTGGGCTGGGCCAGGGGTGAGAGTGGTGGAGATGGAGGCAGCGCAGCTGACTTTCACCTTCCATGATCTTGGGAAACAGGAAAATTAAACAGATACCTTCTCATAACTCCTTAGTCTAACTCAGTACTATTTTACTTGTCACAGTCTTCCAAATATTTTTCCTTAAAATACAAATAATCTGCAAATTGTTATTTAGTTTCTAAGTTACGTTGGACTTTCTGCAATTTAATGGACTGTAGCCTGCCAGGCCCCTCTGTCCATAGGATTCTCCAGGCAAGAATACTAGAGTGGGATGCCATGCCCTCCTCCAGGGGATCTTCCTGACCCAGTGAGGGAACCCACGTCTCCTGCATTGGCAGGTGACTCTACCACTGAGCCACCAGGGAAGCTGCAAATAAGCTCCACAAAAACCCACAAACGAAATCTCCAGAGAAAACCAAAAGGTAGAAGTGTTTCTTCTCTGCTTATAATCTGACTTTGAGGCACTGGGTAGATGTTCATCTTCTTGACTGTTTCATTTTATATTATCTCATCTTTATAATTTTATTAAAAAAACAACAATAAAAATATTTTTAGTCTCAGCCTGCCAGCTAAGTATCCATAGACAAAAGCTAGACTCATAGTCACGATCTGTAAAGAAAACAATCTCCAAAATCATTTTACCAAGGCTGGACCTAAATAATAAGCAAAGAGGACGATCATTGCATAACAAACATGAGTGTGCAGGAGAGAACTAGGAGAGATTAGCGAGTAAACAGGATAAGGGAAAAGATGCAGACTGAAAAAATGTTTTGCAAATAAAGATTTGGAAAAAAATAAATTTACATGCAGCGTTCTCAATTGTAACGTGAAAATCAATGACTCCACATCCTGGTAGGTTAAGAAAAAAAAGCCATGACTTTGTTTAAATTTCAGTGACAGCTAAATAGCAATTTGCTCAGAGAATGAGTGGACTGGGAGAGACAGTGGATATCCACAGGACAGTGGATATTAACTAATGCTACTTAAGCCAATAAAATACAGCCCAGGTCTTTGTGTTGTTACACAAGAAATGGAAAGGAAGACCATAACCTGCTGGAGTGCTGTTGGTTGGAAATCTAAGCCAATTCACCAGACTTTTGGACTTTTCAGTACTCCCATCATGCTTTTAACGTTGGTGACCGATAAAGGCTAAATTCAAGGGCACATTACAGAAAAGTGGGCTGGGTGGTTGAGCACCAGTGTTGTGTTATCAGAAGCAAAGCAAACATACAAACCCCCATGGTCTTTTTCGGCATCCACACTCTTCCACTTTGAAAAAGCTTTGGTTCATCAAAGAATCCCAACGTAGACGCCATATCCAGAAACTTTGCTGTGTTTCAGTCGCTCAGTTGTGTGCAACTCTTTGTGACCCCAAAGCCTGCAGCACCCCAGGCTTTCCTGTCCTTCACCATCTCCCAGAGCTTGCTCAAACTCATGTCCATTGAGTCAGTCATTTCTCCCCTTACTACTCTTGCACTGTCCAATTCTGAAGGCAGTAGCCACATGAGGCTATTTAACTGAATTAAAAGTAATAAATGATTCAGTTACTCTAGGCTTATTTTAGATACTCAACAGCTCTATGTGGCTAGTGACTATATTGGATAGGGCAGACTTGGCACACTTCCATCATCACAGAAAGTTCTGTAGGATAGCACTGCATACACTGTTCACCCAGGGACAGGGCCTCCTTATTCTTAATATACTACTGGCATATATCAACAGAGAAAGATCAAGTAGCCTACCCAAGGATCCATGGCAAATGAGTCTTTAGAATTTAAACTGATATCTCTGGGACTCTACACTGAGGATCTTATTTGCCTGGTTTGTTCTTCTCTGAACTATATGCTTCAGTGTGAAAAGAGATCGATAGCCTCCAGTTGCAAATTACCTGCTACCTTGGTTGGTTTGAGCAAGAAAGTCACATCACAAGATCTCCCAGTTCAAGCCAGACTACAACAGTACTTTAATTTCTAAATAACCTATATATTATTGCTATCAACATTAAAGACAATCAGTATTGTTGGAAAGTACTTCATAATTTTCTTTATATACTTTTAATAAGTAAAATATTTTTTCTTTTTCTGGGTTTCATTGCATGGCTTATAGGACCCTAATTCCCCAAACAGGTCCTTGGCACTAAAAGCACAGAGTCCTAACCACTAGATTGCTAGAGAATTCCCTTTCTTTAAATATTTTAATAGTACTTAATAGCAGATTGTCCCTTGGACTGCAAGGAAATCAAACCAGTCAATCCTATAGGAAATCAACCCTAAATATTCACTGAAAAGACTGATGCTGAAGCTAAAGCTCCAATACTTTGGCCACCAAATTTGAGGAGCCAACTCACTGGAAAAGACCCTGGTGCTGGCAAAGACTGAAGGCAAAAGGAGAAGTGGACAGGAGAGGATGAGATAGTTGAATAGCATCATCGACTCAATGAACCTGAGTTTGAGCAAACTCAGAGTGAAGGACAGGGAAGCCTGGCATGCTGCAGTCCATGGGGTTGCAAAGAGCCAGAGGCAACCCAGCGACTGAACAAGTAAACAGAAACTTCATTTTGTTTAGGCCAACATTATTTTGTTCTTAATCAATGTACCCGAATTGAATATGAGGGAAGATAGCTTAAAACGCGTTTACTAGCAAAGGAAATGTAACTTTAATTTTGAATAAATAAAATACTAAACAAAAGCTATGACAAACCTAGATAGTGTAATAAAAAGCAGAAACATTACTTTGTCAACAAAGGTCTGTATAGTCAAAGCTATGGTTTTTCCAGTAGTCATGTATGGATATGAGAACTGGACCGGAAAGGAGGCTGAGTGCTGAAGAATTGATGCTTTTGAAGGGTAGTGTTGGAGAAGACTCTTGAGAGTCCCTTGGACTGCAAGGAGATCCAACCAGTCCATCCTAAAGGAGATCAGTCCTGGGTGTTCATTGGAAGGACTGATGCTGAAGCTGAAGCTCCAATACTTTGGCTACCTGATATGGAGAATTGACTAATTGGAAAAGACCCTGGTGCTGGGAAAGACTGAAGGCAGGAGGAGAAGGGGACGACAGAGGGACGAGATGGCTGGATGGCATCACTGACTCGATGGGCATGGATTTGGGCAAGCTCTGGAAGATGGCGAAAAACAGGGAAGCCTGGCGTGCTGCAGTCCATGGGGTCACAGTGTTGGACACAACTGAGTAACTGAACAACAATATACCTGCTTACTATGTTTGAAGCATGTACTAATGCTTTATATATGTTAATTTTGTATTAAAAAAAATTTTTTTTTTTGTACTTTGGCCATGTGGTGTGTGTAGTAGCATGTGGCATGGTTCCCTGACTAGGTATTGGAACCCAGATCTCCACAGTAAAAGCGCTTAATCCTAACACCAGATCACCAGGGAACCCCCTAATTCTGTATTAACTTACTCCTCACACCTAACCCATAAAGCATTATTATGCTTCCCAATTTGGGGAATAAGGAAACCGAGGTACAGAGAGATTGAGTAGCTTGTCTGAGGCCACCAATCTAGATAAGGGTTAGAATTTGGAACTAGAATTTGGATTGGCTCTAGAGGTTGGGCTCTTAGCTACCAGGTTACATTGCAAAATCACTAAACACTGAGAAAAATCAGTCCTGCCCTCCTAGGTTAGTTGGCCAGTGCCCTGTGTTACTCTTACCAGGGAACATGCTCACTTTTTAACCAGCATGTTTATCTTTCCAGAATTTTCTGCATCTTAATCCTTGAGTAATTCTTTTTCATTTATTAGTGTAGTGTTGAAATCATAAACAGTTTCCGTTCACCTTAAATAACTGTTTAACAGTTGATGACAAAAATGCAGTAGATACCAAAACAAATACCAAACATAAAATCGAAGTGTCCCAAATCTGATTCTAAGAGACATAAAATAGCCTCTTTTTTTTGCTTCACAGTTACTTTCTACTCCAAACTAGATTTCTTTTTATTTTAGTAATTCCTTTCCAATTGTGCCAGCAACTCTATAGTACACCAAATCCATGCATTTATAACTACAGCTATCAAAAGACTATCTTTCAAGAACATAAAATACAGGAACTGGGTGAATTTGTTTACAAAATTTGCTTCTTTTCTGGAAAATTCTGCCTCGAAATGGTATCAGAAACCTGAAAGTTTCATTCTGTAAAGTTTCATTCTAAAAATAGCCACTTAAAAAAAAAAAAAGGATTTTCCCCAATTCAAGGAACATTTTTTGGTCTTTAGTCTTTTAGATAACTGAACTCTAGACTGGAGTCAAGAGGTCCCCTCTAATCCAGTCATTTTACAGACAAGGACACTGAAGTCTAGAGAAATGACACGACTTGCGCAGCTCACTGGGCTCACTCACCAGGGGGACCCAGGCTCCACCACACCGGGTAGAGGCGGAGCGGTCCCGCACCCATCCCCACTCTCTTCCGGCAAGTCTCCAGGTGTGCGTGCTGAGGCGTGGTCACACCTGTGCAGTGTACATCTGGGCTGCATCTAAAGCTCATCACGCACACTGGACACAGTGGATTTACACACATTTTATGACAACGCCCAGGCCACTGGCAGAAGTGCTGCACTGGGACAACCGTTCATGAAGCCAAGAGATCTTAGAGGGACCCAAGTTACCTGCCCATCAGTTTCACCAGTTCCAGTGCCCCCCCCACCCCCCACGCACATTACACATACACACAAATCCTGTAAATTCATTCTTTTCTTTAAACGCTACCCTTCCTTTAAGCCAACATCAACTTTAAAGAGAAAAAGGCAAAATGAGCAAAGAAATTGAGATTTATTTTAAAAGAAAACTTCCAGGAATGTGCCCTGCACTTCATCTTGGGAGCAGCTCCCGGCCCAAGTGCCCTTTTCAGCAATGTCTGCAATCTTGTGATCCCTGATGTCTAGAAATCATGATCCCAAAGCACCGAATGATCCCAAATCAGGAAGGAACAGTTAAATGACATCTAGGACACTGTGCTCGGACAAGAAAGTCTATTATTATTACTTTTATAATGATTTTCAACCAGTATTGAGACAGGAAAAAAGGGAGCTTTCTGGCCTAACCAGAAAACATCTATTCCCTGAGCATTCCAAGTCACTGAGGTTGTATTATAAAGGGTCTGCTATTTCTAGACGATTAAGTGTAGCATTACCTAATGTGCCAAGAAGAACTTAAACCAATCAAAGGAAAGGATCTGCCCTCCTAACTTAAAATATTAAGATACTAAATGTGGGTGATTTTTTCACTCTTAAGAAACAAACAAAAAGTCTGTATTCTATATAATCACACACATATTAGAAAAAACAAATTATTAATTTCCAATCTTTCTATGTAATTGTTAGCTGCTGTTTGGGTCAACTAAATACTAAAACAATAAATTAATATTGCTTTAGCAGGGAAAAGATAGGTAAATAGTTGAAATAATATGGCAGGATGTTTCAATTCTGCCGGACCAGTCACGCTCAGAACCCACAAGACCAGATGTTTCAGGGGACACTTTCAACTCCAACCAACTATGGGAGGACTCTGTGTCTATACCCTGTGTAAACCCAGCACCTACTGATCAGAACTAGGATTTCCCAAGTCCTAGCTCAGAATTAGAGGTCTATGTCAGGCAGCAAGTGATATATTTTGGTAGAAAAGCAGTCAAATTTACTAATTCAATGATCCCAATATGTGACTTTTCCTGAAAGAAAAAGAAAAGGCTCAGCCACAATAAAAGCAATCACAGCAAAACAACAAGTGTTAAAGATGAGATGAAGGGCTTGGTGGGAGAAGCAGGAAAAAATAAAAATCCTTCTGGTTAGGACCCCAATTATTTCTTAAACTAAATTTTTAAGAAAAAAACATTTTTTCCCCCAGAATGTTACATTACAGAAACTGATGAATAAATGGATTCTGCATTCTAACGTTCGTATCTTAATCCACAAGAAAAAGCAAACTATCTTTGCCCAGCTGATCCGTCCCTGGGAGGTCTGCAGTGCGTCGGCTGTGTGGCTAAAACCGTGTGTAGGCATTTCGCTGCTGTTGCTGTTGCAGCGGCTGCTGGGCCTGCTGCTGCTGCTGTAGGCGAATCTGCTGGGAGTAAGGGTCCTCCAGGGATTTCACAAATATGGTAGTTCGGGGACCAGTCTTCCACACGATACCGTTGGCATCTTTCACCGAAGATTCCACCGTAATGTTGTGAGTACCAAGAATGGCGAAGTTCAACAGAAATTGAGTACTAAAGTAATCGTTATGAGGCTCAACCCTCTGCTCCATCTCATTGGTCATATTGTCAATGGGTATCTGGAATGAAAAAATTGTTAAATGACAGCAACAGCTGACATGTATAGAGGGGCATGCTATGAGCCAGCCCTGGTGATAAGAGAGCACTGTTTAACCCTTGCAAACAAGCAAGAGGTAGGTATTACTATGATCCTTGCTTCATGAATGAGGAAACTGAGGCAGGGAGGTTGGGTAACTTCTCTGAGGCCACACAGCTAACAAGTGGGGCAGCGGGGATCTGAACCCAGGCAGGCTGACTCCAGGGCCTCCATGCTCCATTATCAGATGATAATGCCTCCTCACTGTCCTTGAGCAGAAGGGGCTGCCTCTACCTTCTCAGACGCGGGCCCGTCTGTTTTGCGACGGAGTTCAGAACATGCCACCCCAAGTAGGCTGCTGAGGCAGAGTTAAGGGTACTTGAAAAACAACAGATACAGAAAGGGCTTTCTGATCTGCCCCACACACTCCTTTTTTTAACCTAAAACACACGTCAAATTCTCCATGAGAAAGGTAACCTCCCTGCACAAGGAATAGAAGACCAGCCTTAGCACCAGAGCCTGGGAATCACTGAGACGGAGTTGTACAGACCCACCTCTGAAGAGAACCCTCACCTTCCACCGGTCTCTCCGCACTGTCCCAAGAAATCTCCTAGCCTTACGGTCTTCCTGACTTACTGCCTCTAGTCTCAAACCCCCGTCTTGTCATTTTGTCAAAAATACATTGCTTCTGGGTCTAAAAAAAGGCATTTAAGTTTCCTGTCCTGGTCACTTCTTTGGTCTCCATCCTTCTGTGAAGACGCCCATATATGTGTGAAATGCTAATAAAACTGGCCTGCTTTTCTCCCATTAATCTGCCTTCATGTCAATTCAATCTTAGGCCCAGCTGGAGACCCTGAGGGTAAAGAGAAAGTTCTCTTCTCCATACACTTGCCAGATTAACTCCAACCCAATTTCCATCTTTCTTGACCCTGTGAAGAGCGATTCTAAAGAAAGAGGATGCAAAGATCTTTTTCAGGGAGATTAAAATCTAGACGACAGAAGAACAACATAATGCTTAGTAAATATATAGTTTCCCTCCAAATTCTAGCTAGCAGTGATTCCTCCTTTAACAAATTGACTCTGTTTTTTTTTTTTCAATATATATATATATATTTTTTGGTGTGGACCATTTTTAAATCCTTTAATTTGTTACAATATTGCTTCTGTTTTATGTTTTGGGTGTTTGGCCCTAAGATATGTGAGAGTTTAGCTCCCTGACTAGGGGTCGAACCTGCACCCCCTGCTTTACAAGGTGACGTCTTAACCATTGGACTCCTAGGGAAGTCCCAACAAATCAGTGTCTTGTTCAGACTGTCAGTATAATATATTATGAAACACATTGATTATTATATTATGAACACATTGATTCACTTATTTAGCTAGATATTCAAACCTCTGTCCTTCACAGAACAGAATAACACCTGTGGATGTACCCTTACCTGTACCCAAGACGAAGTATGTCAAGAGTGACACTAATTCTAAGAATGCATATAGAGGTAATCAGAATGAATATTTGACCTGATGGCTCTATGTTTCTGTGTGTTTTTGTTGTATGATTAATTATATAAATGTGCCCTGAAGCTTTGGGTCTCTGTAGGCAGTTATCATGAGGTCAGTTTTCCGAAGACACTGATGTTACATTAATGAAATGAAGTTGCCAACCAATTCAAGATCTCAGACTTATCTGTAAGTCCTTTTTTGTTTTTTATTTGCACATTCAAATTCTGTAGGATGTTTATTTCCCTAAAGAATATGCCCACCAAACAAGAACTTCCTTAAAAGGACCAGAAATAGGCCTAGGAGGCAACCTGATCCCTCTAAACGGATGATGCATCTTAAGCTACAAACTCACTACAAGTCAAAGCAATCACGTACCACCTGGTTTCTTAATATCAGCTTTTTCACTTTCAGCATGTCTCTTGAGAGGAAAGTCAACAATGAAAAGACACCTCGATTTAAATGTATGTTTTTTAAAAAACAGAAATCACCACTGTTCTTTCAAACTCAAAATGAGCAGAGAGCTGCAGACAGGGATAAGCTAACTATGTAAATTCTCGTTATGATCTTCTGTGAGTGACAACAGAGATCACTGCAACAACACAATAAATAATTTTTTCCTTATTCACCACATACCTACTGAATGGCCACATAAGGTGCCGCACTTTATGCCATGGAAGTCAAAAGAGAGGGAGGGAATGAAGACAGAGCCTTCTCAGGGTGGGCACAGAGCCCCCAGAAAGAGAGAGTCACCAAAGTAAGGAAAGCAGTGATGACTTACACCAGACATTCCCTTGGCTGTTATTTTATATCTTTACTGATACCCCATTTTCCTTGTTCTGGACCTCAGTTCACGGATGCCGACAAATAAACCAAACTGGGCATTTAAACAACTCTGTTCATACAACTGCGCATTTGTTCCCTTGTTCCACTTACGATGAATAAATCTCCAAGCAACTGGCAAGAGATGTCTATAAAGACAGAACATTTTACATTTGGAACGTTGGTGTCTCATGGGCACAGATTCAGAATCTTAGCTTTGACTAACAAAGTAAGCATGATTTTGGCTAATCTACCTCATGATTTCTCAAAGCAGCACATTCCTAGGTCTAAATCCTTAACAAGAGGTTTTACTTCATCTGATCATTGCATATCAACATAGTAATTTTTTTTTTTGAACATGCTAAAATTTACTTAAAGGAAAAAGAAACAGATGTGTTCTTTTGGGGTCAAAGGGTTAGGGAGAAGTTATTCCCCACTCCTGATGCTTCCCTCCATGTGGAGGAACCTTTCATTAGATGAACAGTACCTGTCTGTAGGGGAGAAGGTGAATGCTACTGATTGGTAGGTTGTGGGGTGGGGGCTGGACTTGGGGTGCTAAGCACCTTCTCCCTCCCTTCTCCTTTGGGCTTCGGGGTACTGCTCCTCCCAGTTTCACAGGGGCAGGCTCTTTTGTGTACTGGTGGAGGCCGGTGGGAGAACACAATTCAGAGCTACAAGGCTAGGCAGTCCTTGCTGCCAGGAACCGAGCTAGGTTCCCCCAGCTCTAACAGGGGTGGCACTCCATTGCCTGGATGCTTTGTCTGTCAACTGGTTCCGGCAGGGAAAAGAGAAATGTTGCTGGTCAGCTCCCTCACACCACAATAAGTGCTTTTAGCTTATGTCCATCTGTGTCCTTTGGGAGGTGTAAGTACTGTCTGCTCGACCATGGAAAACTTCCATCAGTGAGTTGATAAGACCCGCATCACAACTCTGCCTCTTTTCTACATTACCTTGTAGTCCTGCCCGGATTTACTTTGCAGCGTGGAGGACACGTTCAGACAGACGGACTGAATTCTGCGGAAGAGTCCGGGTTTAGACCCGTGCTGGACGACCCCCTCTACCTTCAGCGCCAGCTGCTGGTTACTCTGGACCGCGATGGGCTCTGCAGGGTTCCGGGGGGACGGTGACAGGGCAAGCTGGAAAGCAAACACCAAAAAGAATGCTCACAACCGAAAGCAAGCTTCCTTCCAACACACACACCTGTGCTATTCGCTGATCACAGATTAAAATGGTCCTTGCACACAGAGACACACATCCCCCTTTAATGGCCTGACTGTGCTGGGACGACCAGACAGTTGTGCCTTTAAAGTCTACGGCTCCTTATCCCCAGTGCCTCTTTTAAAATACCAATTTTTGTTTGTTTATTTGAATTTACCCCCAACAGAGGGGAACAGAGGCTTACAGAACAGTAAGGGCCCTTCTCTCCCAATTTCTGAGGTGGGGCACTTCTTTGACAATGAACCGACTCCAGCAGGGAAATGCACTATGGAAATTTTCATGTGCAGTTGTGGTCTCTTTGGCCTCAGGTAATTTTAAACAGACTAAATTCAAATGCAAATGACTCCAAAATTCTAGGATTACATACACCACCAAGTCACCATGGTATAAAAGTCAATTTCCAAAAAAAAAAAAAAAGTCAATTTCCAATGAAATTTTTTTTAAGCCAAAGACATTTTTAACCTCACTAGTTTTTCTTTCAAAAACATATTAAGAATCCTAAATACACTTTAATTACAGAAAGTTCAAATCTTACTTAAATAAAATGAGGGAAGAAATTGGGTCTTTTTGATAATGTTGAGCCACTAAACTAATCAACCCTGGAGACATGGTGCCTTTAGGACTTCTTATCTAGATAATCAATTTTCCTTATTATTCATGTCATTCTGAAATGGAATGTTCTATCATCTGCAGTCAAAAACATTCAAATGGCTCCAAAAGTACACTGAGGACATTTACTGATATGGATAATCCAGGGAATCTCTTGAAAGCGACAATTCTCCTCTTTCCCAACAATTTCATTCTTTGAATCAAAACAGCTTTTAAATTTTGAGTGGCTTAAATACTTTAAAATACTAACTCTACTCAGTGACCAGCTCCTCAAAACTTGTTATTCACAGACAAAAGTGCTCTGGAGGTAGGGCTGGTAATGTTTCACTGGACCTGATTCATTCTAAGTTGGGTCTGAACAGGCTGATTAGACATGGATTCAGCTCAAGATCCTTGTGGGCTACTATGATGAATACCACTCGAATCATTCTTGAAGACAGGTCAGAACTCCAGGTACCCAAATGTCTATCACACTGCATTGGGTGCTGTCAGGTAAGAAAGGAGAGGAGAAGGTTTAACTCCTAAATCAGTTGATAAAGGAAAGGCTTACAACGGAAGAGTGTAAGTTTTATCTAAACCAAAGGTAAGATCCTGAAACAGAGCTCTGGCCCTTGTCATCTTCAGAAGAAGGTATTAAACTACATTAAACCTGAGTGTTTGTCCTATATTACCTTGATGCTGGTAGACTGAAGTTTCTGGAAAAAATATCTCTGAAATGAAAGAGGAACTTTCAGCAAAGAAATGATGGCATTGCAGAGGCATGCTGTATGCTGGGGGGGGAAAAAAAAAAAGAAAAATGAAGTGAAAATAAATTTCCAAATTTCATCAATGAATAGTTACTTTCAGGAAGAAGTTTAAAAACTTCAAATGTTCATGATTATTACAAAAGTACACACCAAGCAGGTTAACAGAGACAACACTTAGGAACTCATACATCTGTCAAATCACTCTTGCTGAGGTCAGAGATTTATAGCCCTTGGGCCCACCCCCACAGGTATGTTAGTTGCAGGTAACTATCAACGTGCCAGTCTGGAGACGTGAAATCACATCTCATAGCACATGGTCTGATAATCACATGGCATGGTTAGCACCCTGCTAGGAGGACTAGTCCATCTCCAATACCTTCTTCATTGCAAACCCAGTACTTTTCAGCCTTTGGATGTTCCTGGCATTTCTGTGGCTCCTGACAATGGTCCTCTTCCGCGGGATGCCCCTTCACGGCCCCTGCCCTCACTTTTTCTGCCTGCTCCCTTCTCCCATTTTCCTCCCTAAGATTCTCTTCCTTTGCTTGCTCCTTCAGTGTTGACACTTCAGTCCTTTTGTCTTCTCGGTCCACTTGTTCTTCACAGGCAATTTTCTTCACTCCCAGGACATGAAGAATCTCTACATCATGACAACTTCCATGCATCGCAATCTATCTCCTTCTGACACCAGACCTATTATCCAACTGTCCAGGTTTGACAGGTTTAAAAACAAAAACTTCACCTCTCCCACTGTCCCTCCATATTCTGTCTCAGTAAAGTATCAACCACTTGTGCACATGGTCACCCAAGCTGGAAACCCAGAGGTCATGTCTGCATCCTCTCACATTTGATTTAAAGAAAACAAAAAACAAAACCAAGCCTTGAAAATATTACACCTAAGTAATCTTTATGTATCTGTTCTTCTCATTCTTACTCCCATTTTATCAGTGTGGCCCTTACTTTGGATTACTGCAAAAGTCTTATAACCACCCTTCTTCTAATTCCATGCCATCCAGGCCATGACCTGTTCTGTTTCTATAGAGCCATAATGTGCAGTCTTAGCTTAACCACTTCTCTCCCACCCCCATGTAAAATTCCTAAAGAGTGCCCCCAATGCCTATGGGACAAGGTCCAAACTCCTTAAGACTGTGTTCAAAGCTTTTTGTCATCTGGCCTCTGCCCACCTCTCTAGTCCCGAGCCTGGACATTGTACTGCATCAATAACACACTGTTCCCAGGAGACGTCATGCTATTTTCTGTCTCTGCTTTAGAACGTATCGCCTTTCTGCCGCGAATTCTCCACACTTCCTTACCTGCCTGGAAAACCCATGTGCAAGCATATCTCTCTGGCTCGCACCCTCACCTGTTCTCCCCACCCTTCAACATGAATTACTTTCTTTTTTGTGCTACAGCTCTACTTTGCACAGAGCTCTACCACTGCACAAGACCTGTATTTGCTTACAGAATCTTTCTTTCTTATCAGGCTATGGACAACTGGAGGGAAGATCCTTTGTCATTTTTCTATTCCTAGGATTCAAAAAATACTTGTTGAACTGCATTTTGGGTTCAGAAAGTACCAACTCTATAAAAGACAATTTGGAAAGGGAATCAAGATTTAGTAACCACTCCTTTTATGCCGGGCCAGACAATGTGCTAGGCATTAGGCATTATCTCACTTAAACTTCACAAAAACTCTATGAGGTAGATATTTTTCCACCTCACAGAAAAGGATATTAGAAATCTGCCTCAAATCATGACCTGCTGATTGGCAGCAGTAGAACTTGACCCGAGGGGTCTTCTCTTATATTGCATACCTACTGAGCAGAAAATTCCCATTTCTTCCATTATATTCAGTGGATTCAAATGTATCAAACTCAAGTTACTGTGTGACATGTATTTAACTTCTTAGGGTGGAGCTTAGAGGAAATGCAAAAATATTTTAACCAATGTCTCACACAAATATGTCTATTTTCTACAAAGATTATCTTTACAACCTTCCTTAAGCAACCAATTTCAGTATCAAACAGCTACCTATGTCATTTCAATTCAGCATATATGTACTGACAATCCAATGTGGACAGCAGTGTGGAAAGCAGAGTGTCTAACCTTGGTATCTAACCTGACTCTCTAATGACACATCCTGCCAGTTTCTTCTAAAACGCTTGATGAATGACGAGTTCAGAATGCGGGGAGCAGGAGTCGGAAGAGAGCTACAGGGAGTCAGCACCCACGTGCGGGCAGCGCAAGGGACACCTCCAGGGTGGGAAGTTCAAAGACAGTGCTGCGGGCTGACGTGCTGCGGGCTGACGTGCTGCTGTGTCCAGACCCACATGCTGAAGCCCCAACTCCCCATGTACTGATACCTGAGGGTGGGCCTTTGGGAGGTCCTTAAGTTTTGATGCGGACATGAGGGTGGGGCCCCCGTTACAGGAGAAGAGAAAAAGAGATAGAGCCTCCTCTCCCTCCAGTTCTTGAGGACACAGTGAGAAAGCAGCTGGCAGGCTGGCATGAGAGCCCTACCATGAAACAGGCTGGCTGGCACCCGGATTCTGGACTTTTCAGCCTCGAGAACTGTGAGAAAATGGCTACTGCTTAAGCTACCATGTCTATTTTTTTTTAATAGGAACCTGAGTTGAATATGACACTGGAGAAATGGCCAGACAAGCAGGAGGAAATCTGGGTGAGAGTGTCAAGTGTCTTCTGTGACTGGAAAGTCAGGGGATAAAGAGCAGGTGCTCAACAGAACCAAAGGCACCAGAGATTCAGCAGGCTAAGTGGCCAGGTATACTAAGATGGCCAGGTGTACTAAGGGACCGCACCGGCATCGCCTGGCAGGAACTGATTTACTGACAGTCAGACAATAAGCCCAGCTCTTTCTGTTTTAATTGGCTAGTGGTTTTTAACCCTCGTGTCATGACAGAATCACCGGGGAGCTTTTAAAAATACTAATGTCTGGGCCTCGCAGAGATTCAAAGATAACTGGTTTGTGGTGGGGCCTGGATATTGATGTATTTTTAAAAAAAGCTTCCCAAGTGACTCTAGAATGTAGCCAAGATTGAGAACAATTGCCATCTCAGTTAAACAGTTTAAAAAAGGGGAAAAATAGTTTTATCTGCATTCTGGTAGAGCAGATTTGACATGTTTGTGTGACTACGTAGCCACTACAGATGTGTTAAGTAGCAGCTTTCACGGATTACCATCCTCACAACAACCATGCCGCAACCACCGTACTAACCCTGTTACAAAAGAGGCACAGAGAGGTTAATGTGCTGAAGTCACAACACAGTAAGTGCCAGAGACGGACAAAAACTCACTTCCACATAAAAAAACCTCAATGAAACAAATGTGACTTGCCATGTAAGAAACAGGGGTATATTTCCGATTGAGCGATTCCACCTCCTCCAAGACATGATTATAGACAGACATCATTCTTCTCTCATATTCACTATCAG
Organism: Oryx dammah; assembly: GCF_014754425.2. Classification (NCBI taxonomy): domain Eukaryota; kingdom Metazoa; phylum Chordata; class Mammalia; order Artiodactyla; family Bovidae; genus Oryx; species Oryx dammah. Next base: position 9,348,242 of record NW_024070205.1, read on the forward strand.
CATGGGCTGCTCCTGTAGACCCATATTCCTGGAAACTGAAGTCAAAAATTAGTATCAATGAATCAACGAAAACAATAATTTAATGTCAAAATGTGTCAGGTACTTTCCACACACTCATTTAATCTTTAAAATAACAAAGCAGACACTGCAATTTCCATTTCACAGATGAGAAAACCGAGGCTTGGAGATGTTAAGTGATTTGCCTTCAGTCACAATAAGTGACAAGCTGGAATGCAAATCCAGACCTGATTTCAAATTATACAAGTCTTAATCACTTTGGTTGTTAGCTAGATGAAAAATGTTTAATTAATAATTGTTCCTGCCATGAGGTGAAACAGACAGAAGATATCTGAAAAGGTAACTATTAATAAAGCCAGCAGACAAGGGCCAAATAACCAATAAAGATATGCAAGTCATTAGGTTATGGAAGGAGTTGAGGAATGTCATAGAAGACATCAATCTTGGACAAATCACTACACAAGTAGCAAGGATAAGATGTGAAGAGATGAAAAGTGTGGATGGCATTCACAGCTGGGAAAATGGCATGAATCGAAAGCAAGCAGGTGAAATGCTCAAGAACGGTCAGCAGAGAGCTACCATATGGAACATGCTAGAAAAAGTTTAATCCAGATTTCTTCAGTTTTCTCTCTACTGCCTCAAACCCAAAGATATTTTTGGAAGTATTTCTAAACGGGAAGAGGTGGCAAAACTGCATTCTAACTAAACTTCAACAGGGCTATTAGAAAATGCAATACAGGTAACTATGTTGTGTTAATACTACTCTTATCACTCCCTTATTATCCTTTTAATGCCTACTATGCACAAGGTACTTCATCTAGGTACTTTATGGAGGTTTTTCACTTAACCAACACAACCACTCTTAAGAGACAGGCATCATTACTTATCTATAGTTTACGCATCAGAGGCTCAGGGAGATGAAATCACATGTCTGTATTCATACAGCTAGGAGTGAGTCTTAAGGGATTGGCTCACTCCTAGCTGTAAGCGCATGAGTATCCGGCTGGCTCCCAAGCTTTGCTCCCTACTCTGTACTACATCTTAAGTTGCATTAAGACAAGAACCAAGCCTCATCTACAATGATGGACTTTAAGGAAAACTACCCCACACACTGAAGCATGATTTTAGAGTCTTTGACAAAGTGACCTAATAAAAGGGTAAAAAACCAGAATACACTGTTCCACCTTCAATACAAAAGGAGTATCCCTTTACTTAAAAATGAATTTTACTAAGATATGTTACAAAATCACAAAAGTGCACCTTTCCTAGTCAGATCCCTACTTTTGGCCCCCAGTAACCACTGCAGATGGTGACTGCAGCCATGAAATTAAAAGATGCTTACTCCTTGGAAGAAAAGCTATGACCAACCCAGACAGCATATTAAAAAGCAGAGACATTACTTTGCTGACAAAGGTCTGTCTAGTCAAGGCTATGGTTCTTCCAGTCATGTATGGATGTGAGAGTTGGACTATAAAGAAAGCTGAGTGCTGAAGAATTGATGCTTTTGAACTGTGGTGTTGCAGAAGACTCTTGAGAGTCCCTTGGACTGCAAGAAGATCCAACCAGTCCATTCCAAAGGATATCAGTCCTGGGTGTTCATTGGAAGGACTGATGCTGAAGCTGAAACTCCAGTACTTTGGCCACCTCATGCGAAGAGCTGACTCATTGGAAAAGACCCTGATGCTGGGAGGGATTGGGGGCAGGAGGAGAAGGGGATGACAGAAGATGAGATGGCTGGATGGCATCACTGACTCGATGGATGTTAAGTTTGAGCAAGCTCTGGGAGTTGGTGATGGACAGGGAGGCCTGGCATGCTGCAGTCCATGGGGTTGCAAAGCGTCGGACATGACTAAGTGACTGAACTGACTGAATATTCCACTGTATGGATATACTACAATTTATTTGCTCACCCGTCTGTCGACATATTTGGCTCCTTCCAATTTTTGTTGTTATAAACAAAGCTGCTAAGAAAATGTGTGTATAGGTCTCTGTAAAAATATGTTTTTCTCTTAAGTAAGCAGGCATAGAACTGGTGGTCATATGGTAACTACCAAACAGTTTTCAAAGTAGCTGAATCATTTTGTAGTCCCAACAATATATGAATTCAAGCTCTTCCACAGCTAATTAATACTTGGCATTATAGGGCTTTTTTTTTTTTTCATTATAGGGCTTTTTAACTTTAGCTATTCTAGTGGGTGTAAGTTTATCTCACTGTGATTTTAATTTGCATTTTCCTGATATTTAATGATACTAAGCATCTTGTCATGTGCTTATTGGACATTAATATGTCTTCTTTTTTGAAGTGTCTCTTCAAATCTCTTGTCAAGAGCTTTTCTGGTGGCCCAAGGCTAAAGAATCCACCTGCCAATGCAGGGGACACAGCTTCGATCCCTGATCCAGGAAGATCCCACAGGTCGTGAAGCCACTAAGCCCATGCCCCCCAGTTACTGAGCCTGTGCTCTAGAGCCCAGGAGCTGCGACTACTGAAGCTAGAGCACCCTACAGCCTGTGCTCTGCAACAAGATAAGCCTCCTCAATGAGAAGCCCACAAACCACACCTGGAGAGGACCTCCGCTTGCCCCGACTAGAGAAAAGCCTGAGCAGCAACGAGAACCCAGCACAGCTAAATAGATTTAAAAAAAAAAAAAAAAAAAATTCTTGTTAATTCTTAAAAATTGGGTTATCTTGAGTTGTACAGTTTCCTTAATATTCTGAACACAAGAACTCTGACAGAGTATGTTTGAGAATATTTTCACCCTGAAACCTATCTTTTCATTTTCTTAGTGGCATCTTTCAAAGAGCAGAAGTTTAAATTTTTAAATCCAATTAAACAAATTTTTCTTGATGGTAACTATTTGTGTCCTTGCTGACCTCAAGGTCATGGAGATTTTCTCTCATGCAGTATTCTAATAGTTTGGAATGAATCAGGTAAGTGGGAAAAAAACAGCCAAGTGGCCTAGTCTGAGAGTAGACAGGACTTCAAAACAGAAGGCCAGGATTTTGATACTGCCTAGAAAAAAAAAAATGGTTCAATGCTTTAGGATAGAGAAATTTAAAATGCTCTGTTTAAATAGCCAAGACATGGAAACAATCTAAGTGTCTATCGACAGAAGAATGGATAAAGATGCAGTATATATACAATGGGATACTACTCAGCCGTTAAAGAGAATGAAATAGTGCCATCTGCAGCAACATGCATCTGAAGGGTGTGACACTGCGTGAAGCCAGTCAGACAGAGAAGGAGTGTTATCATATGACATCCACTATAGGTGGAATCTAAAAAGAAATGATACAAATGAACTTAAAAAACAGAAAGAGACTCACAGACTTAGAAAACAAACTTATGGTTGCTGGGTTGGGGGGAAGGCATAGTTAGGGAGTTTGGGAAGGTCATGTGCACGCTGCTGTCTTCAAAACAGATAAGCAATAAAGACCTAGCGCACAGCACATGGAATTCTACTCAGGGTCATGTGCCAGCCTGGATGGAAGCAGGGCTTGCGGCATAATGGATACATGGACATGTACAGCTGAGTCGCTCTGCTGTTCACCTGAAACTACCACAACATTGTTAATCAGCTGTACCCCGATACAAAATAACAAGTTAAAGTTCAAAAAATAAATAAATGAATATTATAATAGACATCCTTTCGTAAAAAAATAATAATTAAAAAAATAGAATGCTTCAATTGATAATATACTGAGAAGTAGGGGACATGGGTTTGATCCCTGGTGGGGGACCTAAGATTCCACTTGCCGCAGAGCAACTCAGCCTGCACATCACGACTACTGAGCCTGTGAGCTCCAGAGCCCACGTGCCACGAGAGACGCCCAAGGGCCACGACTACTGAGCCTGCATGCCCAACCAGAGAGTCCGGGCACCACAACAAAAGATCCCACAGGATGCAACAAAGATACTGCACACTACAATGAAGGCCTGAAAGCCAAATAAATCGTGAATATTTTTTAAAAAATGAAAGCCTTAAAAAAAAATACCTTGCTGATTCTGGGTCCAAAATGAGGGCTTCAACTGCATGAGATATCAGTAAACAGCTCTGCTGCTGTCTGAAGTATGTTAAGGTTATATGTTATACATGATAATAGAGAAATGTACTACAGACTTTACATTTGAATATTAAATAAGGCAAGATGAAAATCACCATATTCTTGGTGAAGGTAACTATGTTACTGATTCAAACAGTCTGTGGCAGTTTTGTTTTTTTTTTCCTTTTAAGGGATATATGCTGTCTGTAATAGTTCCAGGAAGGGTGCTTCAGAGGTTCATGTTGGAAAAAGGAACCCAAGCAACAGGATCTGTGATTCACTCACAAAAGCTCTTTATCTTAGATACAGGCGTTTCACTGATAAAAGTTAAAAACCACCACCACAATAAGGGTCTGTAGAGTGGTTACCCTGGAGATTCCTAGGCTGGGAGGGATCTGTTAACCTTCCTGAAATGGTATGCAAACTTTGGGAGGGTATGTGCATATATGCATTTTTCAGAGGAGAGAGTCCGTAGCATTCATTAGGTTTTCCATCGGGTAAGCCAAATTGCCAGAAATTATTGATTTATAGTTCCTACAACTAAAAATCAATGTATCTCTTTACTCTTTTCAAAAAGGATCTAAGGCTGCTAATAAAAAAATATGGAGAACTAAAGATGGCTTAAGGAACAAAAGTGATGACTGAAACAACTTGACTATATCACTAATAAGGTTGATGGAATCTAGGGTTGTTAGCTGTGAAGAAAAGAAGGTGAGGCAAGAGAAAAAATGGCTCTCTGGTGCAAAAATGTTCTGTAACTTAAGTGAGCACAAAGACCTCAACACTGATCAGACCTTGGTTTTGGATGCTCTTCTCAAGAGGGAGAATGACCATCCACCATTGAGTTACCACCTTTTAAAAAGCTTGGTTGAAAAAGAAAAGTATAATTATACTGTTCATACTAGATTTCAAAAAGAAAAAATCATTACTTACAGTAGATTTATGGGCTTCCCTGGTGGCTCAACTAGTAAAGAATCCACCTGCAATGCGGGAGACCTGGGTTCAATCCCTGGGTTGGGAAGATCCCCTGGAGAAGGGAACGGCCACCCACTCCAGTATTCTGGCCTGGAGAATTCCATGGACTGTAGTCCATGGGGTCGCAAAGAGTTGGACATGACTAAGCGACTTTCACATTGTAAATCTGTAGGGTTATCTAATGTTTATTTTAGTTAAGCATATCTGAAGTATTTACTCTACATTTAAAAGAATACTTCCGATGAACAAAAAATATCAGGCAAGTTTAGGATACAGTTCTACATTCCTCAAAGTTGCCGAATCAGCATCAAAAGATGCCTGATAAAGATCCCCATATCGGGAAGCAAGGCTTCGGAATTCTTCCATGGACAGCTTCATCTATAAAGAAGGAAAAATATCAATTACGATAAATAAACAAACATGCTATCATTATTGGGTAAATAACACAAAAACTGAAACCTAAGGAAAAAATCCTCAATTAAAAAATGCAAAAAATATTTCAACTCTTTTTCATTTTCAATTCACTCAGGTTTATAAACTGTTGAGAATTAACAAAGGTGGCAAATAAAACCACAAATGGGCATAAGATTATAATAATTTACATACCATGTATAGAAACAAAAACCACTGCATTTTTAGCTTCTTCAAAGTTCTACTAAAATAAATAATAGCTGTGAACATCCCAAAGTTTCTTTAAAATGTATGTCCTTTCTCTTTATATAAATATATAGCATGGGGTGAGGTATCATCAATCATTTTGTCATTTTAATAAGCTTTCATAGCTTGTGTTTTGCAAGACAGATGAGTTTATAAGCATTTGCTGTTGCCTATGAGTCAAACCACTGATTTCTAAATTTCACAATGTTTTTGATCTCACAACTAACCTCAAAAACCTCTGAAGTGTAAATAAAAACTGCCCTGAAAATACAGTTATGACATGCCTGATTGGAGATGCGACCACACCGCTGAAGGTCATTCCCTAAGGTCATGGCAATAGTTGTGGCGATTGCAGGTGGGGGGCTTGTCTTGAGGCTATTACAAGTACAGATAAGTTGAGAGAAGGCTTGTAGAAGGTCAATCCTGAGCTTTACAAATTCACACTGAAAACTTAAAGGATTCAGTGGTGTGCTGGCAGCCTGGGGAATAAAAAAAAAAAAGATATATTTAAGACAAAGTAAACATAAAAGGAAGATGATGAAGGGCAAAGTATTTGTCACAGTCTGTGCAAAAGACCAATAGTTCTAACAGTGATGGATAAACACTTATAACGGGAGGACGTAATACAGAAAGGAAGACACTGTTATTAGCGGCACTCTGAAAATCTAGGTTCCATCAACCCTGAGGATCCTTCCTTCCTACATTTGCCAAGATCTTACAACACGTGGATCAGCTACACTGTCAGCAGTAAGTTCCCATATAAAGGACACTTCATGGACATTACCACTCTCTCCAGATTCCCTTATTACATTCCTACCTTTCTAACCTGAAATTTTCATGCTGGAATCATTAGCAGAATTTTTAAAAGGTGGGAGTGGGGAGAAAAGGAAGGTAAGGGCAGGAGAATTATATTGTTAGATAGTCACTGCTTAAAAAGCACGGTGCTGGTAGAGCTGAGGCAAGGGACAGCCAGATTATGTGGGGCCGGCAAACAACAGGCAAAGTTCTGGATTATGTTTTAAATGTGGTAGAAAGGCAGTTTCAACAACAACAAACAAAGCATGTTGCCTCATGGCTGCTTTCTTCCATGACTAGTCTAGGTCAACTTTATTTTACTTATTTACTAATTTTAAAAACTTTATTTATTTCTGGCTGCACTGGGTCTTTGTTGCTGCACATGGGCTTTCCCTGGAGAGCAGGGGCTACTCTCTAGTTGCAGTGCATGAGATCCTCATTGTAGTGGCTTCTGTTGCAGAGCACGGGTTCTAGGGCTCATGGGCTCCAGAGCTCTGGCTCAGGAGTCGTGGTGCACAGGCTTAGTTGCCTCGTGGCATGTGGGATCTTCTCAGACCAGGGATCGAACCTGGTCCCCTGCCTTGCTGCTGCTGCTAAGTCGCTTCAGTCGTGTCCGACTCTGTGCGACCCCATAGACGGCAGCCCATCGGACTCCCTCATCCCTGGTATTCTCCAGGCAAGAATACTGGAGTGGGTTGCCATTTCCTTCTCTAATGCATGAAAGTAAAAAGTGAAAGTGAAGTCGCTCAGTCGTGTCTGACTCTTAGCGACCCCATGGACTGCAGCCCACCAGGCTCCTCCGTCCATTGGATTTTCCAGGCAAGAGTACTGGGGTGGGGTGCCATTGCCTTCCCCAAGGAAGATTTTTAACCACTGGACCATAAGCAAAGTCTCAAGCCCAGATTAATTTTAAAGTGAATTTCTCATTAGACATTTAGAATGCACAGAGAGGCTACCAAAAAATAGGTTATAACACACAAGTTTCAATGAGAATGAAGAAAAGTCAGGGATAAATCTTAAATAGCGAAGAGCAGCGTCAGCTAGGTAAAGGAGGCAAAGAATTTAAGTCAAGTCAGTGTAGACAGAGAACTAAGACAACCTTTAACTATTTATCAACTGCCCTAGGGAAGAAACTAGCATGGTGTTTTCAACAAAAGGCATATTAAAAATACATTAATTTAACAACAAAGAAAGTACAATGACATCAATTCTCTTCTCTGACATGACTCACTTAAAACATGTGGATGCTGTTTCTTAGTATTTCATACTATTTTTTAGCTGGAGAGTCTGCTTAATTCCGGAGAAGGCAATGGCACCCCACTCCAGTACTCTTGCCTGGAAAGTCCCATGGACGGAGGAGCCTGGTGGGCTGCCGTCTAAGGCGTCACACAGAGTCGGACGCAACTGAAACGACTTAGCAGCAGCAGCAGCTGCTTAATTCTGGAACTTTAAATTTTCAATTCTGGAACCTCAAGGTATGTGACTTGAGGTTCCAGAATTCAGTTACAATATTATACATCTGTCCAAGTATCACATATTGACCTCTGTGAGGTTCTCTCTAGTCTTAAGTGTCAAGTGGTAAGTTTTATTACTTGGCAGCATTTCTATTTTACTCTAGGAAATAACCACTTCCTATATCCTTTACAACAATGTATACTTGCTATAGTATCCCTCTCAGATTGCAAAGCTACCTCTATATAAAATTATATAAGCTAGAGATAATAAATGTAATCAATATATCAAATTCCATGGTTTTCAAACTTTTGGGATGTTTTGTTCTAACTGAAACAGTACAGATTAGGATGTAAAAGAGACTATTTCAATTGTTTTTAATTTCTTGGAGATCTGATTTGCTTTTACAGGAAGATAAATTCCCCTCTCCTCTGCCTCTTATATTCCTACTTGCTATTTTTAATTTATTGCTTGTCAGTAACTTTAGAAGGGTCAGAAACACAAGTAGGTGTATATGATACTGTTATATACAGTGCAGACCATCTTATCAGGCAAAAAATTTGCAACATTGTCCTAACATTCATTATAAAACTGAGAGCAAAGAAAGATGTAGTTATAATGAGAAAGATTTACTGTTAGCCTGGATTTATTTCTGACTAACAAGAAATACATGATTGATGACATAAGATGGCAACTTTGCAAGTTATTGTGCATCTTAGACTGTGGTATACTGAAGGAAAAATACACTAGATATGGTATGCATGTTCAAAAACAGTACAGAAAGGCTAAACTTGTGCTAGAGGTCAAAGACTTTAAAAAGGTAGTATCATCCATGAAAGACAGAAAAACAGATAAAAATAAAATTTAGACTATAGCATGAAGAACAATGCCAATGAGGAATAAAAGGAATATTATTTACTTTTCTTTATGCTGGGGCTAAAGCTTAAATAGAAGTGGGTTGTAAGGTCAGCAGGTAAAGCAAAAATTGTACATAATCACAATTATTCTTGAAAATTCCTCAAGAAAGAATCACCTCCAGTAAATTTAACACTGGTGAAAAAACAGCAAACTCAGAGCTCTTCTCTACTGCTCACTCTGGGGTACAAGCTAATGGAGAAAAACTGCTCACTATTTAAACTGCTATTTTGCTTCCCTATTATTGAAATAGCTTATTTTTTTCTTCATTCTTTTCGTTTTCTTGACTTTTTTTTTTTAAAGCCTAAGTGCTAGTGCTGCGTTACTTGAATCATGTCCAGCTCTGTGAGACCCCATGAACTGTAGCCCACCAGGCTCCTCCATCTGTGGGATTCTGGAGGCAAGAATACTGGAGTGGGTTGGCACTTCTTCCTCAGAAAAAAAAAGGAAAGCCTAAACATAAGAGTTAAGTCTGTGTTAAACACACATATAATACTGCTTCACAGAATTTCTGACTTGTGGTTCATATCCTGATTTCTACATGGATCAGCTAAAAGAAAACTCCCAATGTGGCTGAAAGTAACACTACTTGATAAACTCAGTTTAAAATATTTATATATATTGTGATAAAGAACACGGAACAACCAAGAATGAGCCACAGTGATGGACTTAATGCCCCTAGTAACCACCATCATACTTTTTTGGTAAACTTTTAGTATTTTTAGTATTTTATTCATTTTATTCATTTTTCATAGTTTTATAGTATTAGTAAAAATAATGGTCATTATAAATAAGTATAAAATGGAAGGTGATGACAAAATAACCTCAAGTCTTTCTTGACTCCCACTGTCCCCGCCAAAAACTAGCTAGTATATGGCAAATATCCTTTTCACATGTTATCTTTAGGCATATATTCACTTTGAGGTGGTGGATGGTTTAGTTGCTAAGTCACGGCCGACTCTTGCAACCCCATGGACTAGAGCCTGCCAGGTCCTCTGTCCGTGGGGTTTTCCAGGCAAGAGTACTATAGCGGGGTGCCAGTGCCTTCTCCACCTATTTTCTGTTTCTATGAATCTGACCACTTTCAGTTAAGTGGAATCACACAATATTTGTCTTCTTGTGACTATATTTCACTTAATACAAGCTGTTTTTGAAAGAATAAGCCAAGCTTAAGGCAATGCTAGACTGCTAAGTCACTTCAGTCGTGTCCGACCCTGTGCGACTCCAGAGATGGCAGCCCACCAGGCTCCGCCATCCCTGGGATTCTCTAGGCAAGAATACTGGAGTGGGTTGCCATTTCCTTCTCCAATGCATGAAAGTGAAAAGTGAAAGGAGTCGCTTAGTTGTGTCTGACTCTTTGCAACCCCATGGACTGAAGCCTACCAGGCTCCACCATCCATGGGATTTTCCAGGCAAGAGTACTGGAGTGGGGTGCCATTGCCTTCTCCAAATGCTAGACTAAAGTCTTAAACCAGCCTGCCTGTTAAGAACAAATGGAAAAATGAATAAAATGTTATAAACATCTATCTGGAAACACTGAAGAGCTCTAAGCAACAAGGAACCAAAATCACAGAGAAGTGGGCAATTCAAGGAGGTAAGACTGACATTTGGTAATATCTGCTAATTTTAAATCTGCTTCCAGCAGTCAGAGAAGCTGAACAGAGCTTTCATCAATCTCACAAAACTAAGAAGAGGGCTGTAGAAAACACTTTAGGCTTTTGTCTGTAACTTCAAAGAGCTATACTCTAGCAGTCAGGAGAACCAAAAATAGACTGATTCTTCCAAGGATTGAAGCTTAGCTTTGAATCACCTCAATCCTTGGTTGGATTAAGTAATTTGCCCAGAGCCTAACTGCCCTCCAAAAGCAAAGATAATATAATTACTATAATTTTCACACTCACTGTCCAAAACTAAATAAAAAATAACTGAGCATACAACAAAGACAAAATTCCTCAAACCAAGAGGGGGAAAAAGTGTCAAAGACACAAACCGTAATAGATTCAGATAATGGACATATATGAATTTCAAGATAACTATAATTAGCATATTAAAGAATTTCAATGACAAGATAGAGGATCCTAAAGAATAACTACAAAATATAAAACAAACAAATGGAAATTTTGAAACTGGAAAAACACAATAAATGAAATTAAGAACTTAATGAATGAGTTTAATTCATTCAATGTGTCTAATATCAATTAGACACAATGTAAGTGAGAATTATGGGAATGGAAGACAGGCCAGAAGAAAATATTGAACTAAGTATGGAGAGATAAAAAGGTAAAACATACAGAAGAGAATGAAGAGAGAGATGAGACTTGGTAAAAAGAATTAACAAAGGGGTACTTGGAGTCACTGGCTGAAGAGATAATGGCAAATGTTCCATAACTGACCAAAGCCATTAAGCCATATATTCAAGAAGTACTGTGAACCCCAAAAGGCACTTATACTGACAGGAGTATAAACTGGAAACCACCACAGACAACTTTTTGGCAGTATTTATTAAAGCTGAACTTAAATATATCCTATAACACCATCCAGGAAATATGCACACTTCTACCAAAAGATGTGCAAAGAAAGTTCATAGTGAAATTACTTTAAATAGCCCCATCCTGGAAATAACTCAAATGTTGATCAAAAATAAAAGATACTGTTATAACAGTCATCCAAAAGAATATCATGATGATATGAAATGAACAAACTACTGCAATATGTAACAAAAACCATTACTGTATCACATAAATATAAAGCTGAGTAAAGAAGCTATAATCAAAAGTCTAATACTGCATGATTTCTTAAATGATAATGAAAAACAAGGCAAGACTAATCTATAATTTTAGAAACCAAAAGTGATTTCTGTAGAGGAGGGTAAAGGTAGTGACTTAGAGGGAAACATTTCTTAGAGTGACTGTGAATGAAAAGATATGTGCAGCTCATATTACCTACAAAAGACTGGTATTTAGAACATACAAAATGAAAAGACAACCTACTGAGTGGAAGGAAATATTTGCAAATCATGTATTTAATAAGGGGTTAATATCCAAAATACATTTACAAACTCATACAATTCATTAGAAAAAAAAATTCTGATTAAAAAATAGGCAGAGCTCTGAACAGACATTTTTCCAAAGACACATAGATGGCCTCAGCATCACTAATCATCATGGAAATGAAAATCAAAACCACAATGAGATATCACTTCACACCTGTCAGAATGGCCATCATCAAGACCAGAGGTAACAAGTGTTGGAGAGGATGTGAAGAAAAGGGACCACTGTGCGCGTCTCAGGAGTGTAAACTGGCGCAGCCACTATGGAAAAGAGTATGAGGGGGCCTTGAAAAATTAAAAATAGAACCACAAGTTCCAGCAGTTTCGCTTTTGCGTTTTTACCCAAAGAAAACAAGAACACTAATTCAAAAAGATATATGCACCGTCACACTGCAGTTTTATTTACAACAGGCAAGATACGGAAGGCATCTAAGTTCCCATCAATAGACAAACGGATAAAGAGATGCACCATACATTTATACAGTGGAATATTAGCCATAAAAAAAGAGGGCAATCTTGTCATTTGCAACGACATTGGTGGACCTTTCGGCTAAGCTAAAAAAATCAGAGGAAAACAAATGCTGTATGATTTAACGTATAAATGGCATCTAGAAAACAAAACAAGTGAGTAAACATGACTTGACAGAAAGAGAGTCACAGACAGAGAGAAGAGGCGGTTACCAGAGGGGAGAGGGCGGGAAGATGAAACACACAAGGGAGGCCAGAGGAATAAACTATCAGACACAGAGTAAACGAGCCACAGATAATGTGATGTACCACATGAGAAACAGCCAGTAATCACGTAATACACTTTTATGGTGACAGATGCCAACAAGACTTATCACGGTACCATTTTTAAATATATGCAAACATTGAATCAGTGTGTTGTGTATAAGGAACTGAGTTTTGTAGGTCAATTATACTTAACAAGTCAACAAAAAAAATTTCAAATTTATGGCTACCAGAGGTGGAAGACTGGGGGTGGGGGCAGGCGGAGAACTGAAAGAAGGTAGTCAAAAGGTACAAAATTCCAGTTATACATAAGTTCTAAGGATAAAATGTACATAAGATGTATGATATATATGAAAGGCAAGAAAAAATCCTACATGTTTTTTCCACAAGAAAAAAAGCTATTTTCTCTATTTCTTTAATGTTGTATTTATATGAGACCATGGATGGTCACTAACCCCATTATGATAACCAGTTCATGATGTATACTGATCATCATGTTGTACACTTTAAACTACACAGTGTTTTATGTCAATTATATCTCAATAAAACTGGAAGAAAAAACAAGTTTTAAAAACACTATATTGAATATTTGAAAGTTGCTAAGATAGTACATCTTAAAAGTCCTCTTCACAAGAAAAAAAAATTAGTAACTACATATGTGACAGATTTTAACTATCACCATGCTTACTGTAGTGATTTCACAATAGATAAAATATCAAATCCTGTTGCACATCTGAAAATAATATTATGTTCTATAATAAGCAAAACTCAAATATGCAGATATATAAAGTTTAATTATATTAATTACTCCAATCATAACTTCCAGAACATACCAATGGGGGAAATGCTGAGTAACAAGAACTCTTATACACTGCTGGAAATACTGTAAATTTAAAACCACTATGGAAAAACTCCTGGTATCAGCTAGTCAACTGAAGATGCACATAACTTATGCAATTCTACTCCAAGGTAGTACTTTAGATCAGTATCTTTTAATAGGAGCAGGAATATCCTCAGCATTTCAGAAAATTCAGCATCTCCAGTCAATGACTGTTAGGCTAGCAGCAGTCTCTCCAACCACTCTATCACTGGGACAAACAGAAACATCTTCACATATTTCTAAATTGGAGCAGGGGGCAGATACACAGTTTTGATGGAGGTATACTGCCCTAGAGAAGGGTCTTCAACCTCAGCATACTAGTGACATTTTGGAATAATTCTCAAATTTTGAGGGGAGCTGTCTTGTGCTTTGTTGGATGTTTAGCAGTATCTTTGGCCTTTATCCACTAAATGCCAGTTAACACCTAGTTGTGATAATCATAAATGACTCTCAGTTCAGTTCAGTTCAGTCGCTCAGTCGTGTCCAACTCTTTGCGACCCCATGAATCGCAGCACGCCAGGCCTCCCTGTCCATCACCATCTCCCAGAGTTCACTCAGACTCATGTTCATCGAGTCGCTGATGCCATCCAGCCATCTCATCCTCAGTCGTCCCCTTCTCCTCCTGCTCCCAATCCCTCCCAGTGTCAGGGTCTTTTCCAATGAGTCAACTCTTCGCATGAGGTGGCCAAAGTACTGGAGTTTCAGCTTCAACATCAGTCCTTCCAATGAACACCCAGGACTGATCTCCTTCAGAATGGACTGGTTGGATCTCCTTGCAGTCCAAGGGACTCTCAAGAGTCACAGTTCAAAAGCATCAATTCTTCAGCACTCAGCTTTCTTTATAGTCCAACTCTCACATCCATACATGACCACTGGAAAAACGATAGCCTGACTAGTCGGACCTTTGTTGACAAAGTAATGTCTCTGCTTTTTAATATGCTGTCTAGGTGGGTCATAACTTTTCTCCAAGGAGTAAGCGTCTTTTAATTTCATGGCCGCAATCACCATCTGCAGTGATTTTGGAGCCCAAAAAACTAAAGTCAGCCACTGTTTCCACGTTTCCCCATCTATTTGCCATGAGGTGATGGGACCAGATTCCATGACCTTCGTTTTCTAAATGTTGAGCTTTAAGCCAACTTTTTCACTCTCTTCTTTCACTTTCATCAAGAGGCTCTTTAGTTCTTCTTCACTTTCTGCCATAAGGGTGGTGTCATCTCCATATCTGAGGTTATTGAGATTTCTCCTGGCAATCTTGATTCCAGTTTGTGCTTCCTCCCGCCCAGCATTTCTCATGATGTACTCTGCATATAAGTTTATACTTGGATATTTGATATCCTTATATACCCTATATAATATATAGATATAATACCTATTCAACATTTAATAAGGTAAAAAATAAAGACCCACCATCTGTAGGCAGATTGCTAAAATGGTTCCTCTAATCATGCTTTCCCACTCCCATCCCAGTCTCCAAAACTTGTGTAATCTCCCTTAAAGTGTGGATAGAACCTGTAACTTGCTTCTAATTAATGGAAGATGGAAAAAGTAATAGATTTTGAGGATGTAATTTAGGTCCCTAATGATCTGACTTTATACTCATCAAAAGGAAGATTATTCTGGGTAGATCACTCCTCATCAGGTGAGTCCATTAAAACAAAGTCTTGAAGGTAAGAGATGTTCCTTCTGGCCTTGAGGCTTCCACAAGTCTCACAGCTGTGAGGACATGAATCCTGCCAACAATTACATGAGTTTAGAAGGGTACCCTGCACCCAAGTCCCAGACAAGACTGGCCCTGGCTGACACCTGGACCGCAACTCTGTGACAACATTAGCAGGGAACCCAGTTAAGTCATGCCTGGACTTCTGACTCATGCAAATGGTAAAACAGTAAATAATAAATGGGTCCTGTTTTAAGCCCCTAAATTTGTGGTAATTTGTTACACAGCACAGAAAGCTGGTACAAACACTTTTTATGAATTTTATTCCTAAGAAGCAAGGTAACTATCATTAATCACTCTACTGGGAAATCAGACACCCAACATTGCTATAGCACCTCCAACAAGCACAGAATTCTTAACTTCTGTTTAGTTTGGTTGAAGAAGGTTTAAAAAGCATAATCATCACAGCTGACAACCTCAAATTAGGTCATTCATGTGTCAAGGAACAAAAGGGCAACTAGGCTTCCCTGGTCGCTCAGCTGGTAAAGAATCCACCTGCAATGCAGGAGACCCCAGTTCGATTCCTGGGTCAGAAAGTTTCCCTAGAGGAGGGAACTACCCACTCCAGTATTCTTGGGATTCCCTGGTGGCTCAGATGTAAAGAATCTGCCTGCAATGTGGGAGACCTGGGCTCGGTCCCTGGGAGGGGAAGATCCCCTAGAGGAGGGCATGGCAACCCACTGCAGCATTCTTGTCTGGAAAATCCCATGGACAGAAGAGCCTGGTGGGCAACAGTACATGGGGTCACAAAGAGTTGGACACGACTGAGCAACTAAGCACACGCTCAAATCATCTCTGTTAAAAAGACAGAAAACTATCATCAAATCCACACTTGTCTAAAAATCTTAAAAAAAAAAAAAAAACAAAAAACTGTGATAGTACAGTACTTATAATCAGAAATGTGAGAAGTTCCAAATGATTGTTTAGGCTTATACTTCCTTCCTCTTGAGACTACTCTCAAGTGAAGAATTATTTCCTGATTCTTTATCCTCAAAGCAGTGTTCGGCACACAGCAAGTGCTTACGGTTTGCTGAATAAAGGAACTCTATCAAAAGATGATTTGAAGATCAATAACCTGCCTTAGGTCACAATGTGTTAATTGCAGAACAGAGGCTAAGACAAGGGTCTTTTGTCTGTCAATTGGCTGCTTTCTTCCTATATCAGAATTCACTTCTTAATTACTGCCAAACCTCATTAAACACACATACCACACAAATCATTAGGACTATTAAGTATTCAATAAGATTTTTTTCATAATATTAATTCTACCTGGCTCACTATTTTGTTAGCCTGTATCACAGTTCCTATCATTCACTGTACTAAATGATTAACAATTTTCTGCTCTACATCAACTAGAAAATGAAATAATTCTACTGACTAGAGCCAGTAACAGTAGTTTTAGATTTTCTGAGGTATTTAATAGCCTGATATAGGCAACAACAATCTTTTCCCAGGATAATCAAGGGAAGAGAACCACAGAAGTCAATGCTATCCCTTAAAATGGAGGGGAGCCACACCTATATTCCTGTTTTAAAACAGCAGTCAATCAATCCCAGCCCCCTAAAATCATTCCTCAAAAGATATGCACCCACAGTTATCTGAACAGTCTGTCTCTTGTGACATCTGTTTGTTCTCTGTTCTGTTTGCAACACTTCTCTTTGAATGACTCACCATTAAAAACATTTTAGATTATGTGATAAATATAAAATAGGTACCAAAAGTTTTATGGCCCCATCTATATACATATAATTTTTAAAGTCAAGTGACAATACTTTAAAGATGCTTAAGGGTGATTACACAAACTTTATACTCTTCAGGGGAAAAAGTCCTTGCATTAATATATAAAATGCACATTTTAGGAAACAGGTACTTACTGAAGGAAAAGAACTGGTTTCAAGAAAACGTTAAGGATCTGCTCTCTCTGTACCCCTCTTTCTTTCTTGGCAGAAAAAAAAACTGGTAGTAGCTGGCTGATTGTTAATTTGGAATGGGAAGACATCACAGAGGGATAAAAGGTGAGATACTGGCATCCTAGATAATTTCTTATTTACAAAATAAGAAACTCTAGTAAGTAGCTCCCAGGTATGAGATGGGGTGGAGAGTTCACATTTGACAACAGCAGTGATCCAGGCTGGGGTCTTACTCAACCTAAGAGTCTGGAAAGGGGGAATCCCACCTTCAGTTATCCCTCCTGTATGGATTCAGCATTCTCTTCACATGTGTACCTGACACTTGATAAAACAAAATGATAAATGTTCATCAATCTAGAACAGTAAAAAGTTGGGGAGGGGTTAATGATCTACTTCCAGACCCTATTCATCATCTTAATACTGCCAAATACATGTGTATCAGCAAATTTTTCAAGGTTAAAAGAGAATAGCCCCAATAGAAAAGAGAAACCGTTCTCACAAGTAATCGTCACCAAAGGAGAATTAAGAGCACTTACTGTTAAGGAAGCAATCCCTTTGTGGTAGAATTTTAAAGACTCAGCAATGCAAGAAAGTGCTGAACGATAATTCTCTTCTTGTAACCCAGTGAGGCACTGTTCTGCATGTGAGAACTCCTTCAAACTATTCAGCCAGAAGTAGAAATGTTCCGAGGCAACCTGAGTCAGCAAACTCTGATAAAGCTCTCTGGCCATGTCATGATTACCCTAAAAAAAAAAAAATGTGGGGGGAGGGAGAAATGGAGGGGCATGATGAGATTCTTACACTTGAATTGGTTGATGTAGCAGCTAAAAGAGAAATTCAAACCTTGGATAAAGTGTTAGCAATCATTCCTCACATTATATAACTGTTGAGACTCCGTCAAAGTAGTTCTTCAGAGAAAATATGCTGAGCCGCTTTTATGTAACATAATGCCTGAAGTTCTGCACCAAAACAGTTCCAAAGAAAAAACGAATGGCGTTATCTATAACCTGGGTCTAGAATTTTAGTTCAAGATTTAGAAAGTATAAATTCTTATTGCATGTCATTTTCGTATGAGCTATTTGGTGGGGTGGGGCAGAAGTCCAGTTAAGTCCCATCCAGTATCACCGTGCCCTCTGGAAATGACTGACGGAGAGGGAGGGAGTTGAGGAGGGACGTGAATGCCTGTTAATGCCTGGGGGCGAGGGATGCTCACTCTCCTGCCCAGTATAAGAATGATAAGGTGGGGGAGAAAAAGGGAAGAAAGACGTGGGAAGCTGAAAGGGGAGGAGAGAAACACGAGTGGGAAGGAGCTGTGTTTCCGAGAGCACACGGTAAACTGAAAGCACTGCTCACAACCTACAGCCGGAAAGCTCCTATTTCTGGAATTCCGGTGGAATCTCTCCCTAACAATGTATATATTGTTCTCATGTGTATATGTTAAAAATTAGGTCCTTTCCTTCATCATCTTTTAATCCCATGACTAAAAAGTACTTCCACCTTCATCTTTAGTTCTGACTAGGAAGAACAATCACACAACCTAAAGGTTCGTCATCTGCCCTTTTCAACAACCCAGTTCGCACAGAAGGACGGTACGCACCATTCGTGATGCCTGTCTGGCAATCCGGTAGACAGTCCATCCATTGGAAACACTTTCAAGCTGCTGCTTTATTACCGCCTTCACTTCAGCAGACAGTGCCTTCTGACTGGCTACAAAAATCACAGTGGCCAAGCTCACCTAACATCGAGCAAGAACAAAGTCAAGAGAATTGTTGACTCTATCCAATGTTATAGATAACTTTACCCAGAAGGGTGAAACACTAGTTAGAGCCTACTAAAAAATAACAGCATTTGTCTTCCTTTGACACTTACTAAATTTCCACTTTATTCCATTACTCAGAACATTGTGTGTAACAGCAAATAATTAGAAACAATGCCCAATAATATGGACAAACTATGATATTAATAAAATCACACAATGAAAAACTATAGAGCAGTGAAATGGATAAACCAGAAATACTCTTATCAATATAGAATCAATATAGACTCACATAAAACAGGAAAAATGCGAAAGATCACATGTAGTACGATAACATATAAAGTTAAAACATACAAAAAATCTTGCATATCACGTAGGATATACACTAAGGCAGTAAACACAGAACAATACGTATGGGAATGACAAACACCAGTTTGGGGATAGTGGTTACCTATCCTGACAGGAAGCAAGAAGACACCATCATGGAGTTACATAGGCGGGTACAAGTCAACTGTACTAGCAACACTTTCTTCTTAAACTAAGTGATGGATGCAAGACCTCTCATCATATTATTCCTGATGTGTTTTTGAATATTTCCTGTCATAATTTAAAGTTGCTTTTAAAATAGTACTAAACAAAAAAAAAGCGATAAAGAACATTAATTGAAAATGCTGCTTCAATGAAAAGCAGACTTGGCTACCTGCTTCTCAGTATTCCAAAGCCAACACATACAAGGATCCATACATACTGTGATAAATGCATGGTTTCCACGACCACTGCCACTTAAGACATCAGGGTAACCTTTCCTGACAGCAAATGATGAGATGGGGGCGATCTTTTACATAACGCCCCCTGCAGGATTAAACATAAAATGGGCTTGAGTAAGTAATTTCATTAGGCTTTTTCCCAAGCCATATAATCAGATGACCACAAACAATATGGAGAGGCTACTTTGAAGCTTAATTCCAATTTATGCCTATTTAGCATGCAGTCTACTCTCAGCCCTGGAGAACTTTCAAGTCAACATTATTACACAACTTCTACACCTTCTGGTTTTTTCCTAAGCATGTACCTTTTCCAACCCAGGACCGCACTGAAACCCAAACTGGATCCTCAACAGCTAAAGAGGTCCTGGACTGGCAAAGAGGAACTGATTTAATTCTTCTTATGGTTGCTGATATCACTAGGTCATTTTACTTATATTTTTGGAAGGACAAAACAGGGTTTGGTTCATTATTTATTTGCTTTGTAAAAAAGAGGAAAAAAATAAAAACAAACCCTTCAGTTTCATTTTGTCCTTTGTAATAAAGCAAAAATATCAGACTGAAGGTTTTGCTTACACTAAACTGATTTGACAGGGCTTAGGAAGAAAGCAGTTTTACATGTGAACTAAACAGGGCTTTCTATACCTAAAGTGGAAACAGCAGAAAGCTCCAGCTCCCCACCCTATTTTCACTTCAGCATGCTCCTGGTCTTAGCTAATTATTTTAACCTGCTGTCTTCCTGGATTACTGATAATCCTCCCTAGACCAGAACCCATTCATCCACAGGAGGTTTGAAAAGTAGCTCTTTACCAGAAGCTCCTGTTGCTTGTCTGTGGCTGATCGTCCGATCACTTTGTAGAGTTCCACAAGGTCACCGAGCATCCCATCGCCCAGCACGGGCAGCTGCATGGCAATGGCGGCCAGGCAGTGGCACAGCAGGACGCGGGCAGTGTCCTGAGCGCTGTGCAACTGGGTCAACAAGGTATCAACCACAGACTGGCTGAGATGGGGCCTGCCCTTGGCCAACTTCACCATACAGTTCAGAGCAATCTGCATATTGAACAGAAAGTGGATTAGTTACATTTAGAAGGTATGAAGTGAAGCTTTAAAGAAAGTAACTCTCTGAAGTTACTAGGAAGAATCAAGGTTGTTGGTAGGCACACAAAAAAGTCTTGTGGTCCCACAGGGATTCTGGGGATTTGCCAATCACATGGGGCCTATTTCCTTCACCACCTCTTGATTATCAGCTTCTATTTAACAGTACCAGCGTCTTTATTATTCGTCATTATAACCACATCATACCTTTTCTTAACATGCTAAAATAAGTCATGGTTTTTCTCAAACTATACCTTAAACAAGCTATAGTTCTTACATTCTCCAATTCTATCTAACAGCCTTTTACTTCTATTGGTCCTACTTTTCTTAATTATTTTGTGCCATCAAATATTACATTTCATGTTTAACTCCAATAATAGTCTCATTTCACCTTAAAATGTTTAAATACCTCTAAGATGATAGCTAGGTGAGTGGATTAAAACTAGGGCTTCTATACTGTATAAACTAATATACACTTACACATTTATTTCAGTAATTTCATTAGTTTTTTTGTGATCTCATCAGTGTTACCTCAGATTATAAAACTTGCAAAAGTACAGGAGCTCTGTCTGTTTAACTTTGCTTTACATTATCTAGGACCATCATACATATCTATTACAACTTAATAAATACTTTCAACTGATGGCAAAATAGGCCAAAACCAAATTTTAACTTCATCTGTCTTTCGGAATAACAACAGTCAAAATACTAGCTTTGAAAGTGAAGATCAAGGGCAAATATTTGTTTAAGCCAGAGGCTGACAAACTCCTGCACTTGGACCAAATCCTGCCTGTTTATACAAATAAAATTTCACCAGAACTTAGTCATACCATTAACCCTTCCCTTAAAAAAAAAAAAAAATTGTTCATGGCTATTTTTTCCCTATAATAGCAGAACTGAGTAGTTGTGACAAAAAGTGCATTGTCTGCAAAACTTAAAATATTTACTATCTGACCCTTTACAGAGAGACTGGCAATCTACACTTCTGGCAATGAAAACAGGCATTATATAAAAAGAGCTGATGTTTTTACCTTTAAAGTGGCTTGAGCACCTGGGCTATCATCTTGACTACAAAGCACCAGAAGGGATTCCAGGCCAAAGACAGCATCTTGTTCCAGTGCCAAAAGGTCTAGAGGAAAAATACTGTGTTTTTAATGGTCAAGTAGAGAAGATTACATACACACACACACAGATGCACACAGAAGAAAAAAACATTCAGGACAAGAAAATACAAAACAGCTTAGCTAAGAAAAATACTAAGAACAGCAAACCATGTATCGACATGGTGTGTGTCAAATCTTCCAAACTAGCCTAACATTATGCAGGTCCATTTTTACCTAGGATGCACCTTCTCATTGAAGTAGAAATGCTTTCTAGAAATAATCAAGATCCCACTTCATCTTACTAGTGTTTTAAGTCAGATCATAAAGAAATGAACCCTTTAGATGTCTCATGTAATACCAGTACTATATCATCTTTTCACTACTTTTGAGCTAAAATTTCTCTAAAGTTGTGTGTGTGTGTGTGTGTGTGTATAAAACCACATTTAGGTTAATATTAACATATGTCAACTTTGAGAATACAGAGCAATTTTCTGTCTTACATGGTAGATAATGCTTATTACTATGCCAAAAACTGAGTTACTGAAATCAGAATGAACAAACAACTTAAATGCCTTTTGAGTCAGTGTAAGAGCTTGGCAAACAATGTCTGGTGAAGTTCAAGGTGCTGGGAAAACAAAGGTACTAGTCACAAGCAGTGCTGAAGCCTAGTGGGGATAAGAGGGACTGCTAATTCTTAACAAAGATCAAAATAAGCACTGACACAGATGAAACATCCAGAATGCATTCCTGTTTTTGAACCCCAGCATGAATTTGTTTAGGTCAAAAGATGTTAAGAATACAATAAAATAGATGCATTATTTTCTATGCACATCCTTCTTGACTACGCAAGTCATTTAATGCTACAGATACCTAGAGATAAATTCCATGACAATTTAATTTACATTGCTCTGTTAATTCATTTTCCCCCTAGGTGAAAACTATCTGTTACTTAAGCCTCTCAATAACTTCGTATGCTTTTTCTCCCCCA
The DNA here is from genome assembly GCF_014754425.2 of Oryx dammah. Classification (NCBI taxonomy): domain Eukaryota; kingdom Metazoa; phylum Chordata; class Mammalia; order Artiodactyla; family Bovidae; genus Oryx; species Oryx dammah. The sequence continues at coordinate 9,371,089 of NW_024070205.1, forward strand.
AAATTTCTAGCTTTTTTTTTAAACAAGTGAACAAACTGATAACCACTGGACAGTTATAAGCAGTCTCTCTCCATAGCACCATATGAGCAGAGGTAAAGCAATAGGAGGAGATGGGCAAGGCTCCATAAAACCTTTCAGTTCTGCATTCCCAACCCCAAGGTCCTCATTTTGTTTTCCCAAAGAATTAAGTAGTTTTGAGAAAATATGCCCTAAGAACATTCAGGAGGAGGTGACTAACAGATAAAAGCACACAGCCTAAAAATAATAAGGGGTTAAAAAATGAAATACAAACAGGACTCTGGTGAAACTCCAATCTAAAAGTTCATACATAATATCAGTCTTGATCAAACTTACCTTTTTCTTGACAAGATACAGTTATATTAGTTAGGACTCTCACTCCATGAGCTGCAATGCCCCTGTTATTATGGTAACAGCACTCTTGGGCTAATTTGACTAAATCAGAGGATCTAGGGGACGAACCCACATTTCCTAAACAAGCAAAGAAAAGTAGGGCAGATTTAATTAATTTACACAGTTCAAAAGCAGTTCATTTTATAGGTTCATTTTTTATCATTTTCAAAAGAAAATCTCTAACAATGAATTTCAACAAAATTTTCTACCTCTACCCTTGGCTCAATATATAAAACCATCCCTTTTTCTCCTGTTCACATACTTAGAATAAGTATATGCTAAATAGTTTTCTAATGATTAAGATCTAAAATTAACATAATACTGCTGCTGCTGCTAAGTCACTTCAGTCATGTCCGACTCTGTGCGACCCCACAGACGGCAGCCCACCAGGCTCCCCCATCCCTGGGATTCTCCAGACAAGAACACTGGAGTGGGCTGCCATTTCCTTCTCCAATGCATGAAAGTGAAAAGTGAAAGTGAAGTCGCTCAGCCGTGTCTGACCCTCAGCAACCCCATGGACTGCAGCCTTCCAGGCTCCTCTATGGGATTTTCAGGCTCCCCTCCCTCAAATATTAATAAAAATTGACTAAGAAACACACCAAAAGCCAAGATTGTATCTTGGGCATTCAAACGGATTCTCATTAAAACAGAATCATTACAAGGCTTCTTGTCATATAAAAACCTTTCATTCAAGAGGACAAAAAGAGAAACAAAAATTTTAAGTTTGCTCAATTGCTGGCATATAGTTATACTGCAAAAGGTTTATGTAAGAATTTATGATTTTAGAGCTACCAAGACTTGGAGATCTTCTGATTCAATACTATTTTTACAGAAGAAATTGAAGCCTAAAGATCTTAAGCATCTTGCCACTGAGGTCATATAAACTTGTTAGTTATGCACCAGCTTTGTGCTTTATATGTTAAGTTCTGTCCCATAGTTAAAAATCACACTTCAAATTCTGGGAACATAAGGTTTATGCTGTGAATATTTTTATTTATAGCAGAGAAGCTCTCAGTTATAGGTGAGTTTAGCATCAAGAAGAATCTGAAGATTAAAGCTAATTCAACTTCTCAGCAGGGTCTTTCATTTCTGTCCTTCTTTGCCCTGTTTATTTTTCCATGATTCCTATCAACTATAACCTTGTCTTTTACACTGAGGGCAATCACACTTTTTGAGGTTTGAAGGGGACACTATTACTAATAACAACAGGCATAAATCAAGACTACCCCAGGTAGTCTGGGACATTTGGTCACTTTACTGATTTCCAGTTTAACATAAACCTACTAGCGTAGGTAAGGCCTCAGCGTTTTTACAATACGCAAAACACGCGAAAGGATTTTTTTTCACAAAACAATGGAGACTGTAATTTTCTCCATTTTTTCCCTTGTACATGTAATATGGACAATGACAACTCATCTATAAATTTACAGATGTTTTGAACTTGCTTTTTTCCTTTATTTTTTTCTCATTGAGATGTCAAAGAAAACTTGGGGGAAAAAAAACAGGAAATAAAAAAAGTCTCTAAACTCACCAACCAGCATAACCTTATTAGCTTTCTGTAATACTTTAAAAAATCTTTTCCCCTATGCATACAATTATAATTTTAAAATTCATAAACAGGATAAGTAGATATCGTCAATATTCTGCCTTTAAAATATAATATTTGTGAGCATTTTTCTATGTCAATTGTTTCAGGGATAAAATTATTATTTTTAGTTTTTTTATTTAGAAATATTTTTCTAAGATAAATTTACTTGGTTCGAAAAGTTCAACCAATAGTAGGAAAAAGGTAAAAACTTACTGAGGGAAAAGTCTTCCTCAGACTCCTAAGGTTATGTCTCTTGTGTATCATTCTCAAGAGTCTACACATTTGTAAGCACAATCCTTTCTTTTTTCCTGTTTTATACACTGCTGCGCATCCTGCTTTATTTGCCCCAGACATTATGTCATGGAGACTGTCCATGCCACATATTCTTTTCAGTAAGCTGCACTGACTGCTATTGCAGTTTTGTATCATAATTTCTTTAATGAGTTCCCTATTGATGGACCTTCTTATGCTACTCCATCTCCAATGATGGACAATATTTTGCTACTACATTAATGATGCTATGAATAACCATGAACATATCATTTCTCAAATGTGAGACTAAATTAGTAGGATAAATTCCAAGAAGTGGAATTTCTCTATGTTTTTCACTTATAATTTTGATGAGTACTTCCAAATTACCTATGCTGAAGTTTAACAATTTACATTCCCACCAGCAGTGAATGAGAGTAGCTTTTGATTAGCCACACCCTTGTCGACACAACATATTATCAAACTTCTGGATCTTTGCCAAACTGATGGATTAGAAAAATATTTCAGTGTTGCTTTAATTTCCATTTTTCTTAGGTATATGTGATGCTGAACATCTTAGACTCTTAAGGCCCATTTGTTAGGGATAATTTAGACACACTAAATTTAAGTCTGTTTTACAAACTGTTTATCTGGTTATACTAAAACTCTAATCAATGAAAATATACTTAAATATTCACTATTAGTTATGGAAATAATCTGACTTCAGAAAATACCTGACATGTATTTCTTATGAGCATTACCTGCCGCTAAGTCGCTTCAGTCGTGTCCGACTCTGTGTGACCCTATAGACGGCAGCCCACCAGGCTCCCCCGTCCCTGGGATTCTCCAGACAAGAACACTGGAGTGGGTTGCCATTTCCTTCTCCAATGCGTGAAAGTGAAAAGTGAAAGTGAAGTCGCTCAGCCGTGTCCAACCCTCAGTGACCACATGGACTGCAGCCTTCCAGGCTCCTCCATCCATGGGATTTTCCAGGCAAGAGTACTGGAGTGGGGTGCCATTGCCTAGTCTGGCTGTTTAAGCCATTTGCTTAATTCCATATACAAACTACAATTTAACAAAATTCAAAAAAAGGAGAAAGAAAACATCTAGCTTGTGAAGTGCTTGAACCTGACACACTTACAAAGGTCTTTGGAATTAGAAAATAAAGAAAAAGACATCTTGTATCTAGGTCAGTTTAGTACCGAAAAGAATCCCAAGACAGAGCCCTTGGGCTCGGGTGCTTCACAGCTGTGGCTCTGGACACCACTGAAGCCCTGGGAGCCTCAGATCCAATACTTGTAGCTTCTGTGCATGTGCCTCACTTAACAGGTACTCGTACAAAAGACCTCGTATGGGAGGGCTCCTATAAGCTGTAAGATAAAATGAATACTTTGCCTACTGCTGCTCTTTCAGTGTGTGACAGCAGTGAAGGATATTAACCACAAGCTGGAGAAGACTCCTTAAAGTCCCTTGGACAGCAAGGAGATCAAACCAATCAATTTTAATGGAACTTAACCCTGAATACTCATCGGAAGGACTGATGCTGAAGGTGAACCTCCATTATTTTGGTCATCTGATGCGAACAGCCGACTCACTGGAAAAGTCCCTGATGCTGGGAAAGATTGAGGGCGAGAAAAGGGGCAACAGAGCATGAGATGTTTGGATGGCATCACTGACTCAATGGACCCAAGCTTGAGCAAACTCCGGGAGATGGAGCAGGACAGGGAAGCTTGTCGTGCCGCAGTCCGTGGGGCTGCCAAGAGTCGGCCACAACTGGGTGACTGAGCAACAATAAACTGAGACTGGCTGATTAATGTAGAGAAAAGAAGTTATCGAAAACACAATGAATATAAGTAGATCACTGATTTTTTTAAATTGTTGATTTAAAAAAAAAAGGCTGTGATAACGTCTCTCATCTCTTGTCGGCATGCCCCTGTGCAATGTAATTTTCCAATTCCTTGCATCAGCAGGTGTTTATTTCTCCACCTGTCTGGGCTTGGCCATGTGACTTGCTTTGACCAATGAGACATTAAAAAACATGTGCAAGCAAAAGGCTAAAACAGTGTTCATATGTTGGTGGCTTGCCTTCTTTTGGGTGCTGCTAGAATGGCAACCTACACCAGGACTCTTGCCTAGAGAATCCCGTGGACAGAGGAGCCTGGTGGGCTGCTGTCCATAGGGTCGCAAAGAGTCAGACACGACTAAAGCGGCTTAGCATGCAAGCATGCATTGGAGAAGGAAATGGCAACCCACTCCAGTGTTCTTGCCTGGAGAATCCCAGGGACAGAGGAGCCTGGTGGGCTGCCGTCTATGGGGTCACATAGTCGGGCACAACTGAAGTGACTTGGCAGCAGCAGCAGAACCCTAAGAACGTGATGTCTATAGGCCCAAGCTGGACTGCCAAAGAGTCAGAAGGAGGAGAACCACAGTGCCTCAGGTGAAAGTCTTTCCGACCTGTAGCTGGTGAATGAGGCCATTTCAGACCATCTAGTCTGGTCAAGATGGCAGACAACTGTGGTTTCAAGCCACAGAGTTTTGATTTACTATGTAGCAATAGATAACTAATACAGAGGTACCTCACACAATTATTGAAAAGGCTGGAAAACTAAGTTCAAAAGATGGATAGGAATAAGTTGAGGCTAGAGACCAACCAAAGGCTATAGCCCAAACCATGCATAGAATTAGCCCAGTGAAGACATGATCACTGCTGTTACTGTTGCTTGCTGCCACAGCTTACATTGCTGCCAAAGGACCAGATACAGCAAACGTCCCTGCTACAGTGCACCCTGGAAACGGGATACTGCTGCGGTCATTGCTGTATCATCAGAATGGATTCTCAGATATCACTGCTTCTTATTGTCACTGCCTTCCAATATATTCTCCAGTATGAAAATGATTAGTTGAGTACAGACCGCTGTGTGCACCCTAGATGGTAGGAGCCTTGGCAATAGAGTATCAGGTCTTTACAGCTTCCTACCAAGACTTATATGGTGGGGAATTTCCTTTACCCAATAAGTGAGTTTATATGCTGTGAAGCCATAAAAAAGACAAATGCATAATGCAGTTCCTTAATTAATTCAATTCAGAATAACTAACTACATGCTAGTAAAGTAATGCTCAAAATTCTCCAAGCAAAGCTTCAACAGGATGTGAACCCTGAACTTCCAGATGTTCAAACCGGATTTAGAAAAAGCAGAGGAACCAGAGATCCAACTGCCAACATCTGTTGGATCACTGAAAAAGCAAGAGAGTTCCAGAAAAACATCTACTTCTGCTTTATTGACTATTTACAACAAACTGTGGAAAATTCTTAAAGAGACAGGAATATCAGACCACCTGACCTGCCTCTTGAGAAATATGTATGCAGGTCAGGAGGCAACAGTTAGAACTGGACATGGAACAACAGACTGGTTCCAAATAGGAAAAGGAGTACGTCAAGGCTGTACATTGTCACCCTGCTTACTTTAACTTATATGCAGAGTACATCATGAGAAACGCTGGGCTGGAAGAATCACAAGCTGGAATCAAGATTGCCGGGAGAAATATCAATAACCTCAGTTATGCAGATGACACCACCCTCATGGTAGAAAGTGAAGAAGAACTAAAGAGCCTCTTGATGAAAGTGAAAGAGAAGAGTGATAGAGCTGGCTTAAAGCACAACTTCATAAAACCAAGATTATGGCATCTGGTCCCATCACTTCATGGCAAATAGATGGGGAACCAGAGGAAACAGTGACAGACTTTTATTTTTGGGGCTCCAAAATCACTGCAGATGGTGACTGCAGCCATGAAATTAAAAGATGCTTGCTCCTTGGAAGAAAAGTTATGACCAACCTAGACAACATGTTAAAAAGCAGAGACATTACTTGGCCAACAAAGTCCATCTAGTCAAAGTAATGGTTTTTCCAGTAGTCATGTGTGGATGTGAGAGTTGGACTATAAAGAACGCTGAGTGCCAAAGACTGATGCTTTTGAACTGTGATGTTGGAGAAGACTCTTGAGAGTCCCTTGGACTGCAAGGAGATCCAACCAGTCTATCCTAAAGGAAGTCAGTTCTGAATATTCATTGGAAGGACTGATGCTGATACAATACTATGGCCACCTGATGTGAAGAACTGACTCATTGGAAAAGACCCTGATGTTGGGAAAGATTAAAGGCAGGAGGAGAAGGGGACAACAGAGGATGAGATGGTTGGATGGCATTACCAACTCAATGGACATGAATTTGAGTAAACTCTGGGAGTTGGTGATAGACAGGGAGGCCTGGTGTGTTGCAGTCCATGGGGTTGCAAAGAGTTGGACACAACTGAGCGACTGAACTGAATTGAACTGAAGTAGAAAAGGAAGCAATAGAGATCCTACAAAACTTGCATTCAAACAACAAAAATCTTTAAGCTTAAGTGTGTTATGTAAGCAAGCTCCTCGTAAGGCATTAATAAAGGCATTTTGGAGTTAAATCATCTTGAACAGGCAAGTAGGAAAGCATTATTGAACTGAGGCAAAGTTTTATTTTAATCATTTTCCAGAAGGATAACATATGCGTAAAAGGAAGCATATGACATTTGCTTTTAAAATTCACCACCACTTGGCCTTTGAAATATACTTAAATCCAAAGGGCAATTTAGGTCAGAGACATACAAAAGCAAACCAGCTATTTTAAGCACTCTCAAAAAATATTATTTCATCCGCATAACAATGCAAAAAAGGGCAAATCCAGAAAAACTATAGCCTTGAGTTAAGATCAAGGATGCAAGCTTTTATTATCTTAGGAATTAGTTAAGAAATCATGTTTGAAGAAATTACTAACATGTAACATCAAGAAACTAAAACCTTTCTTGATTCTAAAGCTTTAACTTGAAATATAAACATGACATGAATAAAAGATTATTAGCATGTTATTCATATATCATCTCCTTTCTTCTCTTTACCTGAAGCTATGCTGAAGTAATGTTTGATGGCGATGGTCCCTGACAGCGTGGCAAGGACAGAGAGCATCCCGAGTTTCAAGCTGTCATAAGGAGTTTGCAGGGCACATTCACAGAGTGCCTGAAATGCAAAAGAGAAAGGAACACAGAAGTTAAAACATTGATATACCTTAAAACTGTCTACTCATTGTAAATGTTCCAGCTTTCGGAGAAACTGTATCTTTCTTCTATAAGAAAATACTTCAGTCAAACTTGCCACAGCCAAGAGGAACCTAAGGAGACAATGTTGTATCCTAGATGGATCTGGAACAACAGCAACAAAAAAAGATACTGGGTAAAAGCTGAAGAAGTCAGAACAGAGTATGAGCTTTGGTTAATAATAATAATGTTTCAATACTGATTCACTGATTTTTAACAAACCTACTACACTCATGTAAAACATCAATAACTGGGGAAACTGGTTGTGGGTATATGGGAGTTCTCTGTACTACCTTCTCCATTTTTCTGTAAATCTATACATGTTCTAAAAAATACAGTCTGTTAAAAAAAGTCACGATGAACTTTTTATTAAGGTCATTATCAATTATGCACTGCTTACTTCTCACAAGCAGAAGTTTCAACATATTTACCTTATCCAAGAGATGAATATTAGCTGAATGTAAGTGAATATGTGTGTATGTATATATATATACACACATATGTATACTTAAAAATAATTAAGAGTGTAGCATTCTATCTAGCTAATAAGTGAGTGGGCTGTCTCTCTGTTCTTTTCCATTTCAGGTCACTTCCTCTACTCCTTACCTATGTGCTCTGATGTATTCCTAAAATCAAGATGCTAGTTTTTCTTTCCCTGCAGTTAACCCTGAATATGTTAGTGACTGTTGGCTTAGTGACGGTTGGCTAGCATAGTGACTGTTGGCTCATCCTGGATATTTACTCTTATGACTCTATAACAATATATATATATGGTCAAATAACTGTCCTGTTAAATTAAACGAATTCCCATTCTCTCACAAAGTTTCAGAAGATGAACAAAACTGAAAGACTAGGGAAACAATAAAAAATTAAATTTCACAAAGAGTTAAACAATAAATTTAATATGACCCCAGTAAAAATGTCAACAAAATATTGCGGGGAGGAGAGAACTTAAGATAACCTTTCTCTAAAGATCATATGGGAAAACAGAAATCAGAAAATATGCGGAACATTCGGACGAAGTATAGTGACAGACAAAACAAGCCCTATCAGACATTAAAATGTATAATAAACTTGAAGAAATAGAATAAATTGTTCCTACTTTATAGAAATTGAAAGAGAACTGGTCCCAGAAACAGATTCAATTACACAAAGAATTTAATATATGATAACGGTATTTCAAATCAGACAGACCAGGTAATAAACAATTCAAGGTCAACAGGCCCGTCACCTGGAAAAAATAAAACTTGATTCTTTTTTCTTTTTTTATGGCAAATCAAAAGAAACTATAAAAGTACGAAGAGTTAACAAGGGAAAAGAAAACATAACATAATTGACAAAACCAGAAGAAAAATTCATATCATGTAAAGTCAACAAAGGTCCAATAATCTTTATATTAAAGTTCTTACTAATAAAGAGGCAAACAACCCAAAAAGAAAAATCAGTAGTTCACAGAAAAAAATTATACAAACGTTTTAAAACTGCATTCATAATTTTAAAATTTTAAATTAAAATTAAGAGTTGTTTTTCACCGATCTGATTGGCCAAGATTAAAATTTAATACTACATAACACTGCAAACAGTATGGGGAAATGCATTCTACCACACTGTTGACAGAGGGTGCGTGTGTGTGTGCTCAGCTGCCAAGTCACGTCCAGCTGTGGTGACCCTATGGACTGTAGCCCACTGGGCTCCTTTGTCTATGGGATTTCCCAGGCAAGAATACTGGAGTGGGTTGCCACTTCCTCCTCCAGGGGATCTTCCCGACCCAGGGATCGAAGCCCCATCTCCTGCGCTGGCAGGCAGTTTCTTTACCACTGAGCCACCTGGGAAGCCCTGATAGAAAGGAAAAGGGTGTAAATTTCCTTGACTGGTAACTGGCATTAAATACAAAACATTGTTGAGCCCTTAAATTCCTCTTTTGGAAATTTATGTCGACAAAGGCAACTTTTCTTTTCTTTTCAACAAACTAGTCAATGTAGCAATATAAACAGCAGCAGTAAAAATACTGGAAGCAACTCTAACTTCCACTGATGGAGTACTGGGAATAAAGAGAGAAGACAAGACTGGGCGACTGAACTGAACTGAACTGAACTACATAGTTGGTAAAAGAATGCAGTAGATCTGTGTGCTAATATGAGATATTCTCCCAGATATACTCTTAAGTGATAAAAAATTCTTAAAATGCATAGAGTATTATTTTCATTTGTACAGAAAAAAGATGAGACATACACATGCTTGCATGTGGATGAAGAAATTCAGGAAGAATACCTAAGAAACTAGTAACAGTGATCACCTCTACAGAGGACACTTGAGGGAAGAGATGGAAGACACTTATATTTTGCTTACTGTGCACCTATGAACTGCTTTTTAAAAATATATATATCATGTGCATGCAATACTTTTTCAATTCAAAGAACAACTTAGTTAATAACAAAAACACCATCAGCAGCAAACACTAGTGTGGAAAGCATGGAAATGGACTTGAGACAGAAAGTAGGTTTTTGGAAGGGAAGGCAGTCTAGGTGATATAAACAAGAACTGGGACAATAAGGTCAGAATATGACGTGCTTATTTTTAGTAAGAGGAGATGTATCCAAAAGGGATGAAGGCTAAGAGAGAGAAATATTTAGGCCAGATTAGAGGGCTTTGAAAGTTAGGCAGAATAATTTAAACAGGATGAGAAAGAAAAAATGAAGCCACTGGAGAGGAATAATGTCATCTAAAGTGTTGGGAAGATTATTCTGGCACTGGTAAACAGAACAAGTTAACAAAGAAAGTTGAGAGCTAAGGAGCCATCTTGTAGTTTATGGCAGTAATCAGACATCCACTGGTGATGGCCTGAGCTAGAACCCAGGGGTAGGAGTGGAGAATAGAGGATGAATATGAGAGACACTTGGAAGGAGACTGTACATGAGGCAATGAACAAGAAGGATTCAATTACTATTACAACATTTCAAAACTGATGGCCAGAGAATGTTGGTTCCATTTACAAAGACTAAGAATTTATGTGGATAAATGAACACGTGCCTAAGAACAGAAAATAGGAGGAGACATGAAATCCAAAAAGCAAGATCCACCAGGCATTTGGAATCTGAGATGTAGCAGATTTTTAACTGGAAGACTTGCATTAGAATTCTGGCTCTGCCACTTACCATCTCCGTGATCTGAGCCAATTACTGAAATCTTTGAGTCTCAACTTCTTCGTCTGTAAAATGGGGGTAAAGATTTACACAGAATTTATATATCTCTGGAAAAACATGTAAGAAATTAGACACTGGTTGCCACCAGGCAAAGGAGCTGAGTGGATGGCAGAAAGGTGGGAAATATTTTACTGTATATATAGCCTTTTGCTACTGCTGTGCGCTGTGCTCTGTCATGTCTGACTCTTTGCAACCCCAAAGACTGTAGCCTGCCAGGCTCCTCTGTCCATGAGATTCTCCAGGCAAAAAACTGAATGAGTTGCCATTTTTCCCCAGAGGATCTTGCAGACCCAGGGATCAAATTTGCGTCTGCTGCGTCTCCTACACTGGCAGGTAAATTCTTTATCACTAGCCACCTGGGAAGTCCAGATAGCCTTTTAGAGCATCTCAATTTTGACACATGAGTGTACTGGCATTAAAAGAAAGGAAGTGAAATTTAAAATATGAGAGGAGGTGACATAGCATCTGTAAGATCAAACAGCTACTGAGAGACAAAAAAGCACTCACAACCTCTTTAAGCTACTGTGCTGGAGAGCAACTGAGCTCAGGTAAGTGGACTCAATTGTTAGAGGATGTGCCGGCTGAGGTTAAGGGAAGCCCTCAGAGGGGCAGAGAATAAATGGAAGAAAGCACGTAGACGGAACCCAACTCAAAAACTTCAACTCTGAGGAAAGGGAGCAGTGAAGAATCCCGAGAAGCCGCAGTTCAGAGAGTGGGAAGAGCAAGTGAGGACAGTGAGGCCCAAAGAAGCAAGAGAAAGGAGAGGCTGACGGTGTCATACGGACCCAAAGGAAAGCAGGGAAAGGCAGAAAAAGGCTCTGGGTTTAGCATTAAGAACACTGGTGATCTTAAGTAACTAAGCAAAGGAATAGGGGACAGAATTATATCCAAGTGTGTTACAGAGTAGAGGATGAAGAAATACAAGCAGAGAGAGATGCTTTTTTGAAGTTCAAAAGAAAGGTTTTTTTTAAAATGGTGATTGTTATTAGGTAAATTACAGTTATAACTTATTTATTCAAATACTGAGACCACTTCCACTTATCCACTTTTTATTGCCTAAACTGGTTTGCTTGTACTGTTTGTATCTAGGAATAAAATTCTCAATCAAATAGCCCCAGAGGCTATGTCCTGTATTTACACAAATTCAAAATTATGTATTATGACGTGCTCTATGTATAAGAGAGCAATTAACCTTTTGGAATAATCAAGAAGGTAAGAGAGACATGTTATGTAAGATGATACTAAAAGTTTTAAAGAAAAAATTATCATTTAAACAATTGAACAAAACATTAGAAAATCTTATTAGAATTATTTACAACGTCATCTTCTAATTAGTGTCACTTTGCACAGTACTGTGTATCTAAAATGCTCTCTGTAATGGCATACTGGTCTTAAAGGTCCAATTAATTCAAAGTAGTAATTAACTGACCTCATCAAAGCTCCCTAGAGATAGCCCATCAATCATATTTCAATGATAAACTCTGGTTCAAGTCTCTCTTTCAAGGATGTTACCTATTACAGAATTGTTCTTACCAGGACTGTTTTTCATATCAACCAAAAGGAAAAATCTAATTCTTCAAATGAAGGTCCCCTTTCTCACACACCACCACTGTTACTGTCACTGCCTCTCTGGTCTGGATTTCTCTCTCTCTAGGCTGGTTTAACTCACTGCTCAGCTGAGGCTCTGTCCTGATTTACTGTTTTCTGTGTCAGCTCCTACGTGGGGGCTTCTCCTCTACTCTGGGATGGGAATGGCCACCAGGGATGTGTTCTAGAAAGGCATGGCAGTTTATAATCCTTAAAGAGAAATGCCACATGAAGAATACTCTGTGAAGGGGATTAAGAGGCACAAACTTCCAGTCATTAAAAAAAAAAAGTCACGGCATGTGTGGTACAGCATAAGAAATCTGGTGAATATACTACAGTAACCCTGAATGAGGACAAGCGGTTACCAGGTTTATCGTGATGATCCTTTCATAAAGTATTTAAATGTTGAATCCCTGGGATACATTTGAAACTAACATAACACTGCATGTCAACTACACTTCAATTAAAAATAAAAGTATGTGTCAAAGACACTCTTGTTGTTCAGTCGCTCAGTTGTGTCCCACTCTTTGCAACCCACAGCTGCAGCACGCCAGGCTTTCCTGTCCTCCCCTCCCTCCCCATCATATGTGCAGTCCATGGGGTTGCAAAGAGTGGGACACAGCTGAGCGACTAACACTTTCACTTTTCACATGGCAGAGATTAACACAATACTGTAAAGCAATTATCCTCCAATTAAAAATAAATTTTTAAAAAACCCAAAGAAAAATATAAATGTGAAAAACTTTCTTTGTTCCTATGAACTTATTTTTGACAACCTTAACAAGAACACACCATTCTTGGGCCTTGATTTTAAGCTCTTCCTTCCTTCAGGTTTTTAAAATATTCAGAATGAAGGTACTTCTTTTACAGCTGGCATATTTGATTATGGGTAGAAATTATAATACCTACCAACACACCAGTAAAAGGTAGCAACAGAACAGATTCAATTTGCATTGAAAATACCAAAACTCAAAAAACAATCACCAGAGCTAAGACTGGCTAAGAGGAAGAAAAAAGGAAAGAATGAAGAAAGAAGAGGGAGACCTAGAAGAAAAATAATTATTCTTGGTGACTAAGAGCAAAATTCAAATTTGAAATCAACAAGCTATTACTCTGTAAAGATTAAATCATTAGAACATTCTCCTGCTCTATTTTAATATTTTTAAAAAATACACCACACTTTGAAAAAATGATTGTTTGATCATATCCATTTAATTAAAATCAAGTTTCAGGAAAAAATTCTTTGTGGGAGAGACAAATATTCAAAAATACATATTTTCAATTAAAAACAACTAATGAAAAAAGCCACAAGAAAGAGATAAATCAGAACAAAAAACTCCAGAGAACATGGGGTATACTGAAGAAATACTAGTAAGCTGTGAAATCAACAAAACAGTTAACATTTAAGTGACCATTCATGTGGCTGTGAAATTCAGTGGGAATATTATGAAAAAGTTTACTACAAAAAAGAAATTACATAGTATTAAAGGAAAAACAGTAACTGGTATTTAAATTCCAGATTATCTTAACACAAAAGGGAAGGGGAGGGAATGAAGGGGAGTAGAAGAGTACTTAATACTTAAGCCTACCAAAATTTGCAACATATCAACCACCATACTTTGCATTCTGAATAGATACACAAGTTCTTACTTTAATGTATTAGGTATAGAGGTAGGCAGGAGAAGGAAATGGCAACCCACTCCAGTGTTCTTGCCTGGAGAATCTCAGGGATGCGGAAGCCTGGTGGCCTACCGTCTATGGGGTCGCACAGAGTCGGACACGACTAAAGTGACTTAGCAGTAGCAGAGGTAGGCAGAGTAAGAATAATGTTTAATTTCCATGTCAAAGTCTCTTTAATTCACTAGAGAATGAACAAAGAAAATAACAAAGGAAAGTAATGAAACAAACGAAACAAAAAGGACATGTTATAAACAGTATAAAATAAGAGGAAGGAAGTTACTTATCTATATTATCTAATATATTACATTATATAGAAAATATACCTTCTTTTCAAATTCTATGAACTGTTTATAAAAAGTGACCGTACAGTTCAGTTCAGTTCAGTTCTCACTGGGCTGCAAAGAAACTTTAAAATCAGAAATTAATGACAGATATGAGTTCGAGTAAACTCCGGGAGTTGGTGATGGACAGGGAGGTTGCAGAGTCAGACACAACTGAGCGACTGAACTGAACAAGAGGTTAGCAACAACAAAAATTCCATCAACAAATATAAAAAGCTTATCACTTTCAAAACAGAAACTTCCAGTTATAAGTAAGTATTAGGGGTGTAATGCACACCTTGGTGACTGTAGCTAACGCTGCTGCATGACACACAGGAAAACTGTTAAGAGGAAATCCTAAGAGTTACCCTCACAAGCAAAAAAATTTTTTTTGTTTTTTCTTTTTATCTATATGAGACAATGGATGCAGACCAAACTAATTCCATTGCCAAAGGGGAAACCAAAACGGCTCTCAAGGAAATTAAAAGAAGGAAATTATTTAAAATACAGTCAACCTTCCATATCTGCAGGGGTTCCAAGACCCCCCACGCTGCTGTGGACACCAAAGTCTTCAGATGCTCAAGGCCCTTCTCTAAAGTGGTGTGCTTGCATGTACGCTGCCTGTGCACATCTTCCCATACACTTTACATCGTCCTTCGATTACTTACAATACCTAATACAATGTAAATGCTATGTGAATAGTTGCTGGCAAATCTGCAGGCGCACATTCAAGTTTTGCTTTGGGGGACTTTATAGGATTTTTTTTTCTTTAATATTTTTTTGAGTCTGGGGTTGGTTGAATCTGTAGATGTGGAACCTGATGATATAACCAAAAACCATGAGATACCTAGGAATATCATACAGAATATGTGCAAAATTTGTGTGCTGAAAACTAAAAACCACTGATGAGAAACAGAGGAAGCCCTACATAAATGGAGAGATGTGCCGTGTTCATAGGTCAGAAAGCTCAGTACTATGAAGATGTCAGCTCTCTCCAAATCAATCTGTAGATGCAAATGCCAAACAGAAAGAATCCTAGCAGACTTTTTGCAGAAATTGACAAATTGATTCAAGGCAAGGAAAGGAAAGGCAAAAGACCTACAACTTTCAAAATAAAGAATACATAGGTTAGAGGACCAACACCACCTGATTCCAAGACTTATAGATTTCAAGCTACAGAAATCAGAATTGTGTGCTACTTGGCTTAAGAACACATACATGGACCAAAGGAACAGACCGGAATCCAGAAATAGATCTGTACAGACAAGGTCAACTGATTTTCAACAAAGATGCTGAGGCAACTGAAAGAGAAAGCACAGTCTTTTCAACAAATTGTGCTGGAACACACGGCTATCCAAACACATTTTGATTCCTACCTTGCACCATACGCAATGAAAAGTGAAAGGGTTAGTCGCTCGATCATGTCTGACTCTTTGCGACCCCATGGACTGTAGCCTGCCAGGCTCATCTGTCCATGGAATTCTTCAGGCAAGAATGCTGGAGTGGGTAGCCATTCTCTTCTCCAGGGGACCCAGGGGATATTCCCGACACAGGGAACAAACCCAGGTCTGCTACACTGCACAACAGTTAACTCAAAACGGATTACATAGAGTTAAATATTAAACTTAAAACTAAAATTTCTAGAAGAGAATATATGATAAAATCTTTGTGACTTTGGGTTAGGTAAATACTTCCTAGATAAAACACGAAAATAAAACCCCAAAAGGAATAAAAAATGATAAATTAGATTTCATCAAAACAAAAATCTTCAAAAGATATTTATTATATTAGAGACGCAGTTACAAAGGTGAAAACTTTAGGAAACAGATGATTGTGATAGTTGCACAAAAGTGTGAATGTACTTAATGCCACTGAACTGTACAGTTAAATACGGTTAAAATAGTAGGTTTTATATTACGTGACTTTTACCACAATAAAAAAATTTAAAAGGCACTGCATTAAAGGCACATACTGGCAGGAAATATTTGCAAAATATACATCTGATAAAGAATCTGTATCTAGAACATAGAGAGAACTCAGTGACAAGAAGAAAACTTAAAGCATAAAAGATTAGAATACGCACTTCACCAAAGAAGAGATCTGGTGATGACAAGACTAAAAGGTTGAACACTGCCTGTCACCAGGGAAATGCAAATTAAAACCACAATGGGATACCACTACACAATTATTCAAAAGGCTACAACTACAGAACCATACAATAGAAAGTGCAAGCAAGGATACAGAACCACAACTCAGACATTGCCAGTGACAACGTCAAATGGCACAGCTACTATAGGAAACAATTTGGCAGTTTCTTACAAAGTTAAACATACATTTACCACACAACCCGGCAATTCTACTTCTAGGTATTTACTCAAATAACGTCCTACAAAGGTCTGTACATCAGGAATTTCATTTATAATAGAAAAAAAAAAACTGGAAACAATTCAAATGTCCATCAAGTTGTGAACAGATAAACTGTGGTTCATATACTGGGATACTACTTGGCAGTAAAAGGGACTGAACTAACTATTCACGTAACAATATGGATGAACGATGTTAAGCATTATGCTAGGCCAAAGAAACCAGACCCCAAAGGCTACATATTATATAAATCCATTTAGATTTTGGAAAGGCAAACTCATAGGGCTAGAAATCCGTTCAGTGGTAGTCAAGAGTTAGGCGAAAAACTGACTACAGAGGGGCCTGAAGAAACCTTTTGGAGTGATCTGAAAAATGTTCTATATCACAACTGTGGTGGTGGTTACACAACTGTATAGATTTATCAAAACTCGATCTGCATATCTAGAACTGTATACCTGGAAAAGTTTCAGTGAGTAAATTATACCACAGTAAATCTGACTTAAAAAGTGTACTTCAAATTAATGGCAAAGAGAACACTAAAAGTTGCAATTTATGGAATGTGGCCAACCTGCACTAAGATGAAAATTAATAGCCTTAAGTGCTTCCATTATTAAACAGAAGAATAAAAATAAATGTACCAACCACTTGAAGCGTACGAAAGCCATGCTGCTGACAAGTTTGATAAAGAAAAGGGAAACACAAACACAATAGTAAGAATAAAATAAAGGTAAAAATTTAAATACAGACATACTACAAATTACAAAGGTTCTCCTTATGTTGATACTAATGAATCTGCAAAAAAAAATTAAATGAAAAAAAATTATCAAGACTGATTCAAGAAAAGTTAGAAAACCTCAACAGGGTAACAACCATGTAAGGAACAGGAAATATTCTCAAAATGCTATCCCTGGAAGAAGGCCCAGGTTCAGACCAATTTATGGCCCTTATAAAGCTATACCCTCAGAAGACAGAAAATTTTTATGTCAAAGCTCTTAACTTTTTCAGAGCATGGAAAGGGCAACTATTTACACTGCATTTAGATTTTATTTACAACTACTTACATAGTATTTACATTGTATTAGATATTATAAGTAATCTAGAGATTAGATTTAAGGTATATAGGAGGATATACATAGGTATATGCAAAAACTTTGGCCACCTCATGCGAAGAGTTGACTCACTGGAAAAGACTCTGATGCTGGGAGGGATTGGGGGAGGAGAAGGGGACGACAGAGAATGAGATGGCTGGATGGCATCACTGACTCGATGGACGTGAGTCTGAGTGAACTCCAGTAGCTGGTGATGGACAGGGAGGCCTGGCGTGCTGCGATTCATGGGGTTGCAAAGAGTCGGACACGACTGAGCGACTGAACTGAACTAAACTGAACTGATGCAAAAACTGCTTCATTTTATACAAGAACTTGAGCATCTGAGGATTTTGGTATCCAGTAGGGAGTACTAGACCCAATCCCCCAATGACATCAAGGGACATCGGAATAGCAATGAAAGGAAAAAAACATGCAGCCACGTGGACGAGTCTCATCAGTACAATGCTGAGCAAAAGCAGTAAAGACAAAACTAAACGGTTTTTTTAGGGAGGCACAGATGGTAAAACTATGAAGAGCAAAAAAATGACTATCACAAAAGTCAAGAGTGGTTTCCTTTGGGTGGTTATGATCAGGGAGAAGCATGTGAGAAGAGGAAGCAGGGTCCTGTGATTTTTGCAGTGTTCTATTTCTAGCTGATGGAGACTACATGGGCTTTGACTTACAATTATTATTTAAACTATTAAATATACATTCTACAAGTGTGTGTGCGATTTATTCACAATAAGGAAAGAAATGAGATGGACTAACACAGTGCTTTCACTGGGTCTGGTTCCCTAAAGCGGCTGAGCACATTCTCTTCCTGTTTAGTAGGAAAAAAGCACCAGAGGACAGAGTTCTCTTAATTAAATTCTTAATTAAGCCCTCTTAAGAAGCTCTCTTAAGCATATTAAGTCTCTCTGAATCCTAATTTGCTCATCTATTAAGTGCAGATACTAATAACTGTCCTCATCTCTTGGGATATTTGCAGCTATCAATCATAATATATTAAAACATGTTTGGCTTAGATGCTCAGTCGTGTCTGACTTTTTGCAGCCTCATGGACTGTAGCCTGCCCGGCATTTCTGTCCATGGGATTTTCCAGGCAAAAATGCTGGAGTGGGTTGCCATTTCCTCCTTCGGGGGATCTTTCCAACCCAGGGATCGAACCCAGGTCTCCTGTAGTGCAGGCGGATTCTTTACCAGCTGAGCCACCAGGGAAGCCCAAGAACACTGAAGTGGGTAGCCATCCCTTCTCCAAGGGGATCTTCCTGACCCAGGAATTGAACCATCATCTCTTTTGTCTCCTGCACTGGCAGGCAGGTTCTGTACCACAAGCGCCACCTGGGAAGCCCACTGAGACATGTTTAGAAAATTGCAAAACATACAAACAAAAAAAAGAGCAGCTCCATTTTCATAATCTGAAATTCAGCAGTTTTTGTTACACTGTAGCTGTGATGATACCAAGAAATAATAAAATCCATGGAAACAAAGATTGAATTTAACAATTTTCCATTTCACTTTAAGCAGCATTTAAAAACAGGGTTGTACCTTGAGAAAAATATTAAACATCAATGCAACCTAAGAAATGCTATAAAAGATGGCACATTAAAAGTCTAAAGATTGCGATCTTCTCTGTATTTACAAAAGAAAACTTAAGACTGTCTTTTCCTCTGTGTGTAAAGGAGAAATAAGCTTTACCTCTTCTCTAATAAATCATACCCAGCACCAAAACCATTCTCCCTAAATTGAGTAAAGGAGACAGGAATAAAATGAACAACCTAACAGGGCTTCTCAACTAGCCATGGTGCTGCTATGGGATAATTAAAAAAGAAACTAAGAGATAAGTCTAATGAACTACAACAAATCTAAACATTAAAGGATAGAAGCTTTTCAGTAACTAGGTAATATCTTTGTATGGTGACATATCATAACTAGACTTATCATGGTGATCATTTTGAAATGTACAGAAAAAAAATGACTACATTGCACAATAGGAACTAACAGTGTTATAGCTCAATTATAATTATACATCAAAAGCAAGAAAGCAAACAAACATACAGACTCAGTCAGAAAAAGAGATGAGATTTGTGGTTACCAGAGGCAGAGGGTAGTTGGATGAAGGCAGTCAAAGGCACAAACTTCCATTTATAAGATAGGTAAGTACTAGGGATGTGACGTACAACAAGGTTAACATAATTAACACTGCTGTAAGTTATATATGAAATTAGTTAAGAAAGTAAATCTAAAAAATTTTTTCTTTAATTTTGTGTCTATGTGAGGTAGACACAAATGGATGTTCACTAAACTTACTGAGATAATCACTTTACGATGTTCTAAGTTAAATCGTTATGCTGTATACCTTAAACTTACACAGTGCTGCGTGTCAATTATATTTCAATAAAACTGGAAAAAAAGTAAAGGGAATATAATAAAGAATTTTTATGTATTTCCTTTGCCAGTTCTAACTTCTGCCATAAATATCAACAATACTCTTAGAAATTTTCCATATTCAAACATTTAAGAAGACAAAAATAACATAAAAATGTAAAGTGAAACAATTTGATCTATGACAACATCATATTATTTTTCTATATAAAATAATGATGCTTGAAGTTCTACATACCTGAATGTTTTCTCTGCTCCAAGTATGTGGTGTTTTATTGGCAAGTAATTTCAGATCTTGAATAGCAAGTCTCTTTACTGCTTTCCTAGGGTCATTCTTCAAATACTGCAATAAAAGCTGAATCTATAAAGGAAATAAGTCACTCCATGAATGACATCATCACTGAAATTATCATTAGGGATGCACTGTAGTTTCGTGAACTTTCAGATTTGAGATAGGGCTCATTTCAAATTACAGCCCTGTCATTTATTTGCTATGTACCCATGTTTGGGCCTTTCTCCTCTTGTATAAAAATATACCTTCACTTAACTTGCAAGGTTCTAGCGCAAGACCTGGCCTTAAACACTCAACTCTTCCTTTTTCCACCCACCAACTCCATGCTCTGCCATGTACTTACTCTCACCTCCACCTCATTTAATTTTTATAAGACTCCCAAGAATCAGCACTGAGAATACAACTCAAATCTTCCTCCCCACTGCACCAACTCCATGCTCTGCTCTGTACCCTCACTGCCACCTCTTTTTTCACAAGACTCCCAAGAATTAATACTGTGAATACAAAAAGGGAAAAGAACAAGCAAAAGGAAATTAAACTTTCTGCGATCTTTATCAGAGAAAGGGATCTCAATACTATCAAAACTTATGGGTTACTTATTTTTTAGCATATTAATACTTAAAAGGCAAGTGTACTGAAGAAAAAGGAAATTTAAAGGAAACTGAAATTACCTGCTTAGGCGTATCAACCAGAGATGAAGCTGCAAGCAGAGTGAAAGTGTGCAGAGAGACTATCACCATTTTGGTGGAAGGGTAGGCAGTGACCAGCTGCTGCAGGAGCTGACGCGCGCTGGACGCCAGGATGGCGTCGTGGTGCATGTGCTGCAGGATGGGGATCAACTTCAGCTTCAAGTCCACTGGCGTGGCTAGACCTAGACATGGGAAGAATGCTTAGAGATTTCCGACCCTCATCCTGGGTAATACCTCACATTCAGAAGGTCTGATTCCACTAGCAAAATGACTATTCAAAAGCAAATAGCACACCCAATGGTTAGTTGCTCAGTCATGTCTGATTCTTTGCAATCCCAAGGACTGTAGCCCACGAGACTCCTCTGTCTATAGGATCTCTTCTGGCAAGAATACTGGAGTGGGTTGCCATTCCCTTTTCCAGGGGATCTTCCTGACCCAGGGATCGAACCCACTGGAGTGGGCCCTCCAGTATTGCCATGCCCTCTGCCAGGGGATCTTCCCAACCTAGGGGCTGAACTCAGGTCTCCTGCACTGCAGGTGGATTCTCTACTGCCTGAGGCACCAGGAAAGCCCGCCCCCATTCCTACCCTGTGCTCTTCTCCCTTTCTCTCTGTACCTCCTGAGAGTGAAAGTAGCTCAGTGGTGTCCCAACTCTTTGCGACGCTATTGACTATATAGTCAGTGGAATTCTCCAGGCCAGAATACCGGAGTGGGTAGCCTTTCCCTTCTCCAGGGGAACTTCCCAACCCAGGGATCCAACCCAGGTCTCCGACATTGCAGGCGGATTCTTTACCAGCTGAGCCATAAGGGAAGCCCAAGAATACTGGAGTCAGTAGCCTATCCCTCCTACAGGGGATCTTCCCGCCCCAGAAATTGAACCGGGGTCTCCTGCATTGCAGGCGGATTATTTACCAACTAAGCTATCAGGGAAGTCCTATATCTCCTAATTCCTGTTCATATACTTTAATTTTATGTAGATAAAACTAAAGAAACAAAAACACATTGCAAGTGAATTCTTTACCACCTGAGCCACCAGGAAGCCCAAATACTACACTAGTATTATGTTTAAATTTATATTATGCTTATGTAATACTATATTAGAGGTAATCAAGTTCAATAGTTTTTTCCAAAAGTATTTATCTTGATTTGGGGGTGATTATTAAATTACAGGCTGATAGTAGAAAATATCCTTAAAAGGCACAGTAGAAAGCAGTCATATTTGTTGTCTCTTTCTTCCCATAGCATACCAAAACATATACATATTCATGAACATATATACACATGCATATATACAAACTCAATGGCGATAACCTGTTATATTTACAATTTTAATTATTTCCTTCAACACTAAGTCAAGATCAGAATGTGAACAGACTATGTACGGAGCAGTTGCAAAGTTCTCTGATCTTTGTGTAGCACTGCCTTTCTTTACAGCATCCACAGCTGGAATTTCATTGAGAACTGATTCCAAAGCATCTTTTCTTGTCAACACTGGAGCTAAATAAACAGAAAGTCTTTGCTTCTACATCATGGCTTAATGGTGATAGTAAACAAAAACCTGTCAATCATAATGTCCTACTTATATGCCAAAAGCTAATTTATCTCTGCTGATGAGTGCTTTCTGCCACAGTGAATAACTGTTAGTGTGAATACATGACATTTCAACATCCAACAGTGGCTTACATCAACTGACTCCCTTACTGTTTGGCCGCTCTTCAAATTTAGCCAAAGCAGAGCACCCCCAGGAGATGGGAGAGAGAAGAATGCCAGAGTATTTACTCCCTGGTTTTCTCTGTGCAGGGTCAGATCAGGCCTGTGTTATGGCTGCTTTGATCCGTAAGTTACTGAATGCATTTGCAAGACCATTCTGTCTTTGAACTCTTTCTCAATGGCTTTTGCTTTTTCACTCTTCCTGGTTTTTGTCTTTCCTCTGGCTGTTCTTTCTCAATTTCTTTGTATTCTTCCATCCACACTTTAATTTCTGATATTCCTTGGGATTGCTAATAAATTATCTATTCTTCTCCTATGTACTTGCCCTGAGTGAGCTGATATAATCCCATGGGTTCTGCAGTCAGCTATTTGCCTTTAGACTGCCTCCCCTCTCACTCCTACCCCCTGACTTTCAGATGCGTATGTCCCATTACCTTCTGGTCACCACCAATGGGCTATCTCAGAAGTACTTTATGCTTAACAGGGCCAGAGAGAACTTCTGATCTTTACTATGAAACTGCCCGTGCAAAACTTTCCCCATTTCAAAATATGACAGCTCCTCAGACCCTGGAGTCTTTCCTGATTCTCTTCTTTCTCTCACATTCACAACCAAATTTATTAACAAATCTTGTTGGTTTCTACCTTCAAAATATAAACCAAATCTGACAGTCTTTCCACCTTCACTGCTGTCACATGGGTTCATTTCTACCACTACCTCCTGACCGGATCACTGCAGTTTCCTAAGTATTGTCCCTACTTAAGAGCTTCCCCACGGCAGACTTCCGTCTCATATCCCTCCCTTCTCCTCTGCAAGCCTATTCTCAGCCAGCAGTCAGAGGATTCTTTGTGTTTGCAGACATCTTTACTGAAGGTTTTGTTGTTGTTTAGTTGCTAAGTCATGTTTAGGGAGACTCAAAATTCTACTTTGCAGAAACACAAGCAGCTTAAAATTTAAGGATATTTATTCCTCAAACTCACCTGCCACTTCTGTTATGTTGGGCTTCAATCTTCCTCTACCTTGCCCCCACTTCCGTGCTGTGCTTAGTTGCTCAGTTATGTCTAACTCTTTGCGACTCCACAGACTTTAGCCTGCTAGGCTCCTCTGTCCATGGAGATTCTCCAGGCAAGAATACTGGAGTGGGCCCTCCACTATTGCCATGCCCTCCGCCAAGGGATCTTCCCAACCTAGGGGAACCCAGGTCTCCCACACTGCAGGTGGATTCTCTACCATCTGAGCCACCAGGGAAGCCCACCCCCATTTCTACCCCATTGCTTTTCTCCCTTTCTCTCTGTACTTCCTAATTCCTGTTTATTTAATTTTTTTTTAATGAATCAACTTATTTTTATTCATTTGGCAGTGCAGGCTCTTTAGCTGCGGCATGTGGGCTCTAGTTCCCTGACCAGGGATCAAACCTAGGCTCCTGCACTGGGAGCATAGAGTCTTTACTTTAATTTTGTATAGATAAAACTAAAGAAACAAAAATGAATCTTAAATATGTACATTAATGGATTCTACATATGTCTGTATCTATATTCATATATACACACCACTCAAGTTATACAGAATCCTTCAGCATCCTAGGAGGCTTACCTGTATAGCTTTCATCAACTCCCTTGCTATCTACCCTGTCTGTGTGGAGAGCCCCAGCAGATGGGAAGTTCAGGTCAGGTCAGTGTATTTATTCCTTGGCTCCTCTACAGGGTCACATCAAGTCGCATCACCCTGACGGTCAGTATTCCAAAGTGGCCTTCTGGATGTGACTCCAGGTCCTGATAAGCACTTCCTCCCCTACAGCTCAGACAGTGCAGGACGTCATTCCCTCTAGTTTACTCTGCCCACATCTTTGTAAATGGCTCCTTCATTAAACCCTACTTGAATTACTGCAGTTCAAGTGTGACATGTTTCCTGCTGAGATGCTGTCTGATACAGCAGGTGTTCAGCAAAACCCTGCTCAATAAATGAGTGATGCTGCTTCTAATGAAAGCTTTCTGCAAGGCAGCCTTTTTTGGAGGTAAGGGGGAAAGACAAAGGAATAAAGGGAAACCGGAGAAAGCTCAATCACTGTATCTTGGTCTTCAACTAAGTGATCTTACTATGACTCCATTTCCTTTTCCATAAAAGAAGAGTATTACCTATTCAAGTCTGCCAAATTACACAATACAAAGACACACCATTTAGAAAAATACAAAGGAAGTCGTGTTCTCTAGAGTTGTGCAATGCTGTAACCCCAGAGCTTTCTTTTATGACTATTATGAGAGTAAATGGGGTAATACATGGGAAGCACAGTACGGAAGATGAGATTAGAATAAGGCTTTGTAGGCTACAGTAAGCAATTTGCATTTGGGTTTAGTAGAAATTGGAAGATACTGGAGGCATATTAGCAGAGTGAAGAGAGTCCCTGAGTTTTCCCCCAGGTCAGAATATTTTCCCCCTAAAAATATGCATTTCTTACTCAAGTATCACCTGATCAGAAGTCTTCCTTGACCAAGAGATATAAAACAGAAACATCACCTCTCCCATCCTGCCATGGACTCTAGGGACTGTCCTTCTTGCCTCGTCTTTCTTCCATAGCACCTGGTGTGTCATAAATTGACTCATCTGTTGCTAACACTCCTTCCACCATTCGAATGCAGGTTACACGAGAGCAAGGACTCTGCTTTGTGCAGTATTGCATCCTAAGCTCCTAGAATAGTTCTGGCATTTAGAAGACACTTAATAAGCATTATTTGGATGAATAAAGGAATGAAGAGTGACTAGCAAATAGTAAGTATTTAATGAATGTTAGCAGCTATTATTAGTATGAGTACCATTAAGTCACTTCATAACACCAAACGAAGAATACATACCTTGAATCATTTCACTGATTTTGTTACAGATTCCTACAGCAAAATCCCTTGGGAAAGAGAAAACAATATAATCTTTAAAACCAAAAAAAATTAAATTTGCTTCAGTTTTCTAAGGACTCATATAGAACACAGTAAGCACAGGAGAAAGGCAATATTCCAAATCATAACTAATATTCCTAAGTCAGATGCTGAGGATGGGGAAAGAAATGCAACCAAAACCAAAACTTCACAAAGCAAGTGGGCTTCTGCCAACACTGTTTCCACATGATGTTCAAGGAAAGATGCTGATTTATGAGAATTGTTGCAATTTCATTACTGAATGACACTGTCTGAGATACTCAAGGTCATTATCTCAGTCTACAGTGTTTTAGGACACACTTTTAGTTAAGAAAAGCTTTTGACACACAAGCTAATCATTTATATAAACAATAAAATATACATCAATTAGTCTGAATTTTAGAAAAACAGAGTAAGTATGAAGCAGTAGAAATGCAGTGGGAAATATGGGTAGAGCCAAATTATTTAAAAGTGGCCATTTTTAGATTAAAGACCTAAATGTAAGACCAGATACCATAAAACTCCTAGAGGAAAATAGGCAGAATGCTCTTTGAAATAAATTGCAGTAATATCTTTTTGGAGCTGTCTGCCAGCAAGATGGAAGTAAAAACAAAAATAACCAATGAGACCTAATTAAACATAAAAGCTTTTGCACAGCAGAGGAGACCATAAGCAAAACACAAAGACAACCTACAGAACAGGAGAAAATATAAACAATGCAATTGACAACAGATAAACCTTCAAAATACACAAGCAGCTCATACAGCTCAATATCAAAAAACAAAAAACTCAATTAAAAAAAATGGGCAGAACATCTAAATAGACATTTCCCAAAGAAGAAAGACATACAGATGGCCAAAAGGCACATGAAAAGATGCCCCTCATCACTAATTATTAGAAGTGCAAAGCAAAACTATAATACAATGAGGTATCACCCCACACCAGTCAGAACGGCCGTTTATCAAAACATTCTACAAATAATAAATGCTGGAAAGGGTGTGGAGGAAAGGGAACCTACCTACGAGGTGAGTGGGAAGGTAAATTGGTGCAGCTACTCTGGAAACCAGTATGGAGGTTCCCTAAAAAACTAAAACCAGAACTACCATGATTCAGTTCAGTTCAGTCACTCAGTCGTGTCCCACTCTTTGCGACCCCATGAATCGCAGCACGCCAGGCCTCCCTGTCCATCACCAACTCCCGGAGTTCACTCAGACTCACGTCCATCGAGTCAGTGAAGCCATCCAGCCATCTCATCCTCTGTCGTCCCCTTCTCCTCCTGCCTCCAATCCCTCCCAGTATCAGAGTCTTTTCCAATGAATCAACTCTTTGCATGAGGTGGCCAAAGTACTGGAGTTTCAGCTTTGGCAACATTCCCTCCAAAGAAATCCCAGGGCTGATCTCCTTCAGAATGGACTGGTTGGATCTCCTTGCAGTCCAAGGGACTCTCAAGAGTCTTCTCCAACACCACAGTTCAAAAGCACCAATTCTTCGGCGCTCAGCTTTCTTCACAGTCCAACACTCATATCCATACATGACCACTGGAAAAACCATAGGCTTGACTAGACGGACTTTTGTTGGCAAAGTAATGTCTCTGCTTTTCAATATGCTGTCTAGGTTGGTCATAACTTTTCTTCCAAGGAGTAAGCGTCTTTTAATGTCATGACTTCAATCACCATCTGCAGTGATTTTGGAGCCCCCCAAAATGAAGTCTGACACTGTTTCCACTGTTTCCCCATCTATTTCCCATGGAGTGATAGGACCAGATGCCATGATCTTTGTTTTCTGAATGTTGAGCTTTAAGCCAACTTTTTCACTCTCCTCTTTCACTTTCATCAAGAGGCTTTGTAGTTCCTCTTCACTTTCTGCCATAAGGATGGTGTCATCTGCATATCTGAGGTTATTGATATTTCTCCCGGCAATCTTGATTCCAGCTTGCGCTTCTTCCAGCCCAGTGTTTCTCATGATGTGGGGTCGCACAGAGTTGGACACGACTGAAGTGACTGAAGTGAATTGACTCTGCATATAAGTTAAATAAGTAGGGTGACAATATACCGCCTTGATGTACTCCTTTTCCTATTTGGAACCAGTCTGTTGTTCCATGTTCAGTTCTAACTGTTGCTTCGTGACCTGCATACAGGTTTCTCAAGAGGCAGGTCAGGTGCTCTGGTATTCCTATCTTTTTCAGAATTTTCCACAGTTTACTGTGATTCACACAGTCAAAGGCTTTGGCATAGTCAATAAAGCAGAAATACATGTTTTTCTGGAACTCTCTTGCTTTTTCCATGATCCAGCGGATGTTGGCAATTTGACCTCCGGTTCCTCTGCCTTTTCTAAGATCCTGCAATCCCATCACTGGGCATATACTCAGAGAAAAACATAATTTGAAGAGATACATGCACCTCAATGCTGACTGCAGCACTATTTACATGGAAGTAAACTAAATGTCCATCAACAGATGAATGGATGAAGAAGACGTGGTGTATATTACAATGGAACATAACTCAGCCACAAAAAAGAAGAAATAATGCCATTTGCAGCAACAAGGATGAATCCAGAGATTATCATACCCAATGAAATAAGCCAGATTAAGAAAGACAAATATTTTATGATATTACTAATACATGGAATAAAAAAAAATGATAGAAATGAACTTATTTGCAAAACAGAGATAAACCCACAGATACAGAAAACAGATTTGTAGTCACCAAGGGGAAGGGGGGAGGAGGGATAAATTAGAAGTTAGGGATTAACATACGTACACCACTAAATATAAACTAGACAACCAACAGGATCTACTATATAGCACAGGGAACTATATTCAATATTTTATAATAACCTATATGGGAAAAGAATATAAAGAAGATATATATATGTATAATTGAATACTCTGCTGTATACCTAAAAATAACATTGTTAAGTATACTTCAATTAAATAAATAAATAAAATTTTAAAGTAGCCATTTTCAAAATATTGTATATCTGAAAAGTATTTTCTAAGGTGTCGCTTTTGAGTCTGTTGCAACTGAAATAACACTGAATGTTGCAAAAGTTATCAGTAACATGAATCTTTGGGATAAAACTATACAATATGTAAGGAAAGATGATACAGGTAACATGATCAAACTTGGTTCTTTCAGTCACGATTCATGACACATAAGGCATGAAATACTTTCGCTCTGCAGTTCAATGGATGTCTATATAAAATATTTTCTGCCATTAAGATATTATTTTAACATTCTCTGACAAAATGAAAAGTACGCGTAAATTACACAGCGGCTGTCTGCAGGGTAAGCACCATGCAATCCTTAGAGTTATGAGATGAACTAGCCATTTTTTCATGAAACTCCAAAACTATTCAGAAATGGCTATTTGCAGGTATCCTTAAAGAGATAAATAAAGTAAGCATGTAACTTTAAGAAAAATAACGGTAAATTTTTTGCCAATCCTAGCTTCTAAACAAAAACTAGCACTTCAGAAAACTTCTGTCACCATGAGCTTGACAGCTTAATACTTAAAGCCTTTCCTGATGAGATCAGTGGTGATAACAACAAATATGATCCTTTGATATTTAACAACAAATTTGATACTTTACAATGGAAAGGGCCAACATTTGGTAGACCTGCATTAACAGAGTGAACTAATATTTCCCCAAAGACCAATGTCTAAGTTATAAAACCATACATAGGTAAGGGATGCCAACGGATTTCAATGTAATAGTACACGTTCACTGAAACGGTTTTAGAGTTCACACTGCAACTAACTTTTACGAACCAGCAATTTTCTAGTTCTGTTAAGAGATCAAGGAAAAATAAGCATGATTACCTACAAAACCTTTAAAAATACTCCTCTCTTTTTCAACTATGTATCTGTGTGAGGCTGGCATTTTTTCATATAATTTAACCAAAACATCACATTGTAAAAGAAATGGTGAATGCAGAACCAGATGTGACAATCCAGCCCGACATTAAAGAGATTTGTCAAAATGTAAAAAACAACATCCCTCTTCCCACAAAATTGATTTTTGTTTTGGAAGAATATTTTCATAAAGATATTTTTGTGTCAACACATTAGGAATTTGTTATTCTTTAAATGAATTAATAATATATTTTAAGTTTAGGCATTTTCATCTCTAATACAGTAAATACCAATCAATGTAATCTATATAAACATAAAAAGCTCTTTGAGAACGTTAATAATGCTGAAGAGTGTAAAGAGATTCTGATACCAAGTAGTTTGAAAATTACTACTCTGATATCAGCCTTATATTCAATAAGAAAAAGTAAGCTGTAAATGTATTTTGGGTACAAGGCAAGAGGTATATTAGGTATCTATAGATGACCTGTTCACCTTTCAGAGCACTCTTATATTTGTTATTCCTTCTGCTTGGAATATCCTTCCTCCAGATGGCTGCCTCTTCTTCAGGACTGTTTCAGCTCAAATGCCACCTCTCTGGGGAGGCTATCCCCAATCACTCTACCTAAGGAGCTTACTTAGGTCATCATCATAATGATAAAACTACTTTATTTTTCTGTAACATTAATGAGCAGCTGAAACTACTGTGGGTTTACACAGCAACAGAGAATTCATCTTTTCCACTCCTGTATTCCTGCTGCTTGGAATAGAGTCTGGACATGATGGATATTCACTAAGTATTTCTTAACTAACTAAATAATAACTTTTTTAACAAATGCAAAATTTAAAAATCTGTTACGGGCCTCTAGGGTCAATAAACTGCAAGTTTGAAGCCTGGAGTTTTCTCTTTTTTTTGGTCTAATAATATTTTTAAAAATTCTTAATGGCAGCATTAAAAATACGTTAAGAATATATAGTCTCATTCGCTGAGACTACAGAATAATCTGATTCTCCAGCTTCTTCCCACCCCAAATTCAGATCTGACAACACTGGTCATATTTCCTGCACCATCACTGTCAGCTGGTACCCAGGAGCAGTTACCCTTTCAGATGGTGTGCACGTTCCAGTCCACCAGTGACCACTAGAGGTCACCACTCTGCTTGACAATGCCTCCCAGGTTCCTGAAGCCATTGGGGTTTGTAATTCCTCCTCTGGGACTAGCTCTTAATTAAAACCTTTTTGGGGGCATAGCGGTCAAGAATCCGCCTGCCAATGCAGGAGATTCAAAAGACACAGGTTCAATTCCTGGGTCAGGAAAATCCCCTGGAGAAGGAATTGGCAACCTGCTCCAGCATTCTTGCCTGCAAAATTTCATGGACAGAGGAGCCTGGCAGGCTATAGTCCATGGGGTCACAAAGAGCTGGCCACAACTGAGCACGCACACCTTCAGAACAAGTTACCTGTGGTTATGGTAGCAGACAGGTAGACATAGGATGAAATCAATTTTAAAAGCCTTTGTTTGGTCAACTACTCTAAGATCCAAAACTAATAAAGATACTAAGATAAAAATCCATCGTACTGGTTGAGATATCTGATCTCAAACCAGGTCATCATTTCTGAGGGAAGTGCATGCACTGTTCAGTCGTGTCTGACTCTTTGTGACCCCATGGATTGCAGCCCACCTCTGTCCATGGAACTTCCCATGGTAAATGCTAATCTGGAAAAGGTGTATTTTCTTGATTTTCACACTCTAATACATTCCGCTAAGTACTTCAGACTTAACTATTGCACTAATTTGGTATGTTTAAACATCACAAATCACAAGTATACCATGTTAAAGCCTGGTATGTTAAAAACTGCTTCTGTGTTTAAACTGTTAAATGTTTACTAGTCATCAATTTTATAAATGAAGAATCATGTAGTTCCTATGTTACTTAGTCTTAATCTTTTCCAAGATAGATCAGAAATTCCACAGCTGATAAAATTAGCTTCTGATAATAACACATGAGAAAAACTGAGCCAAAAATGATTTTCATAAGCAAATTCTAATACTGAATCACAAATTTATCATCTACATTTAGAAAACTATTTTTAGAGCTACTCCAAGTACACACGTAATTGGACAGATTTAAAGTACTCACACCTTGACAGTGGTGATCAGATGATAAATATTCACCAGCTATAACTCTTAACCAATAAAAGTAATTTTTAAAAAGTTCCTACAATACCCATGACTCTCAATAAGAAAAAATGCCAATTTTCAAAAGCACAAATAGGGATCATCTTTACTTAGATATTTCTCTTCCTCATTTACTGTCACACCTACTACTTTCAATCAGTAAATAAAAGAATACACAGTTTATGTTCTCTAATCTCCTTTTCCAATGAATAATCCTGGAATTCTGAAGGTTTGATAGGAGCAGCTGAAGAGATGAATAAGCATATAATTAAACTATAAAGAAAGATCATTGGTGATTATCTCAAGTCTTATCCAAATTTAGCAGAGGCTCTTAATATAAATGCTATTTTTACATTTAAAAATTCATTAGTCACCTGATTATAAATCAAAACTTGCTCCTAGCAGGATATACAGAAATTTGTGAAAAAGAAAATAAAAATAAGATAATATCTTCACTCAGAGACAATATTTCGATACATATCCTAGTCTCTTTTCTATTCCATAAATACTTGCTTTTCAAATAAACCTATAATATCACATAACCTATTATATAACCTGTTTTCAAATATATTTCTAAAATACATTAGTTATAAAAGCTGATATAGTATTTCAATGTATGATCCTATTTATCTTATTGGCACACTGGTTGGAACTGGTTACTAATTTTTTTTGTTATTACAACCTTATAACTAGCACCCTTGGAAGTATCAGTACACACTGCTGATTCCTTAGGATAAATTCTTATAAGTGGATTTTCTAGGTCCAAGGGATGTACAAAGTACATATTACCAAAATGCCCTCCAGAAAGCAGTGTTACTTTCACATTATCAGTCAGTAAAAGAAATAGTATTATTTTTTAGAGAGGATAATCAGTAAGTCAAACACATTAATAAAACTACGGCCAATATTTCATCAAAAAATAATAAATATATGTAGAGAAAAACACTATTTTATAAGATAACAGAGTATGATACCCCAAAGAAGTTAAAATTGGTTTCAATTCCAGTTATTATCTCTGTCAAACTGTCCAGACTTGAGAAGATAGTAAGAAAATAATAATTTAGGATTAGGACAGTATAGGTTTGGGGAAAACACCTCAGTGGACAAAGCTTCTGCTTCCCAATGAAGCCTTCCCCAACTATTCTAATCCCAGGCTGATTCTGTCCTTCTGGGAGCTTTAATTTCATTCACAGTTAATGCTAACATCTGTACTTAACTCTTCTGTTTTATGGATTTATGTCCTGTTTTCCCAACATGATAGAAACACCCTTGGAAAACACATCTTGCAGTTTACATTTTTCTATATCCCTTAGTGTTTACATATATAAATGAGCTATTCTTTCAAAACCTCTTCTTGGGAAGCCAAACTATAAAAGGCCTAGGCTTACTTTGACTGTGCAGAGAAGTTAGCAGCAGCAAAAACAGCAGCTTCAACTTCTACATTATCATGTGAATCCAGACTCTGACGAATACTATGATGAGCATTCTTCCTCTCGGGAATTATTGATGCCAGACTTCCCAACATCCTACACAAACAGAGAAACCCAAAAAGAATGGAAATACAATAAGTTCAAGGTCAGAAAAGGAAGAAACAGGCAAAGCTTACCAAAAATAAAGTTTGTAGGTCACTCTATAAATCTCAGGTTAATGACATATCAATTTTAAAAATCAGCGACTCAAGTTCTGTAAACATTTTACCATACTTCAACATGTAAGAAAAATTAACATGGTTAATTTAACACAAGCAAAAACTTTTTTTAAAAATCACCTTGAAGTACATGCCAAGTACCAAAGAGAGCCCAGGAAAACAAACTTTTGAATTACTAAAGCATCAAAATGCCATTTTCCAATGTTGTATAAAGAAGTCCATTTTAGCAAAGCATTAAGAGTCCAATATTTTTGCTATTAAGCAGACCCACAAAGTAAAAATGTAAGACTTCCCAGTCTTTTTTCCACATCAGTAATTACTTATATCATAATTTTCAAATCTCTCAACATCAAGAGAAGTAGAGGATGTCCCCTGGGGCTCATATCAGAATAGAGAAAGGTATAGTTTAGGTAAGTGATCAAAAATCCAAAGTTTACACATACTAATTTCATAGATGACAGACCTAAAAAGAGGATATGGTTCAAGCTGGTTTTAAGGCTTACAAAATGAAATTCTACCAAAATTTTTTTAATGCCAAGAAAGAAAAGGAAATGCTGAAGAAACTAAGGTGGTTGTACCTGGCATTCTCCAAGGAGTCAAGATATAAATTATCATATATAAAAATGAGCACATAATCAAGGATGAATATAGAAAACGGACACGGAACAGGAAGAACAAGGTCAGAAAGGTAAAAGTTCAAAATAAGCATGAGGCTTCCCTGGTGGCTCAGAGGTTAAAGCATCTGCCTGCAATGCGGG
Organism: Oryx dammah; assembly: GCF_014754425.2. Taxonomy (NCBI): domain Eukaryota; kingdom Metazoa; phylum Chordata; class Mammalia; order Artiodactyla; family Bovidae; genus Oryx; species Oryx dammah. The sequence goes on from NW_024070205.1 coordinate 9,405,119, forward strand.
AGACCCAGGTTCAATCCGTGGGTCAGGAAGAGCCCCTGGAAAAGGAAATGGCAACCCACTCCGGTGTCCTTGCCTGGGAAATCCTCATGGATGGAGAAGCTTGGTAGGCTACAGTCCATGGGGTCACAAAGAGTCGGACATGACTGAGCAACTTCACTTTCTTTCTTTCAAATCATACTTACATTTGAGTGAATAGATCAGAACATCTACCTATAAAACGAGTGTCTCAAACATAAGTTACCAAAACTGTATCATAGACGGTTAGCTCTAAAGCATTTATAGATTGGGATGGTTACCATATTTTCTCATTGACTCTTACTAGGAAAAACAAAAATGAATTCCTAATATTCAGAATAACAGAAGTAAATGTACGGCCTTTTGGGGGTATAGAAATACAGCTCAAACAATCTTGTGGTGACTTAGTGGCATAACAGAATATACCGGAGTGTGATGGCTCTTGCAACAGGGTCATTACTATGAATCACAGAGAAAATTCTCTTCACAAACTCATCCACATTTAGGATCTTCTCCAAATGCTTCTCACTTTGTTGGGTAACTTTAAGAACACACAGCCTCAGGAAATTGTTTCTAGGAAGAACCACAGATAAAATGAATTAGACCACTTTAGGAAAGTAATATTTAATTAGGAATCAAAGCAACACAAATGATACTAATAAATTTTAGCAACAGCCAATGTTTTGCAATCTTAACATTCTGTTTTACCACAGAAACAGTCAAAAGTCTGTACAGTCATCCTGTGATATCCGCAGTGTGGAGGGGAACTAATTCCAGGACTAGCCCCTCACCAAACCCAAATCCTTGGAGACTGAACTCCCTTCTGCAAAATGGCACAGTGCCTGCGCATCCTCTCACATAGTTTAAATCATCTCTAGATTACTTATAATAGCTAATACAACGTAAATGCTATGTAAAGTAGTGTAAGTACAATGTAACTAGTGGCCAGTGGGCGGCAAGTTCAAGTTTTGCTTTTTGGAACTTTCTGGAATTAATTATCTTCCCAAATATTTTTGACCTGTGGTTGGTAGAACCCATGGATGTAGAACCCTGAGATGAGTACTAAGCATAAGCAGTTAGCAGAGCCTGTAGTCCTGCAGGAAGGCACCCAAACAGCTGTAACGTAGAGAGAAGCCTGGGAGCCAAACTCAATGTCCTCAATCCTACTAGAACCAAGAAGATGGTCTTCCTCCTCTCAAGCTAATTCTACAGCTTCTTTTCTGCAAGTCTGATTAGGTTTGTGTGTAAGCACACGAGTATATGGAGAATGGTGGAAAGAAGTGGGAAAGGAAATGGCGTAGACAGAACAGGTATATATTCAGGCTCTGCTTACATGTTTCAGGCACTCCACAGTGGCCCATAATCTCATGTAACGTGTAATCTCATGTTATAAAAATGAATTGTTAAATCAGAAACTTCTCAAAATGAGCTACACAAAGCCACAGATATTTCCAAAATACACAATTATATACCAAGGTTGTCTTTAATTTTGAATTATCCTGTCCCCCAAAGAAATAAGTACTCTCTGCCTTATACCCTTTACTTTGGCTCAAAATGCCATTAAATTTCACACCAAAATTTGTTGTGAATTTCCACGTGCGTCCACTAAAATGGTAAAAAAACAAAAACAAAAAACCATCATGTGGAAGTCCGAAAAGGCAAAAAGAATACAGACTACAATATAAAACAAAGAAATATGAACAAAGTGCTTTAGGATCCAAGGGCTTAAAAAGACTTACCCAACTCTGAAAACATCAGCTAACTTTAGGAATGCAGAATTGATGAGAATAGGGAATGGATACTTCTGAAAGAGTCTGGGAAAGCGGACAACTGCTTCACACTGTTCACCAAGTTTGCCAGATCTTAGACCTATGGAAACCATTAAAAGGGAAGAACAGATTAGAAATTTTTGACTATAGTAAGGCAAAAACAGCAAATACCAACACAGTATTACAGACTAAAATTATTTACACAGTAAAATTACAATCATTCTTAACAATTAGATAAAGTACAGTAGTAACTTGTTTTCAAAAATAAAAATGACACATGAAATAGTAATTTTGGAAAGTGCCACCTTAAGATATAAGAGAAACTTTTTTTTTTAAGGTTGATTTGATAGAATATTTGGGGCCACAAGTAAATCTCAACAAATATGAAATGACTGAAATCATATTACATATGTTCTCCATTACAACATAATGGAATTAAATTAAAAATCAGTAAGAGAGAAATATTTAAAAATTTTCAAATATACTGGAAATTAAGCAACACAGTTATTTAAAAAACCCAATAAGATGAACCATTGAAAGAATTAAAAGTGTAAAAGAAGAAATCAGAAGAGAAATTTAGAAGAGGAAAAAAAGAAACTCAATCCTTAATTTGCACCATATACAAAAATTAATTCAAAATGAACCACAGACTTAAGAGTAACAGCTAAAATTATGAAGCATATAGAAAAAAGGAAGAAATCTTTGTATGCTTGTATTATGCAAATAATTCTTAGATAAAACACAAAAAGTGGGCTTTTTAAAGATTAAAAAATAAGTTTAAACTTCATAAAAATTTAAAACTTACACTTTTCAAAATATACTTTTCTGAATAAAAAAACAAGCCACATACTGGAAGAGATATTTATAGAACATGTATCTGATAAAGGACTTCATTCATAGCTCTTATATCTCTAGAAAGCTCAGTTTTTTAAATGGGCAAGATGTGAAGAGAAATTTCACTACAAAGGAAATACAGATGGCAAATATAAGCACATGAACAGATGCTCATCATTATTAGTCATCCAGGAACTGTAAATTAAAAACAACAGTACGATACCACTACACACCCACTAGAATGGCGAAAAATTCCCAGTCCATCAACTGGTGAATGAATAAACAAACTGTGATATCTCCATATAATAGTCTCTTACTCAGCGTTCAAGAAACTAAGATCATGGCATCTGGTCCCATCACTTCATGGCAAATAGATGGGGACAAAAATGGAAACAGTAACAGACTTCGTTTTCTTGGGCTCCAAAATCTCTGCAGACAGTGACTGCAGCCATGAAATTAAAAGATGTTTGCTCCTTGGAAGAAAAGCTATGACAAACCTAGACAGCACATTAAAAAGCAGAGACACCACTTTGCCAACAAAGGTCCATCTAGTCAAAGCTATTGTTTTTCTAGCAGTCGTGTACAGATGTGAAATATGGACCATAAAGAAGGCTGAATACCGAAGAAATGACGATTTCGAATTGTGGTGCTGGAGCTCTTGAGAGTTCCTTGGACAGCAAGATCAAACCAGTCCATCCTAAAGGAAATCAACCCTGAATATTCATTGGAAGGACTGATGCTGAAGCTGAAGCTCTGATACTTTGGTCACCTGATGAGAAGAGCCGACTCACTGGAAAAGACCCTGATGCTGGGAAAGATTGAGGACAGGAGGAGGAGGAGGCAACAGAGGATGAAAAGGTTGGATGGCATCACTGACTCAATGGACATGAGTTTGAGCAAGCTCCAGGGGACACTGAAGTTCAGGGAAGCCTGGGGTGCTGCAGTCCATGGGGTCAGGAAGAGTCAGACACAACTTAGTGACAGAACAACAGCAGCAGCAAAAAAAAAAAAAGGAACCCGTTACTGATGCACAGCATGGGTGGATCTCAAAATCATCACGCTAAATCAAAGAAGTCAGACCGAAAAGACTACTCTATGACTATATATTACATGACATTCTGGAAAAAGCAAAGCTATGAAGACAGAAAGTGGAAAGTGGTTGCCGAAAGCTAAAGAAAGACTGACCACAAAGGGGCACGAGGAAGTTCTAGGGGTGAAATATTCCAGGCAGTGGTTTCATGACTATATACATTTGGTGAACTTTATTACACACAAATTATGCCTCAATGAATGATTCCTTTTTTTTTTTTTTGGCTGCACTGCTTATGGGATCTTAATTCCCAGATCAGAGATTGAACCCAGGCCCTCAACAGTGAAACCGTGGAGCCCTAAATGCTGGACCACCAGGGAATTCCCTCAGTGAATTTGATTTTTCAAAAATCCAACAAACAGTTCATGTTCAATCCTTAAAAAAATCCATTAAGAATGAATATCCTGATATGAAATTAATAGTATCACCTTCAAATAATTTTTATTATTTTGCCACTTATAAAATGCTGATTATATCTGCACAAGAATAAGTGCCCATGAATACCTCTGTTCAGTAAAGTTAGTTCACTGTTTAAAAATGACAAAGGAAATATCTGGGGTTGAAACAAGGAATGTTGCTTGCCATTCAGTCCTACAAGGAATGAGTCACTGACCTACAGTACACCCTGAAAGGAATTCAGCTTAAAGAACTAGATGAGGCACTCTGTGTTTTAAGGAAAACAGGCCAAACATGCCCTTAGGCAGTTATATTTCAGGGGAAAAAAGTTTATGAACCCGGAGTCCTGCATTTCCCACACTTAGAAAAGCACTGAAGTCATTAACTGAGATGTGTGTTCCTTGAAATCGTCAGTAACCTACCGCGATGTCCGCTGGCTTGCACGTACTCCTTAGTCAAAATTGCATGATATACTGACCTCTCCCCCTACGTCTTCAAAGCGATTTCTCAGAGCTTTCTGGAAAGCTGTCTCCAGGGCTACAGTCCTCAGTGAGACACTGACTGAAACTGAACTCACCGCTCGTACACTGTGCGGATGATTCCCGGTGGACAGAGGGCTCTTTCCTGGGTGCCTCTTTGTCTCAATGTGGAAGACTTACAAAGTAAATGTGCACATGCAATTTCTACAACTTACTAATGAATTAAGTTCTGTAGGCACACTCAGGTTAGTTATCTGGTACTGGGAACATATTTCCTTATAGGAAAAAAAAAAATAGCACCATCAGTACTTAACAGTACTCTGTAATCTAATGGCTGCTTATAATAAAAGTTCTTAAGGGAAAATTAATCCAAAATTAATTTCTAACTGAGATATTCAGAACATATCCCTTCTTTGCCTGCTCCCCTCTCCCTACACACCTCACTCACCAACTTCCATACACATAAGAACTGCCACTAGGAGCTCTTGGAGTCTTCTTCCCATTAAATGCACTAAGTGCCAACAGAGACCTTCTAGGTGACTAGCAACAGCTCCTGAAGCCTTGAAAAGGTGGTCAAGGGACACAAAGCCAGGGCAGTGAAGGGAAAGAAAGGCAAGCCTCAAGACAGAGGTGAAGGCAGAGAAGGGAGAGATGTGTGCTTGTGTACGTGTGCCGGGGGAATGGACTGCTGGGGGAACCCAGAGCAACTGGGTTTGCTTCCTTCTCTCTCTCTCCCTGGTTGAGTGATGCACACGACAGCAAAGTTCTGTTTGTAATAAATTAGCCTTAGTTGGGATGGAAAAGGGAAAGAAGGAAGTAGCCTAGGCACAAGGAGTCTCTTCAACAGAAGACGATCCACTTTACCTTCCCTTTAAAACAGAACCTCAGACCAATTTATTTAAACTGATTTAAAATGTGCCAAAGATAATTCTGCATCTGCCAGAGAAATATTCTGATTTCTCTAGTGTGGTCAATTTTTATTTAAGATAGACATTTATTCCTGTAACAGAGCCTTGGGTACATGAGCTAAAGAACAGTAAATGTCTTGCTTATTTTCTGATATGAGAGTCGTCTTATGAGAGAGGAAATGAGAAGGTAGGGTGCAAAAGAGAGAAATGCATTCAGTTCAGTTCAGTTCAGTCACTCAGTCGTGTCCGACTCTTTGCAACCCCATGAACCACAGCATGCCAGGCTGCCCTGACCATCACCAACTCCCGGAGTCCACCCAAACTCATGTCCATTGATGTCGGTGATGCCATCCAACCATCTCATCCTCTGTCATCCCCTTCTCCTTCTGCCCTCAATCTTTCCCAGCATCAGGGCCTTTTCCAATGTGTCAGCTCTTTGCCTCAGGTGGCCAAAGTAATGGAGTTTCAGCTTCAACATCAGTCCTTCCAATGAACACCCAGGACTGATCTCCTTTAGGATGGACTGGTTGGATCTCCTTGCAGTTCAAGGGACTCTCAAGAGTCTTCTCCAACACCATAGTTCAAAAGCATCAATTCTTCAGCACTCAGCTTTTCTTTATAGTCCAACTCTCACAACCATACGTGACTACTGGAAAAACCATAGCCTTGACCAGTCGGTCCTTTGTTGACAAAGTAATGTCTCTGCTTTTTAATATGCTGTCTAGGTGGGTCATAACTTTCCTTCCAAGGAGTAAGCGTCTTTTAATTTCATGGCTGCAGTCACCATCTGCAGTGATTTTGGAGCCCCCAAAAATAAAGTCTGACACTGTTTCCACTGTTTCCCCATCTATTTCCTATGAAGTGATAGGACCAGATGCCATGATCTTCGTTTTCTGAATGTTGAGCTTTAAGCCAACTTTTTCACTCTCCTCTTTCATTTTCATCAAGAGTCTCTTTAGTTCCTCTTCACTTTCTGCCATAAGGGTGGTGTCATCTGCATATCTGAGGTTAAGAAGTACATTAAGGCCTATGATATAGCAACATTTCTGTGGTAGGAGATAGATGAACCTCTGGGCCCGACAGCTGATGTTTGTTAAGTGGAATAAAATTGAAGCTTTCTTCTCATCCAGATACCCCAAGGACAAAGCTAGTGGCAAAAGCTGAGCTCTGCTAAAGTAGAGAGATAAGGTCCCCATTCCTGAGGTCAAGGAAGACTTCCCTATGTATACATGCACAGAAGGCTGTTTGGGGGTCAAAAAGGGAAGCACCCCCCACCCCCAAAGTAAGCGTGGACATGCACCCACAAGCCTGTGTGGTGGTATCCATCATAACAAAAAGTTGCACACCCATCTTGGGGAGGGTCCTAGGACCAGTCAGGCGTAAAGAAAGAAACAAGATAATTGGCCAAATGCAAACAAAGACCCAGAAGGACTGTCCTATTTAAGTGATTTAACCACATTCTTTCTGTGCTCCTCATTCAGGATGCCCGCCCTCCTCCCCTGGTGTGTGTGTCTGCCTCGTTTCTGGTTTACTGCGCTCCTCCTCATTAGACAGGACACCAAACCCTTTTGCTCAGGGTATGTAATTCTGCCTTGCTTCTATCTTACACTATTTCTGTGCACTCCCCAACATGTTATGCTGTGTCTCTAATAAAAACTTTTACCTGTTTTCATGGTTTTTGCCTCCTGAAAACATTCTTGCTTTCAAACTGGGGAAAGAGCCAAGGCCATTTTGTTTCTAGCCTCCATTCTCTGGCAGACTACTAGTCAGGATTCCTGTTTTCCATCCAGGCTACCCAGGTTCCAATCCTGAAGGAGGCAGCAAAGACCTCTTTTCTGAGCTGCTCACTGCTCTCCCCAGGAGATCATTCTGAGCCTGGGACAGTATGGTATCCAGCTTGCTTGCTCCAGGCCAATTTTAAATCCAATATAAGCCAAGCACCTGAAAACAGGGGCTCAGCACAATCAGATCTTACTCTTAGAGGGGTTTAAGAGAGGTTATTCACTTTACTTCTGATGCTAGCTACAACGAATCTGAGGGAAAATGCCCTGATCAAAAGACCTAAGCGTGATCATAAGAATGCTCCTGTGAAGACCTACTGCAGACGGATGTGATTGCCTTTTACTGTATTTTACCTTTTACTCTCCCGCCAAAGAAACAGAGTTCTCTTCCCTTCCAGTGCCTGGAGATAAATAGCACTTAACTTAGTCACAACACACAGGGAGACTAGGAAGAACTAAAGCAAGATGTCTGTGAACTGCTTAATCAAAAGTCATTTGGCAGCAGTGAAATTTCTCCTATTTCTCACTTAAAATGTGCAGAACACTTTGCTAGGCCAGTGGTTTATCAGCTCTGGTTCTGCATCAAAAACATTTGTGAAAATTTTCAAAAATGTCTATGCTAGGGTTCCTCCCCAAACCTAGCAAATCTCCAGGGTGGGGGCCCAGGCAGGAATGACGCTGCTTTGAGAAGAAAGACAAGTAGATTCTCAAGCTAGTCTTTGCCATGTATCTTATTTGACTTAAAACTATTAATAGTAGACCCCTGAATCTGGCCCTCAAAATAATTTTATGATACAATGTTTTTTAAAGGTTTTGAATGCACTGTCAAATCTTAAAAAATGAAATGAGATTTCACATAAAACCCAGGATTGAGGCTTTTTCTGAAAATTTAAAAGATCTGAAATGTCTCTGAAGAAGCTGAGAGAGCCGTGACTAAAGAAACATTGTAGTATTGCAGGTCTGTGTCGAAAGCCAGTTAGGGTTTGTATCATTTCTGATAATAGCCACAAACATACCTAGTTGTATGACTTTCTCCAGCAATCTTTGGCTGCCTTTGGGCACACGTAACTAGAATAGAATCTTGGATGAAAATTTAAAGTACTGGTAAGAAATTAATGAAATTAAGGACCAGGAAATCTAAGCTGGATAAAAATGCCAAGAGGCTGAAATGTAAGGGAAGCAGACAGATGAGTTTTCTGAGGTCTGCATGAAAAAAGAAAACAATTAAAACAGCAGTTAATCATGAAGATGGTGATGATGCATGTTAAATGCTCATTCTGTGTCAGACACCCTAATCAACATTTTACATGTATTAAACTCTCACTATACTAATAGAAGTTAGATATTATTCAGTAATTCCCATTTAAAAAATACACAGGTAAAGAATAGGTAAGCAACTTGCCTAAGAAAAACAGCTAATATATGGTAGAGACGGAATTCAAATCCTAATTATTATGCCTAAGAAAAACAGCTAATATATGGTAGAGACGGAATTCAAATCCTAATTATTAGGCTAAAATGCATTTCCAGCAAGCAACTACAGGATAAAGGTTAAAACTAAAGAAGAGATTCCAATGGGATTTCAGAGTGGTATACTTCTGAAGGATGACAAATTCCAAGGAACTGAAGAGAAATATAAACTATGGTAAACTTGGGATTTATTAATCAAGTTTTTAAAACAGCATACATTTATAGGTAGCCTGTATCAGTCAGAGTTCTTAGCTGCAAGCAACAGAAGCTAACTCTGATTAGGCAGGAAGTGAGTTTTTACCGAGGGTTTATTAAAGTAATAAACAGTTTCAAGGCTGAACTCTTAAGAATACTTAACTCCACCCTACCAAACTGATTAGACGACTAAAACTTTTGTTGCTGGGAAGCACCAGACGCTAGCATTAGCACTCCTGTCATCTAGGAATGTTTTAGCCATCGCTGCTGCCAGGGCAGGAAACTGCCAGTGTACTCTTCAGCTCTGCCTTCCTGTGTCTCTAAACTAAATCACAGAGCCTGGAGGAAGTTTGGTTGGCAAAGCCTAGTTCACATCCTGTGCTCTCGAAAGGGAAACTAGCAAAGTGAGCTTTTGCTTCCACCTCAATGAGACGGGCTTGTGATGTGGGCCACTCCTCAAGCACAGGAGAATGTTCCTAAGACACTAAGGGACCGCCAATATGACTAATATCCACCACAAAGAACACTGCCAATACAAACTGTAATGAGAGTACATATTACTGTACACATTTGCTTTAGCTAAGGCGTAAGGATGATTCAAAATGAAACCATAACATCCTGACATCTTAAACCAGAACATCTTAAAATCTATTCCCTAAAAATGAACAAAGGAAGGGAGAAATACAAACACAAGCATGCAACACACATAATACCAAGGCCATCCCCCAACCCACAGCTTAATAAACCGATCGTGGTAACATCTCAGTAAATTATATTTAAAAAGCAAGAATAAAAAACTGATATGATAGTCAATTCAACTGATGAAGCATTAATAACAAAGCATCCTTCCCCCAAATTTCAGAGTCTATAAATATACATGGTGAGAAGGTATGCAATATTGTGCAATATGCACCAAGAACACTGATTTAGAATCATATACAAATTAATGCTATGAACACCAACTTTCAGGATATTCAATAACTTATTTTGTAAGTTACAAGATAACAGCTCTTAGCCACACATAAAAATGAATCTGTGGATTTCAATAAGAAGCAAAGAAGGGTCTTGAATTTTTGGATCAGTTCTCACAGCTGGCCAAGGGATCACTGGCTTTAAGAAATAGTCCATTATAATGCTTTTGTGACTTTGAGTTAACAGTCTGACCTTCATCTCAATTCTATTATACATGATCTTAGAGGTCCACGGGCTTCCCAGATGGCTCAGTGGGAAAGAATCCACTTGTAATGCAGGAGATGGGTTCAATCCCTTGGTAGAGATCTCCTGGAGTAGGAAATGGCAACCCACTCCACTATTCTTGCTTGGAAAATTCCATGGACAGAGGAGGGTCACCAAGAGTCAGACATGACTGAGCGCACACGTGCCAACGCCAAGAGGTCCACCTCTCAACACTAAGTTTGGTCTGGTAGTACAGATTCTTAAAGAGAAAGAATTTGACTCAGTGTGGATCACATGTCCATTTCTGAATCACTTATGGCACGGAATTAAGTCACTTGGTACAATCTTGGCTGCAGAGACCTCCCTCTTTGGAAGGGGATATGAGGATACTTGCAAGGCCTCACATTTATTTATCATGCCAACTACATCTGTGCCAATACGGACAATGTAAACGCAACCTGTGCTCTTCTTCAGTCTGAGAATTCAGATGTTTGCCAACATAGGTGACGTGATAGCATCTAAGGGAAAAATAAGGGAGACAAGATAGTTGTCCTGATTTACGGCATCCTTCTATTTCATTATCAATTTCTTCACTGAACATACCGTCAAGTTTTCCATGCAGCATTAAGCTCACCAGCACCTCGGCTAGCAACTCCAACCCCTGCATGTCCTCCTTTCTCATTACCTAGGCACAGGAAAGGGAAACTGCTCTCTTCTCCATTGCTCTTTGATCTCATCCCTCCCAAGACCAACCTCACAGAAAGCAGGCAGGCTGAGTGGTGTCTTCTACAGTAGCTTCTCCTTTCCACCCAGGGTGGAGATCTTGCGTACCTTTTCCTAAATTATCGGGACACTTCCCATCAGCTGACTTAAAAATCTTTAGACTGACAATGTTCAGTGAAAAAGTTACACTAACTGAATAAATTATGTGAAGTATGTCCTTTGTAATGCCTGTACTATAGAAATGATGTGCTGTATTATGAAATGTCCAATATATGTAAGTTGTACTTGATTTAATACTTAACTCTGTTTGCTTTGTCTTCATAGCTCAGGCAGCATGGTTATCAGCTTAAAACTTTAGAAAGGGGAAGGCAAAAAGACCTCTACATAGGAGTGAAAGTCATCCTCAGAAATGTAAACCAATCCATGTCAGTCTTCTACTTAAAAACTTTCAATGTCTTCTCAATATACTTTGCATAAAATCCAAACTTCTTGTCCTAACAAGGCCATATTTAATCTAGTCCTGTCTGATTCCTTAGGTGAGCTTCTTTTTTTTTTCCATAGGTAAGAAGTAGATTTATTCAAAGAGAAACACACTCCATAGATACAGTGTGGGCCACAACAGAGGGCGAGTGCTGTGGTCTTGAAATGTGGCCATGGTTAGTTTTTCTGGGCCGGATAATTTCGTAGGCTAATGAGTGGGAGGATTAGTCCAACTATTTGAGGGGAGGGGAGATTTCCAGGAATTGGGCCACTGCCCACTTTTTGGTCTTTTTTAAAAAAAACCTTATTTTTAATTGAAAGATAATTGCTTTACAATACTGGTTTGATTTCTGCCATACATTAACATGAATTAGCCATAGTCTATGTCCCCTCCTTGAACCTCCCTCCCTCAGGTGAGGTTCTTAAAGCTGTTTTGTTCACTAATACAGCTCCAAGTTTAAGTGCCTAACACAATGCAGGTGATTAGTAAATATTTATAAATGAATTAATGACTATTATATGAATGATTATTTTCCTGTGTTACTAACTACATCCTAAACAAAGAGACATTCAGTCAGCTTTAAAAGAACATCCATTTATTCCTAGAGAGATCAGAAATAAATACCTTACTTCCATGCTTGCTCAAAATGCTCAGAACAAAGTGCAACAGTCATAACCATATAACAGGTTATAAAATGGCAATATTTCCCAAGTGGGTTTCTTGACACTCATGCTACAGATACTTCTTTATTATGGACTTCAACTATCACATCTGTATATCTAACTGCCTACCCAACATCTCCATTTGAATGTCTAAGAGACAGCTCAAATTCAATAGTCCCACAGTGATCTGATTTTCATCCACTCGGTAAATGACCATATATACTTCCAATAGCTCTGACCAAAAAACCCCCAAGAAACCTCTGAGTTTCTCCTGACCTCTTATTCTCACATCCTCAACTAATTCATTAGCCAATCTTGTTGGCCCTACCTTCAAAATACATACATAATCTCAGCACTTCACACAGCTTCACTGTAACCTGGCCCAAGCCACTATTCTCTTCTCCCTGGATTATTACAATCACCTCCTTCTGCAGCAGTAGCCCCGCTGGTATCTGTGGAAGACCTATGTATTCAAGCAACCCCAGACCAACTTCCACCTGTAAAATAACTGGGTTGGTCAAAAAGTTACTTTGCGTTCTTCTGTAAGATGTTATGGACTAGAATAACATCTTACATCACCCAAGGTGCTGCTGGGAGGATTAAACATGATCTAGGACTGACACCTGGTTTATAGGTAAACACTCAATAACCATCTATACACTTCTTACAGGTCTAAAATATTCCTATTTCAACTTTTGGGAGGAAAAATTGTGTTACATTTTTTTCTTACCACAACTGCAAGTTTTTAGGAATCAAATAATTCTAGAGCTCTCATTTCTTCAGAGTCCCATTCCAATTCTGTTCTACACTACTGGTCTACTGTCACTATGGGATGAGTCCACCCAGACCACAGTGGTAGAAAATCTCTTTAGAGATTTAGTAGAAATATTAGATATGCCGACCTGCAACTCTTATTGGGGAATAAGGAAGGAATTAACAGAATGGGGAGGAAAAGGTTATGCAGTGTTTAAAAAACACATCTGATATTATGATTTTCTATTTCAGAAGGGAAAAGCCCTATAGTTTTTCTTAAGAGAAAGCAAAGCTCAACATCATTTTCTTGGATGATGGACTTGCACTACTATGACTCAACCAAAGGAATATCTCATTGGAGTGTTATGAAATTTTCATGTTGATCAAAAGAAGTTAAAAGTTTGTTTGTTTTTAAGTTTGAGAAACTCTTATCTGGACCAACTGCACTTTAAATGTCTACAAGGTAAAAAAAAAATTGAAGTCCCAGAAAAGTTAACATAGTGTCCAAGTCAGAGGGCTGGGAAGTGGCTCCAAGTGGACTTAAAAATCCTTCTAACTGCTAGTCCAGTTCTTAACATATTACCAACTGGCTAGTGTTAATTAAAAATTAACTGTATACCAAGTGATGTTTCCCCCATTCAATAAAAATAACAAGTACACTGAAACAAAAGAGTCATTGTAATACTTTGAGTTCTCTACTAAGAAATACCTGCCCTTGCCTTCCAAATCCCTATCTAAAAGATGAGGCAAATCTCTTCTGCATTTAATAAGGACTTTTTTGCATACTATTATATCACTTAATATTTACAACCATTTTGCCAGCTCAATGGTATTTTACTCATTTTGCAGAGAAAAAAACCAAGATTAGGTCTGGTTAAGTGACATGTCCATGATCATAAAACTAGCGAAATTAGAATGCAACTCAAGTCTATCCAAAGCTTCTACTACTACACCAAGCCTGTCCCGTCCCTTCACTGCCATAAGGAAACTGAACTCATTTGCAGAGAATGTGTGTGAAAGTCGCTCAGTCGTATCCGACTCTGCAACCCCAAGGACTATACAGACTCCAGGGAATTCTTCAGGCCAGAATAGTGGCACAGGTAGCTTTTCCCTTCATGGGATCTTCCCAACTCAGGGATCCAACCCAAGCCCCCCGCATTGTAGGCGGATTCTTTATCAGCTGAGCCACAAAGGAAACCCAATTAAATAATAACTAAGACTTTATTTTACCGGTTTTTAAGATGACTCTCAGTTTCAGAGATGTTAATATGTGAAAAAATATGTATCTTAATGGATGAAATAGGATATATGATGTCTCACTTATTGTATTTTTAGGACTTAATTGTAGTTTCTAAGAAGTAACACTACTTTATTGATAGGCTTCAAATACCCCCTTTAAAACTACCAAATATAGGAAATATTAGTTAGAAAATCATCAATCATACACAAGTTCCCAAGTAAGTCCGGATTCTCTAATCTTTCCATTGATCTGACCCTGCCCTTAAAGTACATTGCTTTAATTACACTAAGCTTGCGCCACAAGCGAAGCCCAAGAATACTAGCGTGGGTAGCCTATCCCTTCTCCAGCGGATGTTCCGGACCCAAGAATCGAACCCTGCATTGCAGGCGGATTCTTTACCAGCTGAACTATCAGAGAAGCAGAGAATGAATAGGGGCTATGCTTTTCGGATGTCTTGGCCCTATTTTTGACCTGCCTAGTAACCGGCAGGTAAGAATTACAGAAATCAAATGAATCGCTGTAAAGTCGGTGCAAGAAGCAGCAGTCTTGGTGAAGGCCTGGTCTCAACTGCACATACTGAAAAATAATTTCATAATTTCAATACAGCACTTTTAGAAACTGCGTGGAAAATCGCGGGGCTGTGCCCTCAAGTGGTCCAAGCGAGCCTTTCGCGGGAGCTCTCTACTTTTTCAGCTGTACAAGGCCAATCTAGCAACGCTGCCGTTTTCGGCCAACCTCCCAGAGCCGCGAATACCCCTGGGCTCACCAAAGGCAAAGGCGCCCGACCCCGCCCCGCCCAGGAAGCACCGCGCATGCGCCTTCCCAGCTTCTCGCGCGGCTACCACCGCCTGGTGGCGCCACTTCCCCCCAACACACGCGCAGCCCGCTCTTTCGAAATACCTTTGTCTAACTCCATAAGGGCAGAGTTAGCATCCAGCTCCTGTTCGCCATAGCCGGCATCTGCCAGAAAAGACTTAGTTGAGTTTGACGCCATGACCCATACAGTTACTCGATTAGCCTATTCATAGAGATTGCAAACACGGCCCCACCACCGCCATCTTCTTCCACCACCTTCTCGCGGATTTTTCCTCCGCGCTCTGTCAAGCCGTGTTACGCATGCGCCCTGGGCTCCCCGCCGTTCGCCAGCGCCCCTGCGGCCCCCCGCGCAGGCGCTCAGGGAGCTCTGGAACGCTAGGTTCCCGCGGCTGGGCGAGAAGGAGGCGGGGCTTCGAAGGGGGAAGTGACTCGTACGCGCCCGGACGCCGCTCCGAGAGCCAATCAGAGGGCGTGACGTCAGTTTGGCGGGGAGTTTGGTGACCGGGGCTTACAGTGGCGGGAGTTGGAGGCAATAACTTAGTCGTGGTCTAAGGGGCGCAGGATACAGTTTCCGCTGAGTCTGGAGGCATTTCCACGGCTTTTTTCCTCAGCTAAGCGTTTTCCTCCGTCCCAGATGCTCTTCAATTCGGTGCTCCGCCAGCCCCAGTTTGGCGTCCCGAGAAATGGTGAGTAACGGCCCTAACCGCTGGTCTCTTGCCGGCGGGATTCACCTCCCCCAGAACAACACCTCGGACCAATGCCGATTTCAGTTCAGTTTCCCAGCCGCCGAGTTCTCCCCCAGCCAGAATGAGTTCGTACTAGCTGGGAATACTGAAGAAAGTCGCACTTTAGTGCCCTCGAGATACTTTTCGTCGTAATCGAGGCTTTTTTTAGTCGTGTAGGCTGAGGGAGGGAGGGACGTTGAGTTAACTGACCTCCATTACGGTTTATGTCTGTTTTGCACGTTAACTGGAAAACGCGTGCATTTGAGAGTGTGTGGCTTTCTGAACGAACAGCTGTGTGAGATCGTCAAGGATCGTACTCATTGATTAATTCATTCATTTGTAGTGGAAACTTAGTGAGCCCTACCGTTTGCTATATACACCAGAGAATAGGATCGGCTCTTAAAAAGAACTCAGTCAGGCAGAGAGAACAGAACATCTGCTTCTAGCATGGTCAGAATTTTTTCTTCCTGATTAATTCAAGGGTATAAAAATTCGTAGTGATACAGTGAGAAATGCCCGTAAGCACATTTCCCACAAATGACCACTATTAATAGATTGAAGTATTTTATTCCAAAATGTTTTTTAATGGCAGAAGTAGGAAGTATTGTTATTTATGGAAATGGGATTAAAATGTTTTATCTCTTTACTTGTACGATAGAACTTGGAAATGCTTCCATGTTAGTATATAGGCTTCCAATTTATTCTTTCCAGTTCTTGAAGTTCCTTAGGTTAAAACATTGGCAATAAGAATTTTGAGCTTTAGGTTTGAGTGTCATCAACCTGAAACTTTCTGGTAAGTTTTTGATGAGGGAGTTACCACCCAAATTAAGGTTGGCTGCAAATGAAATCTCATTCATTTAAAGATGAACAAGGTCTTCTTTCCTCTTGAAACCCGTGTGGAAAACAGAAAATGTGAGAAGTGAGCTTTTTATATTTAAGGCATAGGTCTTGAAAAAAGATATTGAGAAGACTGGTGAGTAGCTCATCAACTTCCTTCCTCCAATCTAAAACTCTACCATCCTTATCTCTTAGACAGTCTTTTAAATTATACTCTAAAAGCCTCTCCTTTCTGTCCCTGCTGTGACCTTGCTTTACTAACTTCTATATCCTTTGTGTCATGAATGTCAGTATAGCATGGTAGTTAAGAGCTCTGTCTTCCTAATTTCACCTCCACTCCTTGCTTGTCTGTGTGACCTGGAACAAGCTATGTAGTCTTTCTTTTGAAACAGATTCTTCTCTTAACTCTACATTCTGTCTCAACTTTATCTCTGATTCGTAAATATTTTTCTGGAAAGGGTAAATTTTCCTCTCTACCCTGATTGAGCATATATGGCTGGACTAATAACAAAATAGACACAAGAGATTAGCAGGAGAAAAACAAATTTTAATTCATGTGCATGGAGATCTCATAGAAATGGTACCTAAGAAGTGGCCAAAGCAGGCAGCTTTTGTATTTTTCAGACCCAAAAAAAGGCAATAAATTTGTGAGGGATTGACAGGACAAAGAACTTAAGTTTGGGATACGTAATTAGTAAAGAATCTAAACAGAGTTTGGGCTTGAGGTAGTAAATTAAAAGAAGTTACAAGGTTTGTTTACACAGGCTTCTTGGCTCTGAATTTCCTCTCTGTCGGGTAAGGGTGACCTTCTACCTCCCGTTGCAAGGAGTGCACCTTTCATAGGAGAGATTTATTTCCTGCCTTTCAGGGAGACAGGAAGGTTAGGGTTTCCTTCTTGCATTAGCTGCTTCTCAAGCAACTTCAATTGAAACTAATCAATATGCTGTTATGGTATGTTTTGAGACAGCCCACACCAAGCCCCCAAATACTCATTCATTGTTTGGTGATTAGGCACTGAAATTCATTCATTGTTATATATCATGCACCAAACTTTGTAGGACCATCTTTCTCCTTCCATGATCTATCCTAGGCCCCTTTTCTGTTTCTACCAACTCCCACGGGTGATCATAGCTGTAACCAGGATTTCTTGCACTATTACCTGCAACCTTCTATTCGCTTTACATCTATTTCTATGAGAGGTGTGTAAGCATCTTCATCCAGGTGGTCAGTCCCAGAAACATCTCAAACTCATGTATCAAAACCAAACTCACTTTTTTCTCTCACCTGCTATATTACCTACTTTAGGAAATGGTCTCATTGTTTTAAACTGGTCTTCACAGTCAGAAACCTGAAAGTCAATCAGAATTCCTCCATTTTCCTCAAGATACCCTTTCAGAGAAGTTCCCTTAAAATCTCCTGAATCTTTCCTTCTCTGTGTCTTCTTCGCTGATTTTGCCTCTTCACATATTTTGGATCTATATTATGCTTACTATTCTGTTTCCCTCAGTTGGGCCTTTATACCTTCTTGTCTGGACTATAACAAGTCTCTTGAATAGTCTCTTAGTTTCCCTCTTTCCAGTTTATTTGCCATATTGCTGCCAGTGATCTTTCTAAAATGAAAGCTGATTACTCTTCTGTGTATTTTTAAATTGATCTTGAAGTTTTCTTTAAAACTTTAAACAGATGCAAAGGATATATAATTTCTGACCATATTGTGTTTACCTTCTTAAATGAAAATGCTGCGTCAGTCTTTAAACTGTGTCTAATAGACTGTAAATATATAGTAATGATTCAATAGTCACATCAACCATTTTTTAAAGTATGAACTGCTAGATATTTTACATAGTTGTTTTTTCCCTTGAATATATTTCCACTTTATTTTTCCCACAGATTTATCCTAATGTAATTTGACTTTAAGCTTGAAAAGTCATTTTTTTTGATCACCCTATCCTACTCTGTGTAAAAAACTGTTTTATAGTTTTTAAATCGTTTTAGAATCTCTTCTAAATTGTTTTAGAACAGAGGGTTTTAAAGACTGCCTTTCTGTCTGTAGATGCATATTTGTGAACTCTACAACATAACTAATTTTTGTATTCATATTATTCTTTTAGTGGTCTTTAAAGGCAATGGCACCCCACTCCAGTACTCTTGCCTGGAAAATCCCATGGGCAGAGGAGCCTGGTAGGCTGCAGTCCATGGGGTCGCTAAGAGATGGACACGACTGAGCGACTTCACTTTCACTTTTCACTTTCATGCATTGGAGAAGGAAATGGCAACCCACTCCAGTGTTCTTGCCTGGAGAATCCCAGGGACAGGGGAGCCTGGTGGGCTGCCATCTATGGGGTCGCACAGAGTCGGACACGACTGAAGTGACTTAGCAATAGCAGTTACAGTATTATCTGGCCTTAAGGTAATGCCCCCAGGAGTAATGACTAAATCTGAGTTGAATTTCTTTGCCTCCTTTGTATTCCTTTAGGTTATTTCTGTGAACCTGCAGAACTAGATTTCTGTGAGATTATATCAGGCTAAGATGTCTTCTCCAAATAACATTTTTTATATCACCAAAAGTAAGAATTGAGAGTACTCTAAAATATGAGTGAGTTTCTTAATTATTTAGACAATTCTCTAGATTGTAACTTCATTGTTTCCTCCAATGCTTACTATATTTGGTTCTCAATAACTGTATACTAAATGGATGTTTTATATATTTAAAATATGTTAACCTACATGGCAAAATGGTAAAACAAAACCTTGTAGATGGTTTACTATTTTAGGACCATAGTACACATCAGGTCTCTGACCCAAGCAGAGTAAGCTTTCCCTCCACTCTGAATTTCTTCCTCTTTCATATATTCAATGAGCACTTACTCTCCTTTCAAAACTTGTGTTTGATTTCACCTTCTTTAAAGACTTCCAGACCCTACCTACTACTGCTATTCAGGGCTTAAAATTGCTGTGATAAACTTTAAGATACTATGACTTGTTCCCATTAATGTTTTAGAGTCCTAGAATTTCAGTGCTGGAAAGGAAAGAGAGAGTATAAGAACTAAGATTTACTTGTGAATATGTTAGTGGTATGAACTTAACAGAAGCAGAAGATATTAAGAAGAGGTGGCAAGAATACACAGAACTATACAAAAAAGATCTTCATGATCCAGATAATCACAATGGTGTGATCACTCACCTAGAGCCAGACATCCTGGAATGCGAAGTCAAGTGGGCCTTAGGAAGCATCGCTATGAACAAATCTAGTAGAGGTGATGGAATTCCAGTTGAGCTATTTCAAATCCTAAAAGATGATGCTGTGAAAGTGCTGCACTCAATATGCCAGCAAATTTGGAAAACTCAGCAGTGGCCACGGGACTAGAAAAGGTCAGTTTTCATTTCAATCCCAAAGAAAGGCAATGCCAAAGAATGCTCAAACTATCACACAATTACACTCATCTCACACGCTAGCAAAGTAATGCTCAAAATTCTCCAAGCCAGGCTTCAACAGTACATGAACCTTGCAGATGCTCAAGCTAGATTTCGAAAAGGCAGAGGAACCAGAGATCAAATTGCCCACATCCATTGGATCATCGAAAAAGCGAAAGAGTTTCAGAAAAACATCTATTTCTGCTTTATTGACTATGCCAAAGCCTTTGACTCTGTGGATCACAACAGACTGGAACGTTCTTAAAGAGGTGGGAATACCAGACCACCTGACCTGCCTCCTGAGAAATCTGTACAGGTCAAGAAGCAACAGTTAGAACTGGACACGGAACAACAGGCTGGTTCCAGATTTGGAAAGGAGTACGTCAAGGCTGCATATTGTCACCCTACTTGTTTAACTTATATGCAGAGTATATCATGAGAAATGCTGGACTGGGTGAAGCACAAGCTGTAATCAAGATTGCTGAGAGAAATAGCGATAAGCTCAGATACACAGGTGACACAGGACCCTTATGACAGCAAAGAAGAACTACAGAGCCTCTTGGTAAAAGTGAAAAGAGGAGAGTGAAACACCTGGCTTAAAACTCAACATTTAGAAAACTAAGATCATGGCATCTGGTCCCATCACTTCATGGCAAATTGATGGGGAAACGGTGACAGACTATTTTTGGGGGCTCCAAAATCACTGCAGGTGGTGACTGCAGCCATGAAATTAAAAGACGCTTACTCCTTGGAAGAAAAATTACGACCAACCTAGACAACATATTAAAAAGCGGAGACATTACATTGCCAACAAAGGTCTGTCTAGTCAAGGCTATGGTTTTTCCAGTGGTCATGTATGGATGTGAGAGTTGGACTATAAAGAAAGCTGAGCACTGAAGAATTTATGCTTTTGAACTGTGGCATTGGAGAAGACTCTTAAGAGTCCCTTAGACTACAAGGAGATCCAACCAGTCAATCCTAAAGGAAATCAGTCCTGAATATTCATTGGAAGGACTCATGCTGAAGCTGAAACTCCATTACTTTGGCCACCTGATGCAAAGAGCTGACTCATTGGAAAAGACCCTGATGCTGGGAAAGATTGAAGGTGGGAAGAGAAGAGGACGACAGAGGGTGAGATGGTTGGACGGCATCACTGACTCAATGGACATGAGTTTGAGTAAACTCCAGGAGATGGTGATGGGCAGGGAGGCTTGGCGTGCTGCAGTCCATGGGGTTGCAAAGAGTCAGACACAACTGAGCAACAACTGAACTGATGTTAGTGGCTACAGTAGGTGCATTGATGTTGTGGGTTGACCAAAAAGTTCATTCTGACTTTTCCACACCACCTTACCAGAAACCTGAACAAACTTTTTGGCCAACCTTACGTTATTTCCTTTGACTCCGACCATCGGATTATGTGTGATGTTGCTAGTAACTTAAGTTTGCAGTAATGGTTTAGAACTCTAGAAGCTTAGAATTTTACTTGATAAGAATGGCTGTGGTAATCT
This sequence comes from Oryx dammah, assembly GCF_014754425.2. Taxonomy (NCBI): domain Eukaryota; kingdom Metazoa; phylum Chordata; class Mammalia; order Artiodactyla; family Bovidae; genus Oryx; species Oryx dammah. The sequence continues at coordinate 9,426,391 of NW_024070205.1, forward strand.
TTGTGGTTATTTTTCATGATTGTCACCAAAGGATGGGGGAAGGAGTAACATATAAAGGCCACTAGTGTCTTTCCGTGCTAAATACGTTTAGCAAGAGTCTTCATTTAAGATGGTAAGCTGAAACCTGTATCTCACCAGAAGTTGAGAAGTGCTCTTTCATTTTTTCCTTAGGACCACTTAGGAAAATATCTGAAACTGTATTCCAGAGGGCCATGGATAGTGAATAGATCTATAGTAAAATAATATGAAACTTTTAAAAGTGAATTTTTGCCTCTGCATTTGTTAGAAGTACTGAAATGTGATGATATATTGGAATCTATAAGGAATTTTGTCTTCCTTTAGGATGGTCTTCACAGTACCCGCTACAGTCCCTGCTCACTGGCTATCAGTGCAACTATAATGATGAGCATACTTCTTATGGAGAAACAGGAACCCCAGTTCCTCCTTTTGGATGCACCTTCTCTTCTGGTAAGAGAATTACTGAATAAGCAATGCTTGGTCAGAAATGATCTGGTTCACTCTTTAGAGGGAAAATATCCTAAGCTGTCTCTTTTAACCAAAAGTAAATTAGATGGTAGAGTTTTTCTAATATCTCCTCTCTTCTCATTTATAAAATCTACTTTAATCTCTGTTTATAATTATATATTTCTGCTAAACCATGAGATTCTTATAGCATCATTTTTAGTTTGTTTTTATCTGATATCGGGAAAGGGTTACAAAGGTTCAGCCATCATGTTGATCTCATTGAATCTGTCTCTTCTGCAATGCATTGGGGAACATATCACAGAAGTAGAAGTGCTTGTCCCTGCTGTTAAAAGTTTAAGAGAGGAAAAGTAAAAAGTTGAGGAAAAGGGATATTAATTTAATAGGGTTAGCCTGCTGGAGGCCTATGTCATATGCTCCCCCTCTTTTTTTTTTGGCATTGGCCAGTACCACTCTTGTTTTGTTCAGGTATCACTCTTGTTTTGTTCAGGTATCACTCTTGATTCAGCTCCCCTTTAAATAAGAGATTATCTGAAGATTGGTGTTTTTTAGTCACTTACTAAAGTAGATATTATGGCAAATTTTAAGCCATCTTTAACTCAGAAAAACGTCTACTATACCAGATGTTATACGGGCAGAATTGTCTTGCCTCTTTCCAAATGGGTTCTTTGTGTTTACCTTGTAGTTTTCAATTAATCGATACTATGTTGTTTATACATATATAGCTTTAAACTCAGCTTTAACATTTGTTTTTACTTTTTATTCTTTATTTCTTACATAGCTCCCAATATGGAGCATATACTAGCAGTTGCCAATGAAGAAGGCTTTGTTAGGTTGTATAACACAGAATCACAAAGCAGTAGAAAGAAGTGCATCAAAGGTAAGTCAAGATCTAAAATATCTATTTTAATATTTTTAATTCATAAAGCCTCAAGGAAATTAGGTTTCCCGCGTAGCTCAGTGGGTAAAGAATTTGCCTGAAATGCAGGAGACCTGGGTTTGATTCCTGGTTGGAAAGATCCCCTGAAGAAGGAAATGGCAACCCACACCAGTGTTGCCTAGAGAATCCCATGGACAAAGGAGCCTGGCAGGCTACAGTCCAAGGGATCTCAAGAGTCAGACATGACTTAGCAACTAAATCACCACCACAAGGAAATTACTATTTGAATAAATTCTCAGTGATACTCACTTTTGGTTAAGTTTGTTTAGGGACCAGACTGAAAGTAAATGGTGGGCTGCCTTTCTTTCAATAACTGTTAACTGCAGCAAAATCTTTACTGAGAGTTAAGAACATTTTAGGATTAAAGACAATTTTTCTTTCAAAAAGTTAAATTTTTTATACTTAATGTGGGAAAACATTGCTTTAAAATATTTATATTGAACAAGTTATCTTTTATGCATAAGGCAAAGTTCTGTTGACCTTAAAGAGATGACACTACCCTTATGGCAGAAAGTGAAGAGGAACTAAAAGCCTCTTGATGAAAGTGAAAGAGGAGAGTGAAAAGATTGGCTTAAAGCTCAACATTCAGAAAACGAAGATCATGGCATCTGGTCTCATCACTTTATGGCAAATGGATGGGGAAACAGTGTCAGACTTTATTTTTGGGGGCTCCAAAATCACTGCAGATGATGACTACAGCCATGAAATTAAAAGAGGCTTACTCCTTGGAAAGAAAGTTATGACCAACCTAGATGGCATATTGAAAAGCAGAGACATTACTTTGCCAACAAAGGTCTGTCTAGTCAAGGCTATGGTTTTTCCAGTGGTCATATATGGATGTGAGCGTTGAACTGTGAAGAAAGCTGAGTGCCGAAGAATTGATGCTTTTGAACTGTGGTGTTGGAGAAGACACTTGAGAGTCCCTTGGACTGCGAGGAGATCCAACCAGTCCTTTCTAAAGGAGATCAGTCCTGGGTGTTCTTCGGAAGGAATGATGCTAAAGCTGAAACTCCAGTACTTTGGCTGCCTCATGCGAAGAGCTGACTCATTGGAAAAGACTGTGATGCTGGGAGGGATTGGGGGCAGGAGGAGGGGACGACAGAGGCTGAGATGGCTGATGGCATCACGGACTCGATGGACGTGAGTTTGAGTGAACTCCAGGAGTTGGTGATGGACAGGGAGGCCTGGTGTGCTGCAGTTCATGGGGTCGCAAAGAGTCGGACATGACTGAGCGACTGAACTGAACTGAACTTGGGAAAGACTAGAGATCGCTTCAAGAAAATTGGAGATATCAAGAGAACATCCCATGGAAGGATGGACATGATAAAGGACAGACATGGTGAGGACCTAACGGAAGCAGAAAAAAATTAAGAGGTGGCAAGAATGCACAGAACTGTACAAAATCACCGCAGATGGTGATTGCAGCCATGAAATTAAAAGACGAGTACTCCTTGAAAGGAAAGTTATGACCAACCTAGACAGCATATTAAAAGGCAGAGACATTACTTTGCCAACAAAGGTCCGTCTAGTCAAGGCTATGGTTTTTCCAGTGGTCACGTATGGATGTGAGAGTTGGACTGTGAAGAAAGCTGAGCACTAAAGAATTGATGCTTTTGAACTGTGGTGTTGGAGAAGACTCTTGAGAGTCCCTTGGACTGCAAAGGAGATCCAACCAGTCCATCCTAAAGGAAATCAGTCCTGAATATTCATTGGAAGGACTGATGTTGAAGCTGAAACTCCAATACGTTGGCCACCTGATGCGAAGACCTGCCTCATTTGAAAAGACCCTGATGCTGGGAAAGATTGAGGGCAGGAGGAGAAGGGGATGACGGGATGAGATGGTTGGATGGCATCACTGACTCGATGGTCATGGGTTTGGGTCAACTCTGGGAGTTGGTGATGGGCAGGGAGGCCTGGCATGCTGCAGTTTATGGGGTCGCAAAGAGTCGGACATGACTGAGTGACTGAACTGAACTGAACTGAATACAAAAAAGTCTTAATAACCCAGATAATCACAGTGGTATGGTCATCACCTGGAGCTGGACTTCCTGAAGTGTGAAGTCAAGTGGACCTTAGGAAGCATCACTATAAATAAAGCTAGTGGAGGTGACAGAATTCCAGCTGAGCTATTTCAAATCCTAAAAGATGATGTTATTAAAGTGCTACACTCAGTGTGTCAGCAAATTTGGAAAACTCAGCAGTGGCCACAGGACTGGAAAAGATCATTTTCCATTTCAGAAAATCGCTAAGAAGGTCAGTGCTAAAGAATGTTCAAATTACCATACAACTGTGCTCATTTTACATGGTAGCAAGGTTATGCTCAAAATCCTTCCAGGTAGGCTTCAGCAGTACATGAACTGAAAACTTCCAGAGGTACTAGCTGTGTTCAGAAAAGTCAGAGGAACCAGAGATCAAATTGCCAACATTGGTTGGATTATGGAAAAAGCAAGGAAGTTCCAGTAAAACATCTACTTCTGCTTCATTGACTATATTAAAGCTTTTGACTTGTGGATCACAACAAACTGGGAAATTCTAAAAGATAGGAGTACTAGATCAGTACAAACCAGGAGGTAAGACCTGACTGATTCAAAATTGGGGCAGGAGTATGACAAGGCTATATATTGTTACCCTGCTTATTTTACTTATATGTGGAATGCATCATGTGAAATGCCATGCTAGATAAATCACAAGCTGCAATCAAGATTGCCGGGAGAATAGCAGCAACCTCAGAAATGTAGATGATACCACTCTGATGGCAGAAAGTGAAGAGCAACTAAAGAGTCTCTTGATAAGGGTAAAAGAGGAGAGTGACAAAGCTGGCTTAAAACTCAACATTCTAAAAACTAAGATCATGGCATCCAGTCCTACCACTTCATGGCAAATGAAGGAGAAAAAGTGGAGGGAGTGATACATTTTCTTTCCTTGGATTCTAGAATCACTGTGGACAGTGACTGCAGCCATGAAATTAAAAGATGTTTGTTCCTTGGAAGGAAAGCTGTGACCAACCTAGACAGCATATTAAAAAGCATAGATGTCACTTTGCTGACAAAGGTCCATATAATCAAAGCTATGGTTTTATCAGTAATCATGTATGGATGTGAGAGTTGGACCATAAAGAAAGCTGAGCCAAAGAACTCATGCTTTCAGATTGTGGTGCTGAAGAAGACTCTCGAGAGTCCCTTGGACTGCAGGGAGATGAAACCATTCAATCCTAAAGAAAATCAACCCTCAATATTCATTGGAAGGATTGTTGCTGAAACTGAAACTTCAGTCCTTCGGCCACCTGATGCGAAAAGCCAACTCGTTGGAAAAGACCCTGATGCTGGGAAAGAATGAGAGCAAGATAAGAGGATGTCAGAGGATGAAATGGTTAGATAGCATCAGTGACTGAATGGACATGAATTTGACCATGGGAACTCCGGGAAATGGTGGAAAACAGAGGAGCCTGGCATGCTATAGTCCGTGGGGTCGCAGGGTCAGACATGACTTAGTAACTGAACAGCAACAACAACAAATTCAGGTGTTGGGAGAAAAACTCAAAGGAAAAAGGCTTTAGATGATATAGATGAAATACAAAGAAAACACTGCAGGGGTTACAGAAAGCTCTCATCTAGAAAAGAAGGTGAGGGAAATTTTTCATAAAGGATGGGACATTTAAGGTGGACTGTGGTATTTTAGACCAGTGCAGGTGGAATTGGACACTCCAAGTAGAGGGAAAAGCATTTGCAAAGGCCTCAAGATAGGAAAGCGTCAGAAGTAATGTGGATAGAGGGAGTGATGCAGTTTGATTGGAAAAAGGTACATAGAGAACAGTGAGAGACAGGCCAACATGAGCAGAACTTTGAATGTCAAACTAAAGTACTTTAGACTCCTTTCAGAGAGCATGATGAAGATTTTTTAGAATGTTTCACAAATACTCTGTTTTAGAGAATATATCCCCTCATGGAAAGCAATTTGATAATCAGTTTTATGAGGTAGTGAAGGGAATGCATAATGTGTGTGAATCCACAAATTCTCTTTGGCCCATGGACCTTACTGTACTGACCACTGATGTTTTTACTACAGTTTTCAAGCCATTTAAATTGTTGGTATGGCTACCACAGAACATAGTTAGACATTTCACATTCACCATTTTCTTCATTTAGAGTGGATGGCTCACTGGAATGCTGTCTTTGACCTAGCCTGGGTCCCTGGGGAATTTAAGCTTGTAAGTAACTTTCATTTTGGGGGGAATCTGGGTAAATACTGGTAAAGGGTTGTTTTATTAAACCATGATACCTTATTTTTGAAAGGTTACAGCAGCAGGTGATCAGACAGCCAAATTTTGGGATGTAAATGCTGGTGAGCTGATTGGAACTTGCAAAGGTCATCAGTGTAGCCTGAAGTCAGTTGCCTTTTCTAAGTTTGAGAAAGGTAAGTATGTGCTTATCCTCTTTCATGTCCTTAACCTCTTTCATGGTGAAGTAATAAGCTGCAGTTGTTTGTACCTATCAGATTTGCACCTTTCCCTACATAGATGATGGAGATTCTTAAGATGACCTGGAAACCTCAATGAAATCAAGTTGGATTTTAGTCCTGTTCTAATGGATATTGCCTCTAACTTGTCCCTAAAAGTCAAGTATCTTCAGATAATTTTTTTCTATGATCTTACAGATAAGATAAAAATTCACAAATTGTCACGATACCTCTGTTTTCAGCTATTACTCAAAATTAATCTTTCTACATTTATTTAACTATTATAATGGGGAAGGAAGGTTTAAGGAGGGCTGTAACACAGAATAGTACTATAGTGGCTAGGGAAAAACTTAGCAGGGATGTCTGAATTAGCTCTTAATTTCTGGTTTGTTTGTTTGTTTTTCCTCTTTACATTTGTTTCTCACTAAATGAGAGTGAGACAACAAACTTTAACCTCAAAGAATTGGCTGATCCATCTGACTTCAATCTCATAATAATAGAAATAAGCACTGTAGTCTCCTTTACATTAAAAAATATTCTGTTTTTTAAAGGAATATTTTCCTTTATTTGAGCACTCAGGAGTACTAAACCGAGTTGTGGAACTGGTTTGAACTTTTAAAAAAATCAGTTGCTATTGAGACTGGAACCGTGAAGAGAAAATACATGACATAGTTTTTATATCTGCATACCTTTTCCCTAGCACATCTATTTTGTAAAGTTAGATATGTTTATGTTCTAGTTTACTACACTTGTGTCAGAGTTCATTCTGAGTTTATGAAAATAAGGTCATGGAAATGTATTAATTCTTAAGGTAAATTTGTTTCAATTCAGTTCGGTCTCTCAGTCATGTCCAACTCTTTGCAACCCCATGAACCGCAGCATGCCAGGCCTCCCTGTCCATCACCAACTCCCGGAGTCCACCCAAACCCATGTCCATTGGGTTGGTGATGCCATCCAACCATCTCATCCCCTGTGGCCCCCTTCTCTTGCCTTCAGTCTTTCCCAACAATCAGGGTCCAGTGAGTCAGCTCTTCGCATCAGGTGGCCAAAGTAATGGAGTTTCAGCTTCAACATCAGTCCTTCCAATGAACACCCAGGACTGATCTCCTTTAGAATGGACTGGTTGGATCTCCTTGCAGTCCAAGGGACTCTCAAGAGTCTTCTCCAACACCACACTTCAAAAGCATCAATTCTTCTGCGCTCAGCTTTCTTTATAGTCCAACTCTCACATCCCTACATGACCACTGGAAAAACCATAGCCTTGACTAGACAGACCTTTGTTGACAAAGTAATGTCTCTGCTTTTTAATATGCTGTCTAGGTTGGTCATAACTTTCCTCCCAAGGAGTAAGCGTCTTTTAATTTCATGGCTGCAGTCACCATCTGCAGTGATTTTGGAGCCCCCCCAAATAAAGTCTTCCACTGTTTCCTCATCTATTTGCCATGAAGTGATGGAACCAGATGCCATAATCTTAGTTACAAACAGAGAAGGGAAACACCATTATCATTCAGTCCCTTTGCTTAATTTTGAAAACTCTGTGCACTAAATCTATGCTAGTGAGGTCTAGTAGAGAAAGCACAAACCTTATCTTGGATCCCAGTAGTCCACAGTTGCCCCATTATGAATTAGTCTGGTGGGACACTGCCCCCAGGGCCATCTAGTTTGATTGCTAAAACAGATTTTAACCCCTTCTCCTTCAGCCAAGTGTTCTTGTGCAGGGCATACTTTTACCACCATACATAGAAGACCCCATGTTTTATTCTGATTTCTGCCTCTAAATTCTTAGGCAAAGTCATTTTTATCTCCCTGAATGTTCATTTAGTGAGATAAATATCCTGTTTAACCGCAAAACCATTTTTGTTGTTGTTCAGTCGCTCAGTCATGTCTGACTCTTTGTGACCCCATGGACCCCAGCATGCCAAGCTTCCTTGTCCTTCACTATCTTCCAGAGTTTGCTCAAACTCGTGTGCATTGAGTCAGTGATGCCATCCAACCATCTCATCCCCTGTCGCCCCCTTCTCTTGCCCTCAATCTTTCCCAATATCAGGGTTTTTTCCAGTGAGTTGGCTCTTCACATCAGGTGGCCAAAATATTACTTTCAGTATTGGTACTTCCGCTGAATATTCAAGGTTGATTTCCTTTAGGATTGAATAGTTTGATCTCCTCATGAGCACAGAAATGAGAGGTGATGTGCATGCACAAAGTAACAGCGAGAAATGAAAAAAGCAAAACTGAGGAGCGTATAACTGCTTGGTGGGTTTTCTTGGTTTTTGAGGGGTTGTAATCAGCATGGTAGAAAAGATCATGATCAGGTTCTTTCAGCCCTGCATGAGCAGGATACAAACAACCCTGTTAGGACATAGTTATATTAATAATAGTGTAATTTGCCTCCCCCTAAATGTCTACCACCTTAAAACCCAGAAAATGTTTTCATTTTTCATTGTCAGTTACTCCCAGATGTGTTTTTGTGTGGTCCAAGGGGTGCTAGAACTACTAGTGGATAATTAAAAGTAATTACAAATATATTTCTGTTACCCTCCTACATTATCTTTGACTTTGTACCTTTTTTCTCATTCTTCATTATCCAATTTAAGACCAGTCTTTCTTCCTAGGGTACTGGGTCTCAACCCTGACTCATTAGTCACCTGGAAAGGTTTTTGGTTTGTTTTTTTATTGAAGTTTACAATGTGTTAATTTCTGCTGTATAGCAATGTGACTCAGTTACACACATTAGGGAGCTTTTTTAAAAATACCAATTAAGTGTGAATCTCTTGGAGGTAGGCCAGGCATCTATTTTGTTAAAATTCCTCAAGGGATTCCAGTGTGCTGCTAATGTTGAGAAGCATTCTTGATCCTCCCCCAAGACCTTATGCCATCACTTATGTCTCCACAGTTTCCCTCTTCTTGGCTCTTCCTAGGAAAAATGCAAGCATATCTGTGGCCTGTCCCTAAAAGAACATCTTATCACCCTATCTTATCACCCTTTCTTATTTCCTTGTCTCTTCTAAGTTTCTTAAGCTAAGCTAAGTCGCTTCAGTCATGTCCGACTCTGTGCAACTCCATGGACTGCAGCCTTCCAGGCTCCCCCATCCCTGGGATTCTCTAGGCAAGAACACTGGAGTGGGTTGCCATTTCCTTCTCCAGTGCATGAAAGTGAAAAGTGAAAGGGAAGTTGATCAGTCATGTCTGGCTCTTAGCGACCCCATGGACTGCAGCCCTCCAGGCTCCTCCGTCCATGGGATTTTCCAGGCAAGAGTACTGGAGTGGGGTGCCATTGCCTTCTCCAGCTGGCATGGCCCAAATTTTGGTATTTGCCCATGTTTTCCTTTCAGTCTGTACCTTCTCCCTGGGCAGTCTCATCTATTCCAATTTTGTTTTTTGTTCTACTTAAATTGAACCAGATTATATTTCCAACTTTCACTTTTCTGCTAGGACTTCAAGTTCAGCATATCTGAAACTGAACTCATGATTTACCCAATCTGGGAAGTTTTCTGCCATTATTTTTTGAAATATTTTTTCTGCCCTGTTTTCTTTCCTGCTGCTGCTGCTGCTAAGTTGCTTCAGTCGTATCCAACTCTGTGCAACCCCATAGACGGCAGCCCACCAGGCTCCTCTGTCCCTGGGATTCTCCAGGCAAGAACACTGGAGTGGCTTGCCATTTCCTTCTCCAATGCATGAAAGTGAAAAGTGAAAGTGAAGTCGCTCAGTCATGTCCAACTCTTAGTGACCCCATGGACTGCAGCTTACTGTGCTCCTCTATCCATGGGATTTTCCAGGCAAGAGTACTAGAGTGGGGTGTCATTGCCTTCTCCATCATACTTATAGTTTATTTTATTTTTTAGATTCCACACATGAGTGATATCATACAGTATTTGTCTTTCTTTGTCTGACTTACTTCACTTAGCATAATACCTTCCAGGTCTATCCATGTCGGTGCAAATGGTAAAAGTTCATCCTTTTTTATGGCTGGGTAGCATTCTATTGTGTGTGCATGTGTGTGTACATAGCACATCTTCATAGTCCACTCATCTGTTGATGGACAGTTAGGTTGTTTCCATATCTTGGCAATTATAAATAATGCTGCCATGAACCCTGGGATACATGTTTCTTTTTGAATTAGTGTTTTTGTTTTTATGTAACCCAGGATTGGAATTGCTGGGTCATATGGCAGTTCTAGTTTTCTCTCCTAGAACTCCGCAATTACTCATGTACTAGACTTTTTGAAATTGTCCCATGAATCCTTGAAGCTTTATTCATCTTTTTCAGTTTTCGTAAATGAGATATAATTAACACACCATAAAATTCACCCATTTAATGTGTATGTTTCAGTGATTTTTAATTTTTTTATAGAGTTCAGTCATCACCACAGTCCAAGTTTAGAACAATTTCATCAGCCCAGAAAGAAAACAGAGCCATTAACAGTACTTTCCATCTTCCCCAGCCTTATACAGCCTACTCTTTCTGTCTTTATAGATTTGCCTATTATGCCTTCATGTAAATGGAACCATACAATACGTTGTTGGCTTCTTTTACTTAGCATAATGTTCAGTCTTAGTTTTCTCTCTTCCTCAGATGGAATGATTTCTGTTGATTTGTCTTCAAGTTCATAGACTTTTTCCTCTGTTCCCTCCATTCTGCTCTTAGGCCCATCCAGTGAATTTTATCATTTCAGAAGTTGTGGGTGGTGGTTCTAAAATCTCCATTTGTTCTTGGTAAGTTCTATTTGTTTCTCTGCTGAGATTTCTTATCTTTTTCATTGATTGTCTCTTTATTTCACTTGACATAGTTACATCTGTTTTACAACTGGACCTGATAAATCAGTATCTGGGTCGTTTTGAGGTTGACCTCTGTTGACTTCTTTTCTCTTGAGAATGACTCATTTTCCTGGCTCTTTATATTGCAAATAATTTTAAGATTGTACCCTGTGTGTTGGGAATGGTATGTTGGACTCTGGATTCTGTTATGTTGCTCAGAAAAGAGTTGATGCACAATTGCACTCATCTCACATGCTAATAAAGTGATGCTTAAAATTCTACAAGCCAGGCTTCAGCAGTACGTGAACCATGAACTTCCAGATGTGCAAGCTGGTTTTAGAAAAGGCAGAGGAACCAGAGATCAAATTGCCAACATCCACTGGATCATGGAAAAAGCAAGAGAGTTCCAGAAAAACATCTATTTCTGCTTTATTGACTATGCCAAAGCCTTTGACTGTGTGGATCACAAGAAACTGTAGAAAATTCAGAAAGAGATGGGAATACCAGACCACCTGACCTGCCTTTTGAGAAACCTATATGCAGGTCAGGAAGCAACAGTTAGAACTGAACATGGAACAACAGACTGGTTCCAAATAAGAAAGGAGTATGTCAAGGCTGTATATTGTCACCCTGCTTATTTAACTTATGTGCAGAGTATATCATGAGAAATGCTGGGCTGGAAGAAGCACAAGCTGGAATCAAGATTGCCGGGAGAAATACCAATAACCTCAGCTATGCAGATGACTCCACCCTTATGGGAGAAAGTGAAGAGGAACTAAAGAGCCTCTTGATGAAAGTGAAAGAGGAATACAATATTGTAAAGTAATTAACCTCCAATTAAAATAAATAAATTTATATATATTTTTTAAAAAAGTGAAAGAGGAAAGTGAAAAAGTTGGCTTAAAACTCAACATTCAGAAAACGAAGATCATGGGATCTGGTCTCATCTCTTCATGGCAAATAGATGGGGAAACAGTGGCTGACTTTATTTTTTTGGGCTCCAAATCACTACAAGTGGTGATTATAGCCAAAAAATTTAAGACGCTTACTCCTTGGAAGGAAAGTTATGACCAACCTAGACAGCATATTAAAAAGCAGAGACATTACTTTGTCAACAAAGGTCCATCTAGTCAAGGCTATGGTTTTTCCACTGGTCATGTACGGTTGTGAGAGTTGGACTATAAAGAAAGCTGAGCACAGAAGAATTGATGCTTTTGAAGTGTGGTATTAGAGAAGACTCTTGAGAGTCCCTTGGACTGCAAGGAGATCCAACCAGTCCATCCTAAAGGAGATCAGTCCTGGGTGTTCATTGGAAGGACTGATGTTGAAGCTGAAACTCCAATACTTCGGCCACCTGTTGCAAAGAGCTGACTCACTGGAAAAGACCCTGATGCTGGGAAAGATTGAGGGCAGGAGGAGAAGCGGACAACAGAGGATGAGATGGTTGGATGGCATCACCGACCCAATGGACATGGGTTTCGGTGGACTCTGGGAGTTGGTGATGGACAGGGAGGCCTGGTGTGCTGTGGTTCATGGGGTCGCAAAGAATCGGACACGACTGAGCGACTGGATTGATTGATTGATTTCAAACTGCATGGTCAAACCTGTAGGAAAGCAGTTAGTTCAGAAGATCAGATCTCAGTTCAGTTCTTACTGCTCATACATACACGGTTCAGGAGTCAGCCAGAGACTTGCACTAAGTATAAACACAGTATTAGGGTTTCCCATTGCCTCCCCTCTCCAGAGTTTCCTGCTTCTTCTTACAGCTCGCGTTGCCCCACTCTCCTTTTCCTAATTCCTCCACTTTAGCTGCCTGGTCCTGATGGTACAACTCTGGCTGCCCTCAAGGTAAAACCACAAAAAGACCGTAACTTAGCCTAGTCCAGTCAGTTGATTCAGCGGTTGACTTCCTTCCAAAAATTGCGTGTTTTTGCTCAGTGTCTGTAGGGCCCTCAAATAGTTTTTGTATTTTGACCTGAGCACTTATCAAATTAATCTGTCTACATTGGCTACAAATTAATGCAGGTGGATTAACTTGGTAAGTGGTCACTCATACAGGAAGCATAATTTTTTTGGTTTAATTCTTAAAGAGGAAAGCATGTGACAGGTAAATTGGAGTTCCTCCTGTATTTCTTCTCCAATGTCACTGCCCTTCTTCCATCCCCAGAGGCAACTCCTTTCACAAATTTTATATTGATCTAGTTTATAATTTTACACTGAGAATACAGCTTGGAAATTCAGAGTATGCGCTGTAGATACATACGTCAAAAATAATCTTTGCAAGTTACTTATCCTTCCTATGCCTTAATTTGCTCATCTATAAAATGAGGGTAATAATTCTCACTCAGGTGTTCTTTTTAAAAAGTCATCTATAAAAAGGGATAGTGTCTAGAACTTAGTAAGGACTCCATATATTTTGGTTATTGCTTATTTATCATTATTCTTACTATAGTATATAATATAGTATTTCATGTGGCTTTAGGAAAACTTAGAGAGGTTTATTCTATCAAGTTTTTGCTCAATGTAAGCATTTTGAGTTCTAATACTTTTCCTTCACAGCTTTGTTTTCTCTTATTTGTATTGAGCTGTATATTTTATCATTTTTAGTCTCCAGTGCCAATTACAGTACCAAGCATATAATAGGTACCCTTGGAACCTTATTAATAAGTTGAAATATATGTGTCATTGACTGGTTTTGTTAACTTCTTGATAAACTATTTATGTCTACAGCTGTCTTCTGTACAGGGGGTAGAGATGGCAACATTATGGTCTGGGATACCAGGTGCAACAAAAAAGGTAATCTAGTTAGTTCCATTTTAATTTTGACAAATGTGCTATTGCTCCATAATAATTTTGAATGAAAGAATTGGTGATTTCACCTGTTTACCACCAGGGGGCACAGGTTCATAATCCCTAATTCTGTTTGGTTCTCAGGTTCTTAGTGATTTCTTCAAGTATTACCCTCCATATTTACCTTATGAACTATAATGCCATTTATCTAAATTATCAATGGGATTGCAATTATTAGTACATGATCTTTCATTTTAATTTTAAAAATTTGAGGACTTTAAAGAATTGGATTAAATTTAATTTAATTATACTCACATTGCCCCCTAATGCCATTAAGCAGAAAGCAGTGCTTTCAGAGAACGAAACGGCAACCCACTCCATATTTTGTCTGGGAAAGCCCATGGACAGAGAAACCTGATGGGCTAGAGTACATGGAGTCGCAAAAAGAGTCAGATATGACTTAGCAACTGAACAACAACAACAGATTGTCTCCCTGCCTACATCATTTAAAAAAAAATTATTTGTAATAGACTATTTTTTAGAGCAGCTTTAGATACACAGCAAAACTGAGCAGAATGTATAGAGTTCTCTGTATGGATATATCCCCTGTCCTCACAGTCTCTCCCACTATCAACATCCTGCACCAGAGTTGGACGTTCGTTACAGCTGGTGAACCCGCACTGATACGCCGTTGTCACCCAGTGTCCATCTGTGCTCACTTAACATTATGGGTCACTGCTGATACTATACGTGCTCTTGGTTTTGACAGGTGTATACCTGGCATGGGTGTGCCAGTACAGTATCAAACACAGTAGTTTCTCTGCCCTAAAAATCCTCTGTGCTTCACCTAGTCGTCATACCCTTCCGCTAAACCCTGGCTTTCACTGATCTTTTACACTGTCTCCGTTGTGTTCCCTTTATCAGAATGTCATATGATTGGATCCCTAGAGTATATATAGCCTTTTCAGATTGCTTTCTCTCACCTAGTAATACATCTTTAAGGTCTGTTCATGACTTGGTAGCCCACTTTTTTTTTTTAGTATGGAATGATATATCATTGTCTACTTACACCACACTTTTATTCATATATTCGCCTACTGAAGGACATCTTGGTTGCTTCCAGATTTGGGCAATTAAGAATAAAGCTGCTATAAATATCCATGTGCTTATTTCCTTTTTATATATTATAATCTCACACAAGAGATTATAGTACAGTGACCCTGCTGGCTTCTAATTTTACTAATTTAAAATGGTATAATTTTGAGATCTTATATATAAATGTTACATTCAGCATGGGAATAAATTTCTGAAACCTAAACCAATTATGTTCTAAAAAAAATATTTTTCAGATGGATTTTACAGGCAAGTGAACCAAATCAGTGGAGCTCATAATACCTTAGACAAGCAAACCCCTTCAAAACCTAAGAAGAAACAGAATTCCAAAGGGCTTGCTCCTTCTGTGGTAAGGTTTTATAGCTGTGTACATGTGTGCAGATCTTGACAGCATCATAGAGTCTCATTTTGGGGAATTTGTTGGGCATTAAATGAGAGTGATTTAGTTAGTGAATGAGAGTCTTTATTTCCTCTTGATATCAGTGGTTTATTGTTTCATATTCATTCAGTAACTACAGTACTGATTCTCAAATTCTCAAGTGCAATGGAGTCACTTGGGAAATATGCTAAAAATTCAGTTTCCTGAAACTCATCCCTAGAGATCTCCGTGCACGCATATCATCTACAGTAGACTAACTCATTAGGAGAGGGAGACGTGTGGTTTAAAAAGCATGTTAGATGCCGTGGTGCCATATTCTGTAGGGCAAAGGAATGCCTGTTGTTGTTTTCATAATACAAACTGCTGAACAGATGTGAGTTTTTTTATGTTTTTCTATTTTTAAACATACTTGGCAAAAGATTTCAAAATATTTTGAGAAATATTGGGGAAAATGTAAGTACCTCTTTAGCATTTTACAGTCAAAGTTCAAACAGTGCCCATAATATAGCTTTTTTCTTAAAAAAAAAAAAAGAAAGAAATTATCAGTGTTTCTTAATTTATTTTTCTAGTATTCCTGTTCTGTGGGGTCTAAGTTAATATTTTGGGGATGTGTGGTTGCTAAAACATTAGGACTTAAATTACATTGGCATGAATGGAAACTGACAGGGCTAGTATGTAGTCTTTGGAGGCCAGATGAAGTTAAAACGAGTAACTTTTCAGACATTTCATCAGATTCTGGGGCTAAGAAAACTTAACATCGATTCAGTTCAGTTCAGTTCAGTCGCTCAGTCGTGTCCGACTCTTTGCGACCCCATGAATTGCAGCACACCAGGCCTCCCTGTCCATCACCAACTCCTGGAGTTCACCCAGACTCACGTCCATCGAGTCAGTGATGCTATCCAGCCATCTCATCCTGGGTCGTCCCCTTCTCCTCCTGCCCCCAATCCCTCCAAGCATCAGAGTCTTTTCCAATGAGTCAACTCTTTGCATGAGGTGGCCAAAGTACTGGAGTTTCAGCTTTAGCATCATTCCTTCCGAAGAAATCCCAAGGTTGATCTCCTTCAGAATGGACTGATTGGATCTCTTTGCAGTCCAAGGGACTCTCAAGAGTCTTCTCCAACACCACAGTTCAAAAGCATCAATTCTTCAGCGCTCAGCCTTCTTCACAGTCCAGCTCTCACATCCATACATGACTACTAGAAAAACCATAGCCTTGACTAGATGGACCTTAGTCGACAAAGTAATATCTCTGCTTTTGAATGTACTGTCTAGGTTGGTCATAACTTTTCTTCCAAGGAGTAAGCGTCTTTTAATTAGGAGGTAAAATTCCACTAGCTCCTTTAGATTTTTCAGAGCATGTAACCATCTTTTATCTGTAATTCTTGACACTCCTATATGATAATCTGGAAAGATATCAACATTTTATAAAAAAAACATGCACAAGTTAAATGAGTTTCCTGGAAAATTCTGAAAGAGATGGGAATACCAAACCACCTAACCTGCCTCTTGAGAAATCTGTATGCAGGTCAGGAAGCAACAGTTAGAACTGGACATGGAACAACAGACTGGTTCCAAATAGGAAAAGGAGTACGTCAAGTCTGTATATTGTCACCCTGCTTATTTAACTTCTATGCAGAGTACATCATGAGAAACGCTGGACTGGAAGAAACGCAAGCTGCAATCAAGATTGCCGGGAGAAATATCAATAACCTCAGATATGCAGATGACACCACCCTTATGGCAGAAAGTGAAGGGGAGCTAAAAAGCCTCTTGATGAAAGTGCAAGAGGAGAGTGAAAAAGTTGGCTTAAAGCTCAACATTCAGAAAACGAAGATCATGGCATCCGGTCCCATCACTTCATGGGAAATAGATGGGGAAACAGTGGAAACAGTGTCAGACTTTATTTTTGGGGGCTCCAAAATCACTGCCGATGGTGACTGCAGCCATGAAATTAAAAGACACTTATTCCTTGGAAGAAAAGTTATGACCAACCTAGATAGTATATTCAAAAGCAGAGACATTACTTTGCCGACTAAGGTCCATCTAGTCAAGGCTATGGTTTTTCCTGTGGTCATGTATGGATGTGAGAGTTGGACTGTGAAGAAGGCTGAGTGCCGAAGAATTGATGCTTTTGAACTGTGGTGTTGGAGAAGACTCCTGAGAGTCCCTTGGACTGCAAGGAGATCCAACCAGTCCATTCTGAAGGAGATCAGCCCTGGGATTTCTTTGGAAGGAATGATGCTAAAGCTGAAGCTCCAGTACTTTGGCCACCTGATGTGAAGAGTTGACTCACTGGAAAAGACTGATGCTGGGACGGATTGGGGGCAGGAGGAGAAGGGGACGACCCAGGATGAGATGGCTGGATGGCGTCATGGACTCGATGGACGTGAGTCTGAGTGAACTCCGGGAGATGGTGATGGACAGGGAGGCCTGATGTGCTGCAATTCATGGGGTTGCAAAGAGTCGGACACGACTGAGCGACTGAACTGAACTGAACTGAAGGATACACAGTAGGAATGATTTTAAGTATAGCCAATAGACTTAGGTACTAAAATACTGTGTTAATCACCAGTTTTTTTCTTGAATGCAAGTCAAAATGTTCATAGTATGATATAAATTGATGTTTAGGTTATTTTCTTGCTAAAATTACTTCTTGGTCTACAGTATATGTTTGACTGATATTGCTGGGGAAAGATTTAGTCTAGTTCAGTTTAGGGGATAAAGGCATCATTTTAGCACCTTGGTCTCTTAATAGTGAAGATTGTTATACTCCAGATAGGATTTCCTTCTTTTTTTTTAATTTCTTGTGCTTTTAGGATTTCCAGCAGAGTGTTACTGTGGTCCTCTTTCAAGATGAGAACACATTAGTCTCAGCAGGAGCCGTGGATGGGTAAGAAGAGTCTTTCTTTCTTGGTTCTTTTGATGAGCTGTCTTTCATGAACTGTGATGGATAAGTCACCTAGTCCCATTGTAATTTAATGTGTGTGCTTTTAAATTTCAACATAGTACCCAGCTGAGGAGAAGAAGAACTCTAGATCACACTGGATAATATCTAGTTAAATGAGATAATTGACATAGTTAGCACATTGTCTAGCACTTAGGAGCAGCGTTGGCACTTGCTGCTGCTGCTGTTACAGAGAAGCTTGATGGTAACTTGCTTGTGTGTGTGCATAATTTAATCAATGGTTTCCCATTATATTTAAAAGATATGTTTATATTTTACTGTAGTCTATTGTGTGTAAGATAGCATTGTGTCTAAAAAAGTCAATGTACAGATCTTAATTTAAAAATATTTTATTGCTGGAAAATGCCAAAGCAATTACAATGGTAACATCACAGATCACTATAGCAAAAATAATAATGATGAAAAATTGAAGCATTAGGAGAGCTACCAAATGTGACATAGAGACATGTAATGAGAAGATGCTGTTGGAAAAATGGTACCTATAGACTTGCCACAACCTTCAATTTGTGAAAAAATGGAATATCTGCAAAGCACAGTGAAACGAGATATGCCTATATTTTGGGTTTTATCTTCTCTACTTTAGTAGTATCCTAAAAGACGGAACTCGATTCTAGGCATGTAACTGGCATTTCAGGTTGATGCTAACTAGATTGATGTTAAGGCCTAAGGACTTAATCATACTTTCCATCCATGATTGGTCTGAGTTTTGGGCTTCTATATAAGTTTGTGATACATCTTGATTTTTTACTTATTTAAGTTCATTGAGTATAGGGGCTCTTTCTTTTTTTTGGGGGGGGCTCTTTCTTTTTAAAATATTCTTCTTTGCCCTCTTTTTGCCCATTATATCTCCCAAGATATCCCTCCCTTCAAAAATTTTAATTTAAAAATATGGCTTAATAAGCTTAAGATTTCTGTTGTGTTCTCTAAACACTAAAACTCTTCTGTGGACCAAATTCTCAGGCACAAATGAAGGATTATCTAAAGGTTATTAGTTATATTTGTAAATGGCTTTCTTTCCAAGGAATACTGCCCTTTTATAACCAAGCTTGTGTTTTCAAGTTGTCTACAAAGTAGATCTCGAAAATTAGGAAAATTATCCTAATAGGTGAAATGTAAAAATACTCTATTTCACAGGAAAGTTTGTTTAGACTAGATTTCTTAAAGAGTTAATATATAGAGATACAACCATAATGACACAGTTTCGTACTTAATGATGTCAAAGGTTACATCGGGATTGCAAAGGCTTAGGGAGTGGTTCTTTTTTTTTTTTTTTTTTTTCCGAAAACAATGAAACAATGACTATCAGCACTCAACCTTCATCTTCCTTTTCCGCTCTCTTCAAGTAAACTCAGGGCAACCCATCTGTGGGTCAGAACACATCTGTTTCCGTTCTGCTAGAATTGTTAGCCTGACATTGGAGACAAGAGTATGAGATAGTTCAATTTGTTTCCTAATGAAATATCCTCACTGTAGATGGTTGATGTGCCAGAGAAATTAGATTAAAAGTCATTTCACATTCAAACGTAGTTGATACTGATTGGTGTTGGAAAAAGACTACAAAATAACTATTTCTTCACCTTGATTTTTAGCATAATCAAAATATGGGATTTACGTAAGAATTATACTGCTTATCGACAGGAACCCATAGCATCGAAGTCTTTCCTGTACCCAGGTAGCAGCACTCGAAAACTAGGTAAGCCTTTGTATTCTGTAGGACTCTTGTAGGGCTTTTTTGGATATCTAAGTTTTGTCAAAATTTTAAAATAAATATCAAGCTAGTTTTCAGCAACTGTTATTCTCAGTTGACTTGAGAAACTAGTATATGAAAGTATCTTTTTGAAGTTACAAAAACTTAGAAGAATAATTTTGGTTTGTAGAAATTTGGGGGAATAAGAATTCTGATGATACTTCTTATATAATGATCTAAAAAGATCATTTTCACCTCCAATCTACTCTGTCATCAGCACTTGCTAACTCAGATTCCTTTTTCCAGGATACTCAAGTCTGATTTTGGATTCTACTGGCTCCACTTTATTTGCTAACTGCACAGATGACAACATCTACATGTTCAATATGACTGGATTAAAGACTTCTCCGGGTAGGATCTTAGTCATTCAAATTCTTTCCTAAAAATAATATAGATTTTTTTCATTAATGATAATTTAATGTTGTTTGTTTTTTCTGTACTGAATTTATGAAGACATATAGGTGCTTTGGGGTCTTTGATTAGCTCCAGTGATTTTTTAATTCATAGATGTACTTACCTTGTGATGATTTCATAAATGAACAGAATCCTGCTCCATGTGGTGGCTTAATTTTAATAGTAAGTCTTTCCCAAAATTATGCCTCTTTAGGTATACTTAAAATTATTTCAATATTTGTGGGATAGAGAAGGCTGTTCTGTTCAGCTTTTGTCCTTTGTGTGGGCTACTTGTTAAAGTTAGGGGGCTTAGTTTTAAGCCCTCAAAATAGTCCTACCTACCTCAGCCTTCTCCTTAATGTTGGACAGAAGCTATTTTATCTCTGGTTGTTTTCCCTAATCTCATTTTTTTTTCTTTAAGAAAATTATAAGTGGAATATATAATTTATAAGTAGACTGTAAAAAGCTTGTATATTTTATATTTATATATATTACATGTATTTATAAGTGGAATATATAAAGCTAATAAATGACATTTTTAAAAATTAGTTTCTCAAGCATACTCTCAAGAGGGTTAGAGTTATATCATTTTAAGGACATTATCAGTTGTTTAAGCAAGCTACATACTTGTAACCTACCTACTTATTTCTCATATATAACTGTCAGAAAAAGACTTTGAATTCTATAAGCAATCCCTAGAGCTACCCAGTTCCCACTAAAGTAAGATGCATTGATAAAAAGGAGATCTTGAAACAGTGAAGAATTTAGCTGGGCATTTACAGAAGTTTCCTAAGACTGACCCCAAGCCATTATTAGGACTTCAATACCTATGACAGTATCATACGTGGCATTTTTAATGCCCTGTGTTAGGTCTGATGTTGTCTAAACAAGAGTAAGAATGTTTGGAAAAGGAAAGAGGTTTTATAACTTTGCTTGCTGTTTCCTTGATTGAAATTAGAACTTGAACAACTCCTGGTTTATTTAGCCATATAAAACAAACTCTTCAAAAATTTTCCCTAGAAGATGAAAGCCTTATCATATTATCAGATGTCCAAGAGCTTTTTCTATATCATTTTGTTATGTGTGGACACCAAAAGGGGCCTTAAATTTAGTTGTTCTTCTGCCATCAAACAAATATGCCCAAGGCCACTTAACTAATAATTTAGTAACCTTTCCTCTGTACTCCTGAAATTGTTTTATTGGCTCTCATATATAGATAGGTAGTTAGGTAGGCAGATAGGTATGTTCATTAGAAATTGACAGATGTGTATGTGAGAGAGAAAGAGAGATCTAATAATTGCTTGTCTTTTTCAAAACTTAAGGTCCTGAACTCAGTACTTGATCTTCTGTACCTTTAGTTCACAGCATTTTATTATACTAAGTGATGTTTATAACGACGACTCTGAAGCATCTTCAGTTCAGTTCAGTTGCTCAGTCGCTTCCAATTCCTTGCAACCCCATGAATCGCAGCACGCCAGGCCTCCCTGTCCATCACCAACTCCTGGAGTTCACTCAAACTCATGTCCATCGAGTCGGTGATGTCATCCAGCCATCGAGTCAGTGATGTCATCCATCCATCTCATCCTCTGTCATCCCCTTCTCCTGCCCCCAATCCCTCCGAGCATCAGGGTCTTTTCCAATGAATCAACTTTTCGCATGAGGTGGCCAAAGTATTGGAGTTTCAGCTTTAGCATCAGTCCTTCCAATGAACACCCAGGACTGATCTCCTTTAGGATGGACTGGTTGAATCTCTCAAGAGTCTTCTCCAACACTACACTTCAGAAGCATCAATTCTTCGGCGCTCAGCTTTCTTCACAGTCCAACTCTCACATCCATACATGACACTGGAAAAACCATAGCCTTGACCAGACAGACCTTTGTTGGCAAAGTAATGTCTCTGCTTTTGAACATGCTATCTAGGTTGGTCAGAACTTTCCTTCCAAGGAGTAATCGTCTTTTAATTTCATGGCTGCAATCACCATCTGCAGTGATTTTGGAGCCCCCCAAAATAAAGTCTGACACTGTTTCTACTGTTTCC
Organism: Oryx dammah; assembly: GCF_014754425.2. Classification (NCBI taxonomy): domain Eukaryota; kingdom Metazoa; phylum Chordata; class Mammalia; order Artiodactyla; family Bovidae; genus Oryx; species Oryx dammah. Next base: position 9,448,448 of record NW_024070205.1, read on the forward strand.
CCATCTATTTCCCATCAAGTGATAGGACCAGATGCCATGATCTTCGTTTTCTGAATGTTGAGCTTTAAGCCAACTTTTTCACTCTCCTCTTGCACTTTCATCAAGAGGCTCTTTAGTTCTTCTTCACTTTCTGCCATAAGGGTGGTGTCATCTGCATATCTGAAGTTACTGATATTTCTCCTGGCAGTCTTGATTCCAGCTTGTGCTTCCTCCAGTCCACCGTTTCTCATGATGTACTCTGTATATAAGGTAAATAAGCAGGGTGACAATATACAGCATTGACATACTCCTTTTCCTATTTGGAACCAGTCTGTTGTTCCATGTCCAGTTCTAACTGTTGCTTCCTGACGTGCAAACAGGTTTCTCAAGAGGCAGGTCGGGTGGTCTGGTATTCCCATCTCTTTCTGAATTTTCCACAGTTTATTGTGATCCACACAGTCAAAGACTTTCGCATAGTCAATAAAGCAGAAAGAGATGTTTTTCTGGAACTCTCTTACTTTTTCGATGATCCATCGGATGTTGGCAATTGAAGCATCTTAATGAAGCATTTTAAGAGCCCAAATTGTCAACAGTTAAACTAATTAAAGCCAATATAGGTTTAGAAGGAATTTTTTTTTATGAACTTTCTGTTGGCTTTCTTAGACCAGCAGAGGGCAATAAATACTTAAGAGTTTAGTGGAAAATTTGGTCTGTAGTTTTCCATTCATAGCTAAGAGCTGAGAAAGATGAACAATTGTAGTTTTGGAATTGTATTCAGAATAAAGGATCCTGTTTATTTTGTGAGGATTTATCTGTTATAGTAACTCTAATACATGTATCTGAATTGATTCATGTCTTGCTTAACTTTAACAGTTGGAGTATTTGATGCAGCAGTGTATTTGACATGCAGGGTTTTTCTTGAAGGGCTTTAAATACAAAGTTTTTTTAATCCAATTTTTTATTCTAGCAAAAGGAAGAGATTTTTGTGAGTAGTTATGGAAAGCTGTTAGTTGAGTTCAGTTCAGTCACTCAGTTGTGTCCGGCTCTTTGCAACTCCGGGAACCGCAGCACGCTGGGCCTCCCTGTCCATCACCAGCTCCCGGAGTCCACCCAAACCCATGTCATTGAGTCGGTGATGCCATCCAACCATCTCATCCTCTGTCATCCTTTCTCCTCCTGCCCTCAATCTTTCCCAACATCAGGATCTTTTCAGATGAGTCAGCTCTTTGCATCAGGTGGCCAAAATATTGGAATTTCAGCTTCAACATCAGTCCTTCCAATAATAATAGTTTTTCCCCGCCTCCGTTAGAAGATTGCAGTGAAGTATTTTTTCCTTCCTGAATGTATCCTTAAATTTTCCAATGACCAAGATGTTTTTTTCTTTTATTTCCTAGTAGAGTTCTGATGCCTGAGGCCTCAGGTTTTGGTCTCCTTAGGATGGAATTAACATATCAAGCACGTGATGCTGGATTGGATAGTAAGAGGTCTAAGCCTAACCTAGTTGGAGTATCTTGCATATGAATATATAGTTTACCTCATTGGCCACTTCTACTCTTCAGCCTACTTAAAGTCAAGTTTAAAGGTTACTGCATCTCAGATAAACTATCCATAAATCTTAACTCTCCTTTCACTGATTTTTACCTATTCATACAACAAAAGTTTGAAGACTTCCTCTGTTCAAAGTGTTATAAAGTCTGAAGTCTAGTGAGGAAAGAAAAAGATATTTGTGGAATGTATCCTTAAGAGGTTTGAAGTTTAAGAGGAAGAAAAACCAATGTTTTATGCAATGGAAAAAGCCTGGGGTGGAAAGAGAGGGTCTAACAAAGGCATTTTTACTAAAGGACTGGACATTGGCTCTGTTCTTCCTTTAAGAATATTTTTTGTTACTTTCTTCTCAATAGCTAACTCCATACCAAGTATTTGGGCTTAGATCATGGAGTGGGTTGCCATTTCCTTCTCCAGGGGATCTTCGTGACCCAGGGATCAAACCCAGGTCTCCCGCATTGTAGGCAGATGCTTTAACCTCTGAGCCACCAGGGAAGCCCTTAGATCATGAGATTGCATCTAACATAAAGCCTTTTCCTAGGATTTCCTTTCTTTTTCTGCTACTGTCCAGTTCTTTTTTAATTGCTGACTGACTTGACCATCTGCTTCATTAGTCAGTACATTAATAAACTTATTAGGATACGTATACTGTCTGCATTTATTTGAAAACTGGAAATAAAAAGAAATAATTTGATTTTTTTCCTTCTGGCAGTGGCTATCTTCAATGGACATCAGAACTCTACCTTTTATGTTAAATCCAGTATTAGTCCAGATGACCAGTTTTTAGTCAGTGGCTCAAGTGATGAAGCTGCCTACATCTGGAAGGTAAGTTACCAAACTTTAGCCTTTCTATATCAGATGTTAAGTAAAAATTGCTTTTTACCTCTTAATACAGCCGAAACTTCACCCTAACTGTGACAAAATATATCACAGTTTCACGGTATGCTTCTCAGAATCTAAATACATATCCTCTAGCAGATTTACAGATTATGAGGAAGTAGAGAATTCAGAAGACTGAAAAGACTCTTAAATACTTTGTCCTGCTTCCTGGAAAAACATGCTGTACTGCCTTACTGCCCTGTGTTTTCAGACTCTCATAAAACTTTGTATTAGCTTGGTACAGTAACAAAGTATAGTATTTGAATCCTACACCCCAGCCACCTGTAGAACCTTGCACAAAACACTCATTCAAAAATATTCATGTAATAATTGTATTTTTTACTCTCCTCTAAGTGGCTAGTTGTCAGGTTATTAAAACAGTTGTGGCTGCTTTGTCAGTTTTGTATTTCTTTAATAGCATTATTTATTCATTTTACAGATTCCCTGTTTCTGTTGTACAAATTTACAATTTTTTGTTTTTACATTTTAAATGGTGGTTCTAAAGCAGCTACTGTAGGCTAAAAAGTTTAAAGCTATTCATTTGAAGTCAAGCAGAGAAAATTGAAATACAAGTAGCACTTGCTAACCAACGGAAAATGGCTCTTATGGAATAATTATAGAAATGTCTGAGTTCAAAGAAAAAGAGCATTAAGGTTTTCCTAGGGCTAGAAATCATTATCTTCTGGATTGCCCTATAGTTTCATAAATGTCATAGACATTGGTGAAATAAATGATCAAAGTTTATTGATTTTAGCTTTTAGAATCATAGTGACTGAAACTTCATAGACCTGTAGGTTCAATATTATTAAATCCCTTTTCAGGAGACAATTGTGTCATCTTTAGTCCTGCCAGCTTCTAGGAAGTCATATCTTTAATGTAGGACCGGGGTAGATCCTATCAGATATGAGGCATAATTCTTCAGCTTAGTTTCAGCTAGTCCTGAGGGAGGTACCAAAAAATGACTAAATGTAACACTGCCTTCTCAAAAGCTTTAGTAACAATAAACTTGATGATCACAGGGTGGAGATATTGTTCTATCCAAGATGCTTTTTTGTTTACCTTGCCTCTTTTTCTTCACACACACGTACTGTATTTTTAAATGAAAATTTTCTTATAAAATATATACTTGAGACTCTCATGATAAGAGTTTTACATGACTTCTTGTCTATAAAATTCTTCTTACTTGAGCTTTAAACTTTATGTGACTAGCATAGTGTTTCTGTTTCATAATCTGGTCTTGTGTTGCATATTTATTATCTTTTGGTTTTTCCTTCCCTCACTATCTTACCTACATTCCTTTTTCTGCTTTGGTTCCCAACTTAGCTAGAGGATTTTATTCCTACCAAGGTCAGTATCTTTTAAATTTTTTTTCTTAAAAATAAAACTGCAAACATACCAAAAAGCATAATAAAGGATTATGCAAAAAACAACTTAGGCACTGATCATATTTTAAAATCAGTTTTTTAGTTATATAGTTGTGTGTATGTGTGTGTATGTATATGTATAGTTTATTGCCAATACTTTTGTTTGTTTCCTGGCTTTGTTTTCTTTTTTTTTTTATTGCCAGTTTCTAAAGTTCCTCTTAGCTCTGGTACAAAAGATTGGTGTTTTTTTTTTGGTTCCAGAAAATCTGGGTTGAGGGATGCTTCCTCTCCTTAAAGACAAGGAGTAAAGATACTTGGCTGTTCATTAGTAACTCATTTTCAAACATCCAGTCAGTGAGTATCACACACATGGGTGACCCTTTCTGAATTCTAGGCTGGGTCACATGTTGGTGCTGAGTGATGTGGTTCAGACATGATGTTCTCCTGCCTGTCCACACATAACTCAGTGTGCAGGTTCTGATATTTGAGATCCTGGCAAACTTACTGCTCCTAAAATTGAATTTGCCTGGTGAGGTGGCTCAATTTTCCTTTTCCATGGTAAGAAAAGGGGGGTGAGATATAGTGTGTAATTTAAAAACAGTTACACACAAGCTGAGTAGTCAGACCATTAGGTCAGAATTCTCTCAGGTATAAGGATTTTCCTATGCCAAAAAAATCCCATGGGTGTAAGAAAATGGGGTGAAAGAAAGGAGTTTTAGATCTCAGGGCAGAAGAGAATGAATGGCCCTCCAGTCCTAACTAATGCCCAGCAAAGAGGAGATGTAATTTAGTTAGGCTTTCTGACACTGAGGCCCAAGAGTAAAAATATTTAATATTGTGTTTTTTTCTTATTTAATTTCCTACTCCTTGTCCTCCCCTAACCCCTGCCCCCCTTCCCTGGTTCATTTCTGATAGAGCCACTGAATAGTATTGAAGTGGTTATAAATAAACTGATTTGGCACCATCATTCTACCGCTGACTGGCGAAACATTGAGCCTGACACTTTAGGAAGTGTAAATGATCTCATGGCAGAAATGAAGATTAGGTTTGGTCTCTAACTGGGCAGAGTAAGGAGGTTTTTTGAGGAAAGGTGCTGATCTTTTTTGCCTGTTCAAGTATACAAAATGTTTTATGAGGTCTGTACGTTAGGGCCAGTTGCTTCTAAAGGTACCTTCATTGTTCTGAGAGTTTTAACTTAGGAATTTCTCCTGCCTTGAATTAAGCCTTTATTCTGTAACAACTAAAATTTGTAAGAGAAGACAATTTTTTGTGTTTTGATCTTTCCCAGAATGCATGTCTCTTGGGCTTAATTAGTCTCCTCTTCCTATTTAAAAGTAGAGGGAGGTTTTCAAAAGTGAAATCATGTCATGATGATAATATTTTTATTTTAATTATAATGAATATTATAGTGAAGTGACAATAAATAAAAACATATTTGAATAAGAATCAAAGATTTAAGTCACCTGATGTTCATTAGAAGAGATTAATCTCCTTTGGAGTAGTCACCAAATATACTTGACCACAGTAGAATAGTCCTCAGCTTCGAGGCACTTGTTACTTTCATGAAAAGTTGTTGGACGTAAGCTCTCATTCTAGCCTACAACATGCCCTTCCCTCCACTTTTTCTTTTAAATTGAGGTAGAATTTGAATAGTGTAAAATTCACCATTGTAGTCATTTTAAAGTGTACAGTTCAATGATTTTTTTTTTTTTTTTGTATAGTCACAGTATTATGCAGCCATCCCATCTCATTCCCAGACATTTTTATCACTCCCAAAAGAAACCCCATAACCTTTGGAGTCACTCTATTCCTCCCTTCCCCCAACTCTGGCAACCGCTAACCTGCATTCTGTCTCTGTAGATCTGCCTTTTCTGAACATTTCCTATAAATGGAATTATATATAGACATGATCTTTTATGTCTGGCTTTGCTTTCATAAAATTTATCCATTTGTTATATATATATCAGTACTCCATTCCTCTTTATGGAGGAATATTCCATTGGATGTTTAGACCTTATTTGTCTATTTATCAGTTGATGGACATTTAAACTTTTCCACTTTTCGGCTTTTTAAAAAAATTATTCATTTATTTATATATTTGACTGCATCCGGTCTCGGTTGCAGCATGCGGGTTCGTTTGTTGCATCTCACAGACTTCTCTCCAGTGTGGTGTGTGGACTTGGTTGTCCTTCAGCATGTGGGATCTTAGTTCCCCTCCAAGGAGGAAACCGATGTCCCCTGCAGTGGAAGGTGGATTCTTAACCACTGGGCCACCAGAGAAGTCCCTACTTTTTCAGCTTTATGAACAGAGCTACTGTGAACATTCATGTAAAAAGTTTTGTTTGAATATGTCTTCAATTCTCCTGGGAGTGTATACCCAAGACTAGAATTGCTGGGTCGTATGGTAACTAATTCTATGTTTTTAACTTTTTAGAAATCCTCCCCTCACTTTTAATGCTATGTAAGATAACCTGGTTCATGGCAATCATTCAATAAATGCTGACTTTTATTGTTACTATTTTTATTCCTGCCTTATTATCAAATTATAAAAAAATTTTCCAACAGGTCTATCTTTTGGGGTTTTGTTTTTTCTCTTAAATCCTATAGATAAATGCAGAAATGTACATACATTCTATTGGTGGACTTTTTTTTTCTGGACATTTTTTAATCTTCGATATAGACACTCAGGTTCTCCTTGGTATATATAATGCCTAAGAAACTGAGGAAGGGACAGTACCATGAGATGGTGAGCTAGAAGCAATAAGCAAGTAAATACATGGAGTAAAATAATATGTTGTTACCCGGGAGGGTCAAAAGGACATAGGATTTCCTCTTTTAATTTGCTGTTACCCATCCTCCTTGGGTCTTGGGTAAAGAGAAACTTTATAGGCTGGGACCATTGAGAATTTCTGTGACTGTTGAGATCATTAGAGTCTATCTTGAAAGTCCTTTCTAAAATATGCCACCATGTGAGAGAATGAGTTCTGTGGGATTGTAGGAATAGGCAGCCAGAGAGATCCTTTTAGAGCTCAAAGAAAAGCCTCCTTTTCTGTTAAACTTTAATTAATCTAGCAAGGCAAATCAGATTCTGCTCTTTGTCTTCTTTGGCTTTTTGAATCATGACATATGTGCCATTTAACCCAGGAGAGGAGTAGTAATAATTGAGTTGGATACCTTATGACTCAGTATGTCGAATCTCTTAACTACAGTCTGAGGAGTCCATTAAGTTACTTAGTCATGGTTCCAAATATTCTTCCCAGAGTGCCACCTCCTCCTTCATACGAATGAGCAATGATTAGAGTCTCCGGTAAATGAGAAGAGAATAATTTCTCTTTTTCAAACACATATGCTAAAAAAAGCTACGTGAGTCTGTCTCTTTGTGTTGTGCTGATTAATGCCCATGGCCTCTGACAGGGATTGACAGCTCTTGAATGAGTCAGCTGTCAAATGCATATCACTAATAGCATCCAGTGAGGGGGAAAATACCATTCTTAGTCACCTGTGTAGTACTGCACAGTGTGACCCTTCTTTTGTACATTAAAATGTGACAATACTTAACTTGAAAATTCAGCTTCTTTAAGCAAATGAACTGAAAATAAAATTTCAAGAGAAATTTTTTTTCCAAAAAATACCGAAGTGCCATGTAGAATATAGCTTTTCCCCCTTCAAAATGAAGGAGTATAACTTTGGGCTTTCAGAGAAGTCAGTTGAGTTCTTTTGGAAGAAAGACTATCCCCTTGTCCCAAGAGATCTGCTACCATTTCTCAAGTACCTTCAGGATTTAGTAAGTGCAGTGTTCTTGGAAGTAGCTGACTAGAGAAGATCTAAAATCTAGTCTAGGTTCCACTTGAAGTGTTATACCTAGCCGCTGAAACTCACCCTTTCAGTCTTAAATTTTAATCAAAATATGTATAACTAAGAGGATGAGATGGCTGGATGGTATCACCGACTCAATGGACATGAGTCTGAGTGAACTCCTGGAGTTGGTGATGGACAGGGAGGCCTGGCGTGCTGCGATTCATGGGGTCGCAAAGAGTCGGACACGACAGAGCGACTGAACTGAACTGAAGTAGTCCAGATTTGAAATAAGAGCTGTCCTGGTATCTTACCTCATACTGTTTACTTATTTTGGCTGTTTTCCTTCTATTTTCTCAGATTAATGACAGAAATACTTTCATTGCCCATTGGGCCTCTTTTTCTGAGCTATAACTAGGCATGTCTAGGGATTTTCGGTAACAACTCTACAGCTGTCTAAGGTACAAGTATGGATAAATTTGAAGCCGCAGTCTGGAGACCTAACACTGCCCTGCTGACTTGTTTGTTTTTGATGGTGTGATAGGTCTCCATGCCCTGGCATCCTCCCACCGTGCTCCTGGGTCATTCTCAAGAGGTCACATCTGTGTGCTGGTGTCCATCAGACTTCACAAAGGTTTGTAAGCGAATCTCTGTAGCTGGTTTAAAAGATCACAGATTTGCAGATTTTCCCAACACAGACTTTTATGTTTAAATAAACACTTAAAGATCTAGAGGCCATCCAGGATCTATATCATCATTAATCACACATTCTGTTTTTTCCTGCTAAGTGTATTTCTTGGTTCTCTAGTCATTCCTTTCCTAAACATAGCATTTAAGTTTTTAACGTTAGTAAAATTTCATCTTAAAATTAAGGTAAAAGAAAGTCTAAAGTGAAGAAAACTAGTGACTTTGTATATATTATTAATGTGTGTTAAAAGTAACATCTTGACTGTTCTTCACAGACCAGTTTGGGTTCGCACATGCCTGAAAAATGCTTACTGTGAAGTCTTAAAATGTTTGGCTATCTGTGCCTAAACTATGGAAGAAGTAACTCTAAACTGTTACAGACACTCTGAAAAGAAGAAAATATACTCACTTTAAAATAATTTTTTAATAGTGATACTTTAAACAAATTTTTAAAACCTGAAAGGCAGAAATCCCAGAAACAATAAATTCCACATGTATATAGGGGTTTCATATAATAGTGGCCCCAGTTCCACTCACTCTCCCAGCCCCCCACCTTTGGTCTCTGGGTTATTTTGGATTTACCGGAAATGTTCCTTCTGTAGAGAGCTCCATTTCATCTATTATGTGTTAAAAGTTTGTTGCCTATTGTGCCTATCCGTTTTTCTATCTTTTAGAATCTTCTCATGGTCTTATCTATTCAGGACATCCCTGCTGGCTTTCAAGTACTACTATGGATTTGCTTTTATTTCTGTATCCCTGTATAGCCATTTCTGTGATGAGCTGATGATAGACTTTTTTTTTTTTTTAATCATTGCTTTAATCACCAATAATTACATCCCAGTGACATTTTCCCTCTAGGTTTCCATGTGATTTCCAGTGAAATATCTGCTTTTAATGAGGAATTATATATCTTCATAGAACTTGAAGATGAATTTTTTTCAAATTACTCAGTTAATCATGTCATTTTTCTCCATCCATGGTATATTGTCCTTATCTCTATGCACAGGAAAGACTCAAAGGAAGTAGTAGCAGGGCTGTTTTCCCGTATTCATTTAACGACCACCTTTTCAAAAGGGTCTTTAAAATAATTTTGTCCCTACCCTAGAATTAGGAATTTAAAATACCCACTTTAAAGAAAAAAGGTTTGGACTTTGAAAAAACTTGGATTTAAATTCTAGCTCTGAGCTGGGAGAACGGGATAGTTAGGCAGTTAGGGAAGGTCACGTGCAAACTGCTATATTCAAAATGGATAACCAGCAAGGACCTACTGTATAGCACATGGAACTCTGTTCATTGTTATGTGCCAGGCTGGATGGGGAGGGAGTTTGGGGGAGAATGGATACATGTATACATATGGCTGAGTCCTTTCACTGTTCACCTGAAACTGTCACAACATTGTTAATCGGCCATACCCCAATACAAGATAAAAAGTTTAAAGTTTGAAAAATAAATAAATTCTAGCTCTGCCACTGAATTGTGGTGACCTTGGGCAAATAACTTTATTCTTGTTTTGTAGATGAGGTTATTTGAGTGTCAGGCTTTTATATAATGAGAATTAAATAAGATAATGTTAATTTTAGGACACTCAGACTTAATAGTTGCTCTGTTAAGTAACAACTAGATAATAGGCTATAGAACCACTGGGGATCCCAGGCATCTCTTTGAGCGGTTAAATATGTGTGTCTTCTTTTGGCCTCCCAGTAAGGAAAGGAAAAAGCTGCCAGCCTCTTGGGGGCCAAGACTTAAGAGAACGTGTGTTCTTTTTTTCTCTCTTTAGTTACTGAAATAGAGAAATTATATAAACAAATGCTAGGGAACAGCTCTGGTACCAGTGGCCATTTGCCACAAGCTCTTCAAGCCGGACTTTCTCTGCCATAAAAGGCTTGGGACCAAGATCAGGAACGGTCAGATATTTTTAAAGGGGCAAAGGTTATTTTTAACTTCTTTCGGGCTAGTGAACTTGTTTTCCCAGATTGCTCCTTTACCTATCTGAAAAGAATCTTAGGGAATGGTTTCATTCTGCTTGTCACAGCATACTAGAGTCATGGGCTAAGTCAGATCTTGGGAGTGATCCCATTACTTGGAATAAGCCAGAACTTGAAGAATTCTGAAGAAAGTCATATAAATTGAATGTCAGTGACATAACACTGATCGATCACATAAGAGAAAAACAACGTCTTAATTATGTGTGTTTTGTAGTTATACAGAAGGTGATAATGATTTGCCCAACTTCTTGAAAATAAAATGAAATGAACCTGGTTTTATAGTAGAGCTTTAGGCTAGCTGAGAAATCACTGGTTACAAAAGTCATACCCACAGAGTATATAAAGAAACTAAAGGATCCATTTCTTTGGAAATCTGGAATGATTTCTGAAAGCAAGGAATGAAAGTATTTGACCTTTTAGGTAGCATTTTCTATATCAGACAGAATAATTCTCTAGTCATGAACCCTTAAAGACATGTCTGGTTTTTACTTTGTTGTGAATCTTTGATTGAAAGTTACTAACTCCCTTTCTGGTTCTCTGTAGATTGCTACTTGCTCTGATGACAATACACTGAAAGTCTGGCGCTTGAACAGAGATTTAGAGGGGAAATCAGGAGGAGATAAACTCTCCATAGTGGGATGGGCCTCTCAGAAGAAGCGAGAGGCGAAAGCCGACCTTGGTAAGGATCTCATGCATTTTTCTAAGGTTTTTCATGTTTTTATTGGTTTAGTTCTGCAGTACAGAATGATGAGCTAGATTTGATCTTATTTTAGTATGATTTTGAAGGAAAGCACCATCTTACTGACTTTTTTTTAATATATATTTTCTGAACACTGTTTATTATCTACACAAGGCACTGGAATACACCAGTAGATTTATTTCTTTAAATATTTGTTGAACATCTACTGTGTGCTAAGCACTATTCTGATTTGCTGTGGATTCTGCAGTAATCAAAAGAATCAAGAATCAGAAATGAAGCTTACATATTAGTTTGAGTCAGTAAACAAGTTGAAGAAATAAAATTTGCTTGTTAGGTAGTAATTCGTGGATTAGGGAAAAAGGAAAGAAGGAATGGGAGAATAACAGCATGCTGTTAAAATTTTAAATTGGGTGCCCACGGAAACCTCAATGAAAAGAGGTGCTTGAGTACAGGAAGTAAAGTAGTAAGTCATGGGGGTATTTTTGAGAATGTTTCTGGCAGACAAAACAGCAAATGCAAACCCCCTGAAGCAGGAGCAGACCTGGCATGTTCTGTGTTCCTCAAAGAGGCTGATGTAGCTGTTCACCCTGTGGCTAAAGCAGGCCGAAGAGAGGACAGGAAATAGTAGTGCGAAATAAGGTTCTTGCTTTTATTTTGATAGACAAAAAACTGTTGGAGGGTTTTGAATAGAGAAGTATTCGATCTGACTTTTCTTGGTCATTCTAACTTCTGCGTTGAAAATAAATTGTAAGGGGATCAGGGGTAAAACTGGAAGTTAATTTAAAAACTTACTGAAGTAACCTAGGAAAGAATGGTGGTGACTTGGACCAGAGAGGTAGCAGATGATACAATTTTTAAAAGTCTTCAAATTCCAGATATATTGACATGATGGAGACAACAGAAGGTTCTATGGGATCAGATGTAGGATATGAGGGAGAGTTATCAAGGATAACATCAGAGTTCTTGGTTTGAGAAGCTAGGATGGAGTAACCATTAACCTCTATAGGAATCACTGCAGGAAGAGCAGTTTGAGGGAGGGAACAACTGGATATGTTATTTGATATGATTATTTATCTAAATGGAGATGTCAAAGAGGCAGTTAGATATTTGATTCTGCAGTTCAGGGCTAGAGTTGTAAATTTGGGATTTATTATCATATAGGTAAAAGGTAGCTATATATGGAAAAGAGAATAAGTCTGGGGTGTGAGCCTTGGAGCATCCTACTATAAGTTGGGAGAGGTGAAGCAGCAAGTACAACCAGAGAAGTAAGAAAAAAACAACATTGTATAAAGTAAGTAAAGGGAAGAGGGATGAATTTGGTTGAATGTGTTTGGCATGCCAAGTAAGATGAGGGCTAAAAACTGATCTTTGGATTTGGCAGTACAGGGGTTATTTAGCAACCTTGCTGAGGGCAGTTTTTGGTGGCGTGTCAGTGGCCTTGTTAGTGGTGTTCAGGAGGATGGGAAGAGAGGAGGCTCTTTCAAGGAAGCTTGCTAGAAAGCAAAGGAGAAAAATGAAATGGTAGTTAGAGGACGAAGCAATGTTGAAGTTTGTTTTTAGTGAGAATATAGCATTTTGTATGTGATTAGAAGGATCCTATAGTCCAGGAGAAAACTGATGCAGGGAAATTTGCTGGAGCAGTTTCCTTGAGTGAGGGGATGATCTCGAATATACAAGATGAAGAGTAGGCCTGAGTCAGGGGTGTGGATTGTTCATCCATAGTTGAGAAGGCAGAAATACAGGCACAGTGAAGGTAGATGGATAAGTGGGAGGGTCAGAACTTGTGGAAGTTTTCGTTTTCTTAGTGACATTGGAATCAGGTTCATCAACTGAGAATAAGGATTAGAGGAAGAGGTGATAGAGATTTGAGAAGAGAAAAGAAAGTCTGAAATAGTCACATAGAGAATGGAAGAACAAATGGACCAGGGAAATACAATTGTTGAGTGAAGAATCTACCTGAGGCTAGCACTCCTTCGCTGAAAATGAGCAGTCGGTATGGTTGTGTGTCTGCTGCACAGGTACAGGCAGACTGTAGGTGGAAAAGTTGGTTTTAATCAGGCATGTGGTTTAAATCCACAAGTATGATGAAGTGAGTGGAGGGCCAAGGGAATTGAGAATAGATATACTATCAGAGTTAAACTGGGTGAGGAAGGAAGTGAGGATATAATTGGGCTGAGGGTAGAAGTGGTAGGGTCAGTGAACTGAGGGGCCCCTGGGCATGAAGAGCTGATGGCACTGGAGTGCTGAAGAGAACTGGGAAAATAGGTGGTGGTTGAAATTGCGATAGTGGAGGATTTTAGTAATAATGGAGGCACTGGTAATAAGGCCAAGGAATAAGTAAGTGAAAGGACAAGGTTATTGTAGAAGAAGAAGGTCAAGAAAATGAGAAACCAGGATATTGAAAAGATTATTTATGAATGTGGGTTTTGTAATAACTGAACTGACGAGTAGAGTTAAAGAGAGTGACAGGGAATTGAGAACAAAAATCTAAGCACTGAGCCAGTCAAAGGGGATATCAGTAGAAAGTCATAAGCTTGAAATTCAAGCTTCAAACTTCTGTCAGCCATCAAGGGCTAAGGTAATGAGGATTTGAGGGTGAGAATATATGCTCATTTTTCTACTGACTTACTTGTTTAGTCTCTTATAAGATACCTCAAGCGTGACTAAACTCCAGAGGAGTCTTTCACTCTAAGTCTACTTCTATAAAGTGTTTAGTTTTGGTTTCTGCTTTATTTAAAAAAAATTTTTTTTTAAGTGTTGATACTTCAACAAGTCAACTAACTCTACAGGGCTAAATAAGGTAAATAGCATTCTCTAGATATCCTACCATAGTTCCCTTTTCCCAGGGTGACAACTTCAAATCTTTTAACTAATATTTTGATACTTATTCCTGTATCTCTAAGTAATATTTGTGCATTTCTATCTCTTAGGGGATTTTTTGTTGTTGCTTTAGCATTATCTATTGACATCTTACTCTGTGAGATGAGCACTTAGCTCTTTCCTATGTCCCCATGATTACCAAACCTCTGCACACTCAACATTCCCCTAGCCTCCCAACATAGGGTCATAATTTTGGTTAGATCAAGAGTTGTTATTATTACTGTCATTGTATTTTCTATTCAGAATTTAGCTATGTGGTAAATAGTTGTTTCTTTTTATTTCCTATACTTTTTTTCCCCCTTGAGACTTAAAAAAAAAAGTCAAGATATATTCGCATACCACAAATTCACCTGTTTATACAGTCCAGTGTTCTTCAGTATATTCAGAGTTGGGCAGTCAACATAATCTAATTCTAGTCTATTTTCAAGACCCAAAATAAGGGTTCCAGTGTCTCCATAACCTTGCCAACACTTGTTATTATTTCTTTTTTTAAATTATAGCCATCTTACTGAGTGTGCAGTGGTATCCCACTGTGGTTTTGATTTGTACTGATATTTTCATGATGGTTTATGATGTTGAATATCTTTTCATGTGCCTCTTGGCGATTTGTAAATTTTCTTCAGAAAAGTGCCTATGCAAATAAATCCTTTGCCCATATTTTAATTGGGTTATTTGTCTATTGTTGTTTTTATTGTTGAGTTTTATATATTCTGGATATAACTCCCTTGTCATATAATGATTTATAAATATTTTCTCTTATTCTGTAAGTTGTTTTTTCATTTTCTTGATGATGTCCTTTGACACACAAAATGTTCTAATTTTGATGAAGCCCTCTTTATCTGTTTTTTTCTTTTTGTAATTTGTGCTTTTGATGTTGTATCTAAGAAATCATTGCCTAATCTAAAGTCACAGAGATTTATGTCTGTATTTTCTTGTAGGAGTATTGTAGTTTTGGGGCAACTGTTGATTTTGCATTTATTTTTGTGTATAGTATGAGGTAGGTAAGGGTCCAAATTCTTTTGCGTGTGGATAGCCCGCGTTCTCAGTATCATTTTTCCAAGAGACTATTCTTTACCCCATTGAATTTTTTCAGCACTCTTGTCAAAAATTAACTGACAGTAAGTGTAAGGGTTCATTTCTGGAGTCTCAATTCCATTCCATTGATCCATAAGTCTGTCCTTATGCTGTTACCACATTGTCTCAATTACTGTCCCTTGTAGTAGGTTTTAAAAATCAGAAAGTCTGAGCCCTCCAATTGTCTTTTAAATTTTAAGATTGTTTGGACTATTCTGGGTCTTATATTTCTATACAGACTTTAGGACCAGCTTGTCAATTTCTGCAGAAATAATCAGCTGGAATTCTGTTAGGGATTGCATTGAATCTATAGATCAGTTTTGGGAGTATTGCCATCTTAATAGTATTTTCTTCTGATTCATGAACATGGGATGTCTTTCTGCGGTCTTGTCTTTAATTTTGCTTCCTAATTTTGAAAAAAATAAAAGAATTATATAAGGAAAAAGTCATCAGCCTCCTCAACACTCATACACAATTTTAGTTAACATTTTGACTTAATTTTTAGAATTTACCCATTTATCCATAGAGATTTTTTTATTAACAGAGTCATGCTATGTATACATTTGGATTTCTTGAAGATTTTTTCACTAAACATGATATTCTAAGCACTTTCCTTGTTATCTTTTTAGCAAAACATTTAAATGTTCCATAGTTTACCTAGTTCTTCTCCTGTAGTTAAACATTTTATTTCCAATGTTTTGTGGGGGGTGGGGGGGATGGTTTTTTCTAAATTTAGGGTCTTCATTTCCCATTAAAATAGATTCCCAGAGGTGAAATCTCTGTGTTAATGACTATAAACATTTTTGAGGAAAAATATGTTGTCTTTTAACTAGGTATTTCTAGGTATTAATTATTCTTAGTTTTGGAAACTAAGTCACAAAAAAGTTACATATGTTGACCAAATTTATACCATATTAATAACATTTAGCCATTATTAAGAATTAGCATAGTTGTTCTAAAGACCTATTTGTATTATCTCATTTATTAGTAATTCCCCAAACAACCAAACCTGAAGCTCAAGGAACTTAGATTTGCTTAAAGTCACACAGCTGTGAAGTTATAGTAGAACCAGTTCAGACCCTTGCAGTCTGATTCTAAAGCTCATGCCTGGAGTACTGCCTCCTTTAGAACCCAGCACAATAGTTTAGGTGAAGACTGGTCCAGGAATTAGACCTAGATTTCTGTTTCTGGGTAATGCTAGAGTTAACTCTGAAGAGCAAGAGAGCAGCAACTTGACACAGGGACCAAAGGCTGGTGCACTGGCCATTCAGCCCTTTAAGCCAATTCCCAGCGACAGATTGGCTGTTGCTAATCACACTGCCATTTTGAAAATTACGTTCCTCTGCTTGCCCGAGCTTCTAATCGCCACCCTAACCCTTCACTGCTGTCCTGGATTGCCTGTCTTCTCTTTTGGCCCTTTTTAACTTCTTAACTGGCAAGCTTTAAATCGCAACGCACCAGCCCCTTTCCCTTCTGTTCCACTTTTCCCAGTCAGCACCTGCTCTATTACTTGCTGTTCTTTCATTGTTTCAGCCAGAGATCTCAGCACTGTCAGGCCAAGGGGTTCTCTATTCTGTCTGTGCATCAGAAGCACTTGTGGAGCTTTTAAACAATTTGTATGCCTCCAGAAATTGTTAAGTAGGCCTAGAGTAGAGACCAAGTACCTGTATTATAAAGCTCCAAATGAGTCCAGTATGCAGCCAGACTGAGAACCTCTGGTCTAGGTATCACTGAGTGAAAAGATAATTATCTTAAAAAGAAGGAAATGTTAGCTGTTCTATCTCAAGTGCTTGCTGTAGACTTATAAGTCAAACACAGTACTTACAGAATCTGTTCTTTGATGGTTGGAACTTGACCCTTATCCCTGTCAGCAGTAATGAAATTTAACAAGCATTGTTTAATAATTCCTTGCTAGGAACTACAGCGGCACTAGACCTAAAAATGAGTAAAACATTATCACTTGCCCTCTGGATGCTGGTAGTCTAATCCAGGAGGCAGCTACAAAAACTATAGTATATTGTAACCATTTCACCCAGCTATGTAAACAAAAGGCTTTGAGAACTTGCTTCCTGTGGGAGAAGAGGAAAGAAGTTTGTGAAATCTTCACAATGGAGTTAATAACACTGTCATCAGAGCCTGGAAACATGAGCGTTTTTGCCTGGAAAAGAAGGGGTAGACTTGGCGAGAAAACCACGTGAGCAGCGAGATGTGACAGTGCACACAGCTTGTTCAGGAAGCTGTGCGTCGTCTCCTGTAACAGGATCCTCAGCGGGCAGAGCCCGTGATCAGACTGAGAAGGTAGGCTGACCAGATGGCAAATTAAAGAAGCTCCAAATGGACTGGTGATTAGTAAACTCTGTAATTCCTCAAAGGGACCGACTTTCATGAAGCTTTTAGGGCAGTGGCCCAGGCTGTGCCACCGTGTCGTCAGATACCATGCAGCACTTAGGGTCCATAGGAGTTGGGGATGCACTTAGGAGATGAAGTACTAAAGGCATTGACCTTTAAGTCTGAAGGTCAATGTAGTGACTCATATACAGCTATTAAAAAGATTGTATTGCATCTAAGTGTACTTCTATGAAGAGATGTAAAGAGAAGAAGATAGGATGTTCAGAGGAGAGAAGATTGCAGAATGTGTATGTGTGTAATCTTTTTTTAAGTGTGACGTACATATACTTTTGTGAATGCTAATAGGTACATAGAAAATAATGGAATACACAGCAGCATGAGTGAAATGAGATGGTTGAAAAGAGGACCTTTTACTTGTTACCTTATTCCCCTCTGTAGCTGTTCAGAGGAAGAAGGAAAGAAAAAGAGAAGAAAATTGGATGATAACATCCTGAAGAGGATACAGCTTTTCACACATCAGATTTTCCATTGGCCTTTAGTAGACACTTCAGATTTCTGCCACTGAAGTGTCAGAAACATATATTTGGTTTGTCCCTGGCCCAACTTTTCCTTCTCCCTGAATCCTGCCTTAGAATCTGCATGTTGTAAGACCCATGGTATTTTAGGACTTCTGCCCTAAACATACTCTTCAGCTCAATTTAATGGAACTGATAACTGTAGGGCTGTGCATTGACTGTGGACCTGCAGTGAGGAGTTTTCTCTGGAAGTAGTAACAGTACTCAGGCTCTAGAACATGAGTGTGAGAGCCATCACCAAATGCTGCATGGACTGGTCCTAATCATTAACTCCCCTTCTATAGCTTGTTACGATGACATGGGGCTTTCCAGTGATGATCTTTGTTGAAGAAGCAGTATCATTTTGTCTCTAAACATACCGTTGATGAGAAAAGTTTAGACAGAAGTCAGTTTGTAGAACTTCTCTGTCTCAAGGCTAGGCTGTTTGAGTAGGGCAAAGCAGAAGGTAAAATGTATAGGAAAACTAACTGACCAGAGTTAGGACTTGTATTTATTTGCATATAAATACAATGAAGTAGTTAAACGGAATTAAACATCAGAGTTGTAGTATTGGGTAACTGAGAAATAAATGCCTTTTCCTTGTTATTTGAAGACTGGAACCCTTTTTCAGAAATCTGGAAAGCTCAGGAGGGTGAGAAAACATCATGTCTGTGTCGGGTCCTCAGGAGGAAGAAACACGAGGTTTATGAGAGTTTGCCTGAAGTACTGGTCCTGGCCTAGAGACAAGGGGCAGGACAGGTGGAGCAGAGTGCTCTCCACAGTGTGATTCGTTTTGCATCGCATTTTGGAAACGTTCTTTGCCATTCTTTGCTTGTGGAAAATCATAAATTGTATATTGAGGAAGGCACATGAGGCCTGATAACCTTAACAAGTAATTGATGGGATTACTTTGTGTGGAGATTCAAAGCTATCTCCATTTAACAGATGTGGAAACTGAGGCCGAAGAGGTGAATGGTTGTACCCAGGTGACCTAGTAAGCAATTGTGCTGGATTGGAGACCTATGCTCTCCTGACATGCGGTGCCTCTCTGGCCCAGCATTGCTTAGAAGCATCACAGAAATACTAAGAGCAGCACTTCTTAACAACCCTGATGTCTTACTGTTACCTTAGAATACTTTGTAGCTGTTAAAAATGGTACAGATCTGTGTTACTGTGGGAAATGTTCATGATACATTAAGAAGCAGGTTACTAAGTATCTTGTACATCATGGTCCCATTTTTGTATAGAAAAGCTTGAGAGA
The DNA here is from genome assembly GCF_014754425.2 of Oryx dammah. NCBI lineage: Eukaryota > Metazoa > Chordata > Mammalia > Artiodactyla > Bovidae > Oryx > Oryx dammah. The sequence goes on from NW_024070205.1 coordinate 9,467,500, forward strand.
TATCATATGCATAAGTATAAAAAATTGTTCACCTGGATGCTTTTAAATTTTTCTTTTTCTGTATTTTCTAGACTTTTACAAGCATATGTTTTACAACAGGGTGTCTTAGGGGCTGACAGGAAATGGGAAGAAAAATGCTAAAAAGGGTCTGGGAAGAATCGAATGATTTATGTGATCCACACTGGGAAATCAGCCCCTGGATGATTAAGTTAGCTATCGGTATAATTTTCTTTGATGAGAACCCTGGGATATTCTGTAGCTTTCACCTCTGATTTTTGTGACCTCTTTGGTTTCTCAGTGGCAGTGCCCAGCAGCCAGAGCACTCCGGCCAAAGCACCCAGAGCAAAGAGCAGCCCGTGCACCTCCTCCCCATCGTCGGCAGCCTGTGCTCCGAGCTGCGCCGGGGACCTGCCCCTCGCTTCAAATACGCCCACCTTCTCTCTTAAGACCCCTCCTGCCAAGGCCCGGTCTCCCATCAGCAGAAGAGGCTCTGTGCCCTCCGTCTCTCCCAAGCCACCCTCATCTTTCAAAATGTCCATTAGAAACTGGATGACCCGAACAGCTTCCTTATCACCACCCGTCACTCCACCTGCTTCCGAAACCAAGATAACGTCTCCCAGAAAAGCCCTCATACCTGTGAGCCTGAAATCATCCCAGGCAGTGGCTTGCTCTGAGTCTAGAAATAGAGTAAAGAGGAGGCTAGACTCCAGTTGTCTGGAGAATGTGAAACAAAAGTGTGTAAAGAGTTGCAGCTGTGTGACTGAACTTGATGACCCCGTTGAAAAGCTTCATTTGGATCTGTGCTGCCTTGCTGGTACCCAGGAAGACCTTGGGAAAGACTCGCTAGGTCCTACCAAACCAAGCAAGATCGAAGGAGCTAGTATGAGTGTCTCTGAGCCTCCTTCTCCTGCCAGTCCTTATGCTTCAGAAGGCTGTGGAACGCTACCTCTTCCTTTGGGATCTTGTGGAGAAGGCTCTGAAGTGGTAGGCAAAGAGAATAGCTCCCCAGAGAATAAAAACTGGTTGTTGGCCATGGCAGCCAAACGGAAGGCGGAGAATTCATCTCCACGAAGTCCATCGTCCCAGACCCCCAATCCTAGGAGGCAGAGCGGAAAGACCTCTCCAGGCCCGGTAAGTTGGCAGTGATAGAAAATGCATTTCCTAACCTGGCCAGGGCAGGCACAGATGCCTTCTCAGAAGTCAGAATGCTTCTTTTTTTTTTAAGTAAATCTTTTTATTCCTAGGATCACCAGGTTTAAGTACATAAAAATATAGGACAAATATTGCATGGGACATATTTATACTAAAAATTTTCATACTGCAGTGTTATTTGTTTGAATTTCAAATGTAACTGCATGTGTCCTGTATTTTCTTTGGCAATCCTATTTACTCCAATTAAAATCCCTTCTGTCAAAGTCCACACCCCTCAGCCCCTTTGCCCAGTTCTTCAAAGCCTTCTTCATCCTCTAGGGTATCAGTTCAAAAATAACTTCCTTCTTTGTTTGACATTATTCCCTCCCATAACCCCTTGCTTTTTAAAAATTTGCCTCACCACCCCTCAGCTCCTGCAACCTCTTTTTATAGATTTTCCTCCCCTTTTTATAGAGAAAGCTATAATTCATGGACAAGTTGCCAACATCCACAAATAGATTTTCAATTTGTAATTACAGCTTATGATTATCTAAAATAAAGCAAAATTAAGATACTTACAAAGCAGTTTTAAGTGCAGAATCCTAGAGTTACATGATTTTTTCTAGTCTTTGAGGATCATCTTGCTCACACTGGTATTTTTGGCAACTCACCTGTATCTCCCTTTTTTTAAACATTCATCTTAATTTTACCCATCTTTTCATTAAACTTAGATAATTTCAGAAACAGATATTGCTGGCAGAAATAGCTTTGTGAACCTTGAAAAGCAAGTGACTCATAATGATGGAGGCAGAAGTAGCTGTGAGCATTGGGTGAGCTGTGGGCACCAGTCAAAGAGAATAGAAAGCTTCTGCCACTCAGGTTGCAAGTTAAGGATGGAGGCAGTTTAAGGAAGTTTCTCCCGTAGCTCTTTCTGTGTTAGGGAGAAGGTGGAAGAATGAAACCTGATCCAGGTAAGATCTGCCCTTATGAAGAGCAGTACTTAAACCTTAGGCCAGTACTAATTTAACAAATGTTCATAACCCCTTCCTACTGTCAATAAGCCTATCCCCTAATTTTAGGAAAGATAAACTAGAAATATTTTAAAGATTACTTCAAACAGAAACTCCAAGGCCTTGCCATAGAGTATAAAGGGGGAAAAAAGGCTGTAAGGAGTCTGTCTGCTCTCAAAATTCGCACTGTAGGTAATCTTTGCCCCTAGCCAAAATTCCTGTTTTTTTTTTTTCAAAGGAGCTGGTCTGAGTTATGTGTTAGCAGAAAAACAGTTTCAATAAAAAATTATTTGCATGAATGTGTACATCTTAAGGGCATTTTAAAAAATAGTCTGCTCATCTAAGATATTTCTGGCTTTACAATTTCAATCTTTTGAAGCTAAAGTTTCTTTAAAACATTTTTTGTCTTTATGTACAGGTTGATAAAGACTTCAGAAAAGGGTAGTATCTGCCATTTGAAATACCTATCTCGTTTGTAAATTTGGAAGGCTTATTTACTCATTTATTTCAAAGAGGATGGTAATTGTAACCTCTTTGGTTCCTATTACGAGGGTTAACTGGTACATATTTTCCATTCACATGAAAAATCTGTTTTCCTTTCACGCATGCTGCCTTCAATTTTTCTATATTTGGTACAGATCAACCAAAAGAGACATTGCCATCAAGTAATTGAGACTGAAATCTGGCTACATAAGCAAATTTCCAGGCATCCTAACTTAAAATACCCATAGTGATAACCTGCTGAGGTAATAGCTGAACTTTATCGTAGAAAATCTCTAAAATCTGAACTTTCTTCTTCTAGGTCACCATTACTCCCAGCTCCATGCGGAAAATCTGTACATATTTCCATAGAAAGTCCCAAGATGACTTCTGTAGTCCAGAACAGTCAACAGAATTATAGATTCTCATCTGAGTGAGTTAACTGAAGCTTGACTCATTAAAACAAGATAAAAAATTCGAGAGGGACTCTAACTCTGGTTTTAAGAAAGCTACCATTGTTTCATTTTTAGTGAAAATGGTTTGGAAAAGTTTACCTAGTCTGGTTCTGCTACCATAGTGTATGTGCAGCTTCCTCAGAGTGAACACTTTAAATTTCATGAAGTTTGCCACTCTGTAACATTTTGAGTGAGTAGTCTTTTAAATTATGCGTCTTCTGTACAATAGTGACATCCCAGTTTGTAGAGGCAAAAAAAAAAACAAGCCTTGTCTCTTCCTGCTCTGAGACCTGTGCATAGCTGAAAGCCTCCGCAGGCCACAGCAGGAGGCCCGTCTGTGAAGGTCAACTGCCTAACGGGACCCTGGGTCTCTGCTGCCTCTAACACATTAATACAGTTTCATATAAAATATCTAACCTTTTCACTACGTTTTTGTGGCTTTTTTAAGTACGTGTTTAAATGTGATTTTTAGATAAGTACATTTATATTGACTCAGTGTTAAAATACAGTCTCTTAAGTTAAAATTGTCTTTATTTTAAAAACAGCGGTAAATGTCAACTTGTTGGCAAAACTAGAACACTAGCAACGTTTGTCTTTTCTCCCCCCAAATATATATGCCGAATATGATCTGAGGTTTTCACATTTTTACTAAGCAATCTACTGCGTTTCCAACCCAACTTCACGTTATGATTTTTGACATTTCCTGGAGGAAGATGTTTATAAAATCAGTAGTCATACACTGAAGCTGGGGTTTGAATTTAGTCTTTGGTTTTTTAGGGGCTGCTACTTAAAAAAAAAAAGCTATCATATTTTAAGAAAAAGTATTGATTTCTTATTGATCTTTTTATAAAAGTGTAGGTAGCTCCTATACTGAAAATCCGGAACCTAAAATTTAAATCTTCGCCTTAACTTGATCTTTTGGATTCTCTTCATGTACTAAAAAGCAGTGATTGTCTAGTAGAGCCCTGAGCCAAAAAGTCGTGGGATTTTCTCTATAGATATTTAACATAGAGAGTATATAGGCGACTCTCAGTTAATAATGTGCAAAATATCTTGACTATCTCTTATCTTAACAGTTATGTATCAATAAGTTTGAACTGAACCATTGTTTTCTATTAGCCCTTTGTAACCTCATAGAAACAAGCTCCATGTATTTTCTATGTACTATGTCCTTAGAAGGGAGTCCCCTTCCACTCATGAAACTTGATTCATTTTATCCATTTCCCTAAGGACTGTGTAGACTTTATTCATATATTCTGTCATTTTTAAATGTATTCTTAATTATAACTCTATAATTCCTTTGATTCTTATAAATTAAGCTATAACTGCAAAAACTACATAGGTCAATTAAGCATGGATTCTCCTGGTTTTATCCAAGGAGAAAGGTAAATAAAAGGCCACAGAAATGCTGTTTTTGAAACAAAGTATGGCATAGCATTAACTGAATATTTAAGAACTCTAGTTATATTTGATGTTTGGTTTTGGAGTGTTCGACTATGGGAAGGTGTTATTTATGACCAATACCTGCCGATAATGCTGTCTCTTGATTTGAAAGCCTGTGACCTGTGAAGAAGAGAACTAAAGTAGATAATTTTCTTCTTTGTGTCTCTGCTCATCTCCTGACAGCTCTACTGAGTGAAATTGGGATAAATATGGCTGTCAGAAACTGCTGAGGGTCTAGTGGGTGTAACATTCCCACTTGGAAAACTAGTACTTCAAATAGGTGCTGAAGGTCAATGAGCTAAGGTAATAAGCTAATAATTATCCCTAGTTGTGTCCCTGTCAGACTTTGAGCTGCTTTTGAATAAAAAGCCTTTTACCTGATCTGATGTTCTTTCCTGAGCTTTTGCATTAACCTAGAAGCAGTCTGTCTACACAAAAGAACTATAGTAGTAATCAAGAATTCCTTCTACTTGTTCATTGAATAAAATTTGTTTATTCCCAAGGACATGATCTAGCTCAGGCTGAAAGAAGTTTTAATACCTCTTGCCTGATCAGACCTTGGTCATTTAAGATGACTTGGGATTACTTGATAAAAGAGGGTGGAGTGATGTTGTTTTTTTTCTAAACAAGTATTTCCAGCCCAAGCTTTTCTATTTGAATACACTCCAAGCACTGTTGCTACAAAGCTGTTTTAGAGTTTCCTTTTGGCTGTTTCAACAGGGGCTCTTAATTTACTTTTGGGAGGGTTGACTAATTAGTCCTTTAAAATGCCTCTTAATCTAGGCTACACTTTTAATTGTTGATAAAACCACCTGTAGCTGCCTCCATAGGGGTTGCAGAAGGCAGATTCAGCCCACCACCCTTATCCCCAGCCTTAATGACGTAAAACTTTACTAAGACTTTTTTTGGGACACCCTGAATAGGAGGCATTTTTTAAAACCTCAACTGTCTAGTATGGATGTCTAGAGTTAACTTTGAGAGACAGAGAGAGAGAGGAATAGGGCTTCCCCGATGGCTCAGGGGGTAAAGAATCTGCCTGCAATGCAGGAGACACAGGAGATGCAGGTTCAATCCCAGTCGGGAGATCCCCTGAAGAAGGAAATGGCAATCTGCTCCAATATTCTTTCCTGGAAAACCCCATGGACAGAGGAGCCTGGCAGGCTGCAGTCCAAAGGGTCTCAAAGAATCGGACATGACTAAGCACGCAGGCACGTTGTACTCTTGTATAGGTCACACATATCAGTTTAACGTGTTTTTTGAGAACCTGTTGTAGCAGACACACTGTGCCCTTAGGTCTGTTTTTCTGCTTCTCCTAGTCGCTAGACAGAGAATGCAATGGCACCCCACTCCAGTACTCTTGCCTGGAAAATCCCATGGATGGAGGAGCCTAGTAGGCTGCAGTCCATGGGATCACGAAGAGTCGGACACGACTGAGCGACTTCACTTTCACTTTTCACTTTCCTGCATTGGAGAAGGAAATGGCAACCCACTCCAGTGTTCTTGCCTGGAGAATCCCAGGGATGGGGGAGCCTGGTGGGCTGCCGTCTATGAGGTCGCACAGAGTGGGACACGACTGAAGTGACTTAGCAGTAGCAGTAGTCCCTAGAGGGACTGGACTTCCTCTCACACTGTTCTTAGAGCAAAGGCCCAGCAGCCTCACAAAGAGAATCGGTTCCAGAGACAGACGGTGGGGGCACCATCTTACAGAGGTGCTTCGGAAGAGACCTGGGAGAGGGTGTCGTGAGTTGTGTTCTTGGGGCCATGTAGCGCAGCTCTGCTTCTTCATTCTATGAAGGGCCGCGTCCTGACCCAGCTGAGCATCACGCCACTTCCCACATACGTCTTCAGAGGAGATTCTCTGCCTGCCTTCGGTTTGGGTCATGCCACATCACAGATTAACCGGTTACTCATTAAATTCTTAGGAGTTGTGGGAGAACCAGTATTATGCATGAGCTCTTCAGAGGTTGCTTGGCAGTTACAGGTAGGCCAAACACAGCGTTTTGTTGAATGTGAAATGAGTCAAATACTTAATTAAATCCAATGCCAAGAATACATGCCCAGCTTGTTACAAGGGACCCATTTTATCCTTTAAAGTGGTAGAAAAAACCTGTTTTTATTTCTGAGCTACGTTTGAGGGCATGCTGCAAAGTGTAAAGGTCATTAAACAATGATGTAAGGTGAAGTCAGCTTTTAAAAACATTACTGGGCAGTGTGTTGGGATCAGTATGCCTGCAGCAGATAGGTACAACACAAATGAGAGCTGTTACATTATTGAAGCTTCTTCCATCCCCAAAGCTCCTCCCTCCCACTTCCCTGCTAAGCCAGGGAAGAGGACTTCAAGGATATATAACCAGGTTCTTTATTTTGAATTTCAAAAGTTTAATACTCCATTTATACTCACTTTCTCTTTAATTTCCTTAACTTGCTACATGCCCTTTCCTGTTTTGACATTCTAAATAGTTCAAGCCATTTTGTAGAATATGAATAGAATATGAATAGCACATTTCAAATGCCTTTAATTGGAAGGTATTCAATTCAGCCAATACTTATTTATTCATCACCTAAGTGCCAAGCCCTGTGTGAGGCACCTGGCTTGCAGAGTTCTTGCCTTTTAAGTTGTCACAGGAGTCCTTTATCTGTGGCTCTTCAATAGGCCAAAGCCAGCATTTGAGGGACACAGGCAGATAGCAGATTTTCAAGTCCTATGAATGAAGGTGTGAGCAGCTACAATGTAGCAAGTGCTGGCTAGATGCTGACTTCAGTGGAGCAGCTGGAGATAGCAGGAAATGCTATCCTCATGAATGTTTTTGTTTCAAGTATTTTGTTTTTATCTGATGACATTTTAAAAATATTTATTTGGCTGCGCCAGGTCTTCGTTATAGCATGTGGGATCTAGTTCCCTGACCAGGATTGAACCCAGGCCTCCTGCATTCAGAATGTGGAATTTCAACCACTGGACTATCAGGGAAGTCCCCTCATGCATGTTTCATATATACTTTACAACCTTGTTAAATAACAGTTAAAAACATGATCTCTAGGCTAAGCTGCCCAGCTTTGGTTTCCAACCCTAGCTGTGTGACCTTGGACAAGTTCCTTAACCTCTTTGAATCAGTTTCCATGAGCTGTGTGGTTATTACAAGCTCAGTTCCTAGGACAGTGCCTAATAGCACATAATAGCTTAAATTTATTGAATGTTTACTGTTAGCTGTTCCCATAAGGTAGGGAAGGCAGGGGTTAACTATTTTTGATAAACGGACAGACAGGTTTAAGTAACTTCAGTTCTGACTCATTCCTATTCCACTACAGTTGTTAAGTCTCAAAGTTATAGGAACTAAATCAGAATCGCCTGGGAAGCTTTTAAAAATGTCGCCTAGGTCTCCTAGTCTTAGCATTTTTCAAAAGGAGCAAAGATGACTCGGGGGAAAAAATTTCCATTTCCCCACATATTTGGGATTCATGACTCTCACCAGGTATACATGAAAATTACAAGGTTATTTCCTATACTGGTGCAGCCACAGTTTAAAGAGGCTATCATTTGCAGATCTATATTCTGAACTCAGCCAAAGACATTGCTCATACCAGGCCCACTCTCCCATTTCCTGAAGGCTGCCCTCATATTTGCTACATTGTTTAAGATGTGTTCACCTTAGGGAGGAAGCTGCTGCTGGTCCACTCTTAGAGCCAAGTCTTAATCGCTTGTTCCCCTATTGTGTTCCCTGGCCAGTGAGAGGGGAGGTGAAGCTCAACATAGGCCATTCTGCTCTGTCAGTGGCTCTGATTTTGTAAGAAAGGTAGTCGCTGAACATCTGGCTGAGGAGTATCCTGTAACTCTAGATTCTTTTCTCTCATTTTAATGAGTTTCTTCCCTGGGTTCTTTTTCGAGGCCAGTGGTATCACATCAGTGCCAAAGTGCCAGCCATGAAGGGTTGACCCTCCGGTGGACAAACAGCATGGGTTCAGTTGGCACCCAAGTACCAAACTGTGCTGCTGCTGTTGCTGTTCAGGACCCTGGTTTCCAGTTTATGAGAACTTTCTCTTAGTAGGAGCTGGCATCTCCCTCTCTGTAAACAGTCCTCCACACTGGACCCCTTCATGGGTTTGTGCCTAAGTTAGCAATTTGGATAAAGATGTTAAGAGTTTTGAAGTCAGAGTCTAAAAGTAATTATACAAATGGACCCTTCCTTAGTATATTACTAGATAGTACATGTTACTGGAATAGCAAACCGTAAATAAACCTTCTAGCCTCGGTATATTGACATGAAGTTAGCAAATACTGTAATACATCACTCAGTAATCATTCAACACCAGCCTTTCTTTAATTTCTCTTCCACCTTTTTCCCCATCACCTATGGTGTACTCAAACACAACTTTCCAAGAGTTATTTGAAAAGAAGCATTATAGGATTTATTAAGTGTAACACGTAAAAAGGTACAGAAATTTAATTAAAATCCAGTAGGCATTGTTGCCCCTTATAATAGTTTAACATTTGGCCCAACACTTAATGTCAAGTCGGAAGTGCTACTGCCATAAAAACCTTACTGAATTTTTCTGGCTTTATGTGGAAGTTGAGATTCTGAGTCCAGAAACCAATGTCTTCACAAAGGGGTTGACTAGCAGACAAGTCGAAATGAATATTAGTAACTTTAAGTGGAGAAGAGGATGTTCATAATAAACATTTCTCAGCTCCCTAATTAGGTGATGAGGTATTGGCCTTTAAATGTTGCAGCTATAATTATTTGGTTTTGGAAAGTGAAGTTGCTTAGTCATGTCCGACTCTTTGCGACCCCATAGACTGTAACCTATCAGGCTCCTCCGTCCATGGGATTTTACAGGCAAGAGTGCTGGAGTGGATTGCCATTTCCTTCTCCAGGGGATCTTCCAGACCCAGGAATTGAACCTGGGTCTCCCGCATTGCAGGCAGATGCTTTACCGTCTGAGCCACCTCCTAAAACCAAGAAATGTCAGTGACAGTGTAGAATTTTACATGGAGTGCCTGCAGGACTAGGAGAATTAGAATGTGGTTTTTTGATGACTAGGAATGGTTTCTCTCCCAGCCAGTTCTTCTGTTTGATAAATTACACACAGGGAGGATGCTGTTCAGAGCAGCTTGTTAACTTGCATTATCCTGTGGTGTCCTCACGCCTTCCTGTTTACTTTGACAGCATTTCACTGTTTCATGTTATTTTGGCCAGCTGAATAGTAGATGAAGCCAGGGTTGTGAGTTTGATTCCCAACTGTTCCTATTCACTTCACTCTGTTCTGTGGCCACAGGCAGCAAGCATGTCACAGGCTTCCCCCTAGCCAGCCACCCCACGGAGAGGGCTGGATAGTGTTGAGGCTCAGGATAAACAGACTCAGAGTCTGTATCCTCAGTGCACACATCCTGAAGGCATTCTGAATTCTGGTCTTTCCTCAGTTCTCTCTATCTGAAGAACAAGTTTATAAACCTCTTTTAATCAAACTTATAGACTGTTTCATGCAATACACACGTAAGTGACTATAATTGTTATCCACATTTTGACAGATCCACATTTAGGCAGAAACTAAAGCACAGAAGTTCAGTAACTTGCCGAAGGACACCACAGCCAGCAAGTGGCAGCTTGTAGACTGGGCTGACTCAAACGCCCACAGTACTAATTCCTGTATTATAATGCCTCAGAAAAAAGCCTGATCCTGGCCCCTCTATTAAATATATGCTCTACATTTTGTGCACATTTGAAAGAGAACTCTCGAAATACTCCAAAGACATTTCCTACTTGAGTGAAAAATGACTCCTTGAGAGAGAAAACCATTGTTAACTATAGGAGGAAAGTGATACTCAAGTCGAGAAGCTTGAACCACTACTGATAATGTTATAAGAACACAAGAAGATTGACAAACAGGATCAAAAGCTGGAAAAACAGGAACAGAGGCACAGAAGTTAAAATTCTCGAGGAAAGGAAAAGTGGAGTACGACTTGCCCGTCCGTATAAGAGGGCGAATGAAGGAGGATCCACGTAGCCCAGGAACCAAGAGTTCCACCCCTGTGTCCAAGGGAAGCCCATGCACTGAGCGCGTGTGCAGCGGTGTTCATGGCAGCATCGTTGATACTGGAAACAACCCGAATGTCCATTCACAGTAGGATGGATAAACCAGGACACGCATAACAGAAGACTGTAACTATAAAAAGCACGAACTGGCTATACATTGCACTGTGAATGAATGTTACAAAGGAATGCATTCAGTGCGATTCCTTTCAAATCAAGTGTTAAAAACAGGCGTTGCTGAACTAGTATTTGAGGGATATACATGTGGATGGTAAAAGGCCAAACAAAAATATGACCATTACAATAAGACAGCGGTTCCTTCTGGAGGGTTGTGCTTGGTATAAGTGATACGGCGGGGAGTGGGGCAGCTTCCTCAATTACGGCAAGGTTCTATCTTTTGCTCTTGGTGGTGACATGCATGTTTGCTCTAGGATTATACATTGCATTCATGTTTCATGTACTCTTCTGTACATATTTAATGATTTACAATGTTTAAAGGAATGAAAATGAGATAGTTCTCTAGAGAAGACAGGCAAAAGGTGGGGAGGAGGAAGTTCTAAATAGACTGGAAAATAATTAAAGGGAATGAGCTACTAGGGGAGCCTGGGAGACCTTCTCGATACTTTCTAAGGAAAAAGGAAAATCCTCTGCTCCCCCGAGGCAGAAGGATGAAAAGAGTTGCTTCTCCAGGTGCCGTGAGGATTCAGTGTATTCATTCACTTGACTGAAAGGGACTGAGACTTCAGCAAACAGTGCAATGGCTCCAACATGGGGCTGGAGTTTTCATTACTGGGACTGAGCCAAGAGTTAAGGGAGTCCAGCAGCATTGCAGCCTTTAGCTGCCTGGAAACTCCATGCTGTATACATTTATTCCTTTCTCCTTCCTCAGTCTTTTGTTTCCTTACGTTTCCCATGGTTAGTCATCAAATTAAGACAGAAATGGGTCATAGAAATCAAATTCTTATTTTAAAGATGTAGAAACTGGCCTGGGAAAGTGAACCAATTTGACCAGCATCACAAAACTAGATAGTGGCAGAATCCGTTCTGGTATCCCACTTTGTTTGCATGCCAGTCCTTCTTATCTGTTACCCAGTCCCCTGAATACTTGACTGTCCCGCCTCTGTTCAGGGCGTTTCCTGTGACTGGAATAGTTTTCACCCCCTTATGCCTGCCTTTAATATCCTCTTTTTTAAAAAGGTCCAGTTCAAACACTTTTCTCTATACTTCTAAGGGAAGTATATACTTTTATGGGAAGCGTTTATAGATTTTCATAATTAAGTCCACCTTCCACTGAACCCCCTAGTGCCTTTTTTTAAACACTAGTACTTATCACATTTATCTTAGAATTATTTCCATATTTTGATGTCAAACTGGACTCACTCATTCCTGTCTACCCAGTGGTGTGCTAGAGCTGACTCATGAAAGCCAAGTATTAAATATTCAAGAATTTTGTGAGCTGGTTGTTAAAATGGTAGCCTGAATCACTGGTGAGAGTATTTACACCATGGAAGAGACAAAAGCTACAAATCAGGGCCCTTTTTTTCCCCAGAGAGACAGCACATCAAGGCATATTTCCCATCACCTCTACCACCAACCCTCATGCTTGCTATAGTGCCCAGCAGAGCAGTTGCAAAAAGCATGCAGAAGAAAGGGAACCAGTGGAAGCACAGACCAAAATGTAAAGAAAATTCCAAGTGTCTGCTCAGGAACCCGGAGAAGAGAATTCTTTGAGAACTGGGTCGTTGACTGCTGCAGAGAAGTTGACCATAAGGCCAGCAAGTCTTCGTCCTCCAGAGCTATCCCAGTAGCGTCACAGGGATGAAAGGTGGCTAGGATGGGAAAAACAGGAGTGGTTAGAAAAGAAGCAGTCAAGGTAGGTTCCTCTCAAGAGAACCTAGTCTTTCTCCTAGTAAATAGCTATTTGCTGAATACGTAGGGCTTCCCAGGTGACACTTGTGGTAAAGTACCTGCCTGCCAATGCAGGAGACACAAGAGATGCAGGTTTGATCCCTGGGTCGGGAAGATGCCCTAGAGGAGGGCACGGCAACCCATTCCAGTAAAATTGCCTGGAGAATCCCATGATAGAAGCCTGGAGGGCTGCAGTCCATGGGGTTGCAAAAAGTCGGAAACGACTGAAGTGGCTTAGCACATGCTATGTGTCAGGCATTGCACTAAACAGAAGTGACAGAGGCCTGTCCTCATGCTGCTCCCAGTCTCCTGGGGCAGACGAGAACAGACACGATGTGCTAAGGTCTCTGCTGAAGGCATGATGGGTGAGGGCGCTGGGGCACATCCAGCCGAGCCTGGACATCCAGGGGAAGTTTTATTCAGAGGCTGATGCTGAGCCCTGGAGAAGAAAAAATTTCCAGATGGTAAATGAAAAAAGAGCATTCCTCATAAAGGAAACAGCAAATAACATCAACAATGGTCTGAGGGTGTGAGGAAGAGTGCCTGTTGGGGGAACTCAAGTAATTCCAGTTTCCCTAGGGCTGGAGTCTGAATTTGGTAATAAGGAGTTCATGATCTGAGCCCCAGTCAGCTCCTGGTCTTGTTTTTGTTGACTGTATAGAGCTTCCCCATCTTTGGCTGCGAAACAGTCTGGTTTCGGTGTTGCCCATCTAGTGATGTCCATGTAGAGTCTTCTCACTGTGGCTCAGATTATGAACTCCTTGTTACCAAATTCAGACTGAAATTGAAGAAAGTAGGGAAAACCACTAGACCATTCAGGTATGACCTAAATCAAATCCCTTATAATTATACAGTGGAAGTGAGAAATAGATTTAAGGGCCTAGATCTGATAGATAGACTGCCTGATGAACTATGGAATGAGGTTTGTGACATTGTACAGGAGACAGGGATCAAGACCATCCCCATGGAAAAGAAATGCAGGAAAGCAAAATGGCTGTCTGGGGAGGCCTTACAAATAGCTGTGAAAAGAAGAGAAGCGAAAAGCCAAGGAGAAAAGGAAAGATACAAGCATCTGAATGCAAAGTTCCAAAGAATAGCAAGAAGAGATAAGAAAGCCTTCTTCAGTGATCAGTGCAAAGAAATAGAGGAAAACAACAGAATGGGAAAGACTAGAGATCTCTTCAAGAAAATTAGAGATACCAAGGGAACATTTCATGCAAGGATGGGCTCGATAAAGCACAGAAATGGTATGGATCTAACAGAAGCAGAAGATATTAAGAAGAGGTGGCAAGAATACACAGAAGAACTATACAAAAAAGATCTTCATGACCCAGATAATCATGATGGTGTGATCACTCATCTAGAGCCAGACATCCTAGAATGTGAAGTCAAGTGGGCCTTAGAAAGCATCACTAGGAACAAAGCTAGTGGAGGTGATGGAATTCCAGTGGTGCTATTTCAAATCCTGAAAGATGATGCTGTGAAAGTGCTGCACTCAATATTTCAGCAAATTTGGAAAACTCAGCAGTAGCCACAGGACTAGAAAAGGTCAGTTTTCATTCCAGTCCCAAAGAAAGGCAATGCCAAAGAATGCTCAAACTACCGCACAATTGCATTCATCTCACATGCTAGTAAAGTAATGCTCAAAATTCTCCAAGCCAGGCTTCAGCAATACGTGAACCGTGAACTCCCTGATGTTCAAGCTGGTTTTAGAAAAGGCAGAGGAACCAGAGATCAAATTGCCAACATTCGCTGGATCATGGAAAAAGCAAGAGAGTTCCAGAAAAACATCTGTTTCTGCTTTATTGACTATGCCAAAGCCTTTGACTGTGTGGATCACAAGAAACTGTGGAAAATTCTGAAAGAGATGGGAATACCAGACCACCTGACCTGCCTCTTGAGAAATCTGTATGCAGGTCAGGAAGCAACAGTTAGAACTGGACATGGAACAACAGACTGGTTCCCAATAGGAAAAGGAGTACATCAAGGCTGTATATTGTCACCCTGCTTATTTAACTTGTATGCAGAGTACATCATGAGAAACGCTGGACTGGAAGAAACACAAGCTGGAATCAAGATTACCAGGAGAAATGTCAACAATCTCAGATATGCAGATGACACCACCCTTATGGCAGAAAGTGAAGAGGAACTAAAAAACCTCTTGAAAGTGAAAGTGGAGAGTGAAAAAGTTGGCTTAAAGCTCAACATTCAGAAAACGAAGATCATGGCATCCGGTCCCATCACTTCATGGGAAATAGATGGGAAACCAGTGGAAACAGTGTCAGACTTTATTTTGGGGGGCTCCAAAATCACTGCAGATGGTGATTGCAGCCATGAAATTAAAAGACACTTAATCCTTGGAAGAAAAGTTATGACCAACCTAGATAGCATATTCAAAAGCAGAGACATTACTTTGCCGACTAAGGTCGTCTAGTCAAGGCTATGGTTTGTCCAGTGGTCATGTATGGATGTGAGAGTTGGACTGTGAAGAAGGCTGAGCGCCGAAGAATTGATGCTTTTGAACTGTGGTGTTGGAGAAAACTCTTGAGAGTCTCTTGGACTGCAAGGAGATCCAACCAGTCCATTCTGAAGGAGATCAGCCCTGGGATTTCTTTGGAAGGAATGATGCTAAAGCTGAAACTCCATTACTTTGGCCACCTCATGTGAAGAGTTGACTCATTGGAAAAGACCGATGCTGGGAGGGATTGGGGGCAGGAGGAGAAGGGGACGACAGAGGATGAGATGGCTGGATGGCATCACGGACTCGATGGACATGAGTCTGAGTGAACTCCGGGAGTTGGTGATGGACAGGGAGGCCTGGCGTGCTGCGAATCATGGGGTCGCAAAGAGTCAGACACGACTGAGCGACTGAACTGAACTGAACTGAACTGAACTAAGGCTGGAGCAGAGGGAATGTGTCAAGAACAGCAGGAGATGAGGCTGTGGGGGCAGGCAGGGGGCAGGGCGTGAAGGCCCCTACTGCACCACTAACTAGTTTGGACTCAGAGGCACAGCCCCTGAGTGACTAGGTGGGAAACAAGCACGAGTTGGTTTTTCTTTTAGAAAGATGATTCTGGTAGCAGCTGGTAAAGAATCGCCTGCAATGCAGGAGACCTGGGTACAATCCCTGGGTTGGGAAGATTCCCTCGAGAAGGGAAGGGCTACCCACTCCAGTATTCTGGCCTGGAGAATTCCACGGACTGTATAGTCCATGAGGTGGCAAAGAGTCAGACAGGACTGAGCGACTTTCAATTTCACTTTTCTGGTAGCAGACTGGAAGGTAGATTGGGAAGTCGACCCTGTTCGGAGGTGTGCAGTAATCTTGGCAGTAGGAGGAATGGGCCTGAAGGAAGCAATGGCAGTGCGAGTGAGAGAAGAGTGCTGATTTGAGAGAGGCTCCCGAGACAGCAGTCTGGTGGTTTTCTACGTGGATAAACAAGAGAAGGAATCAAATGAATCCCAGGATCTGACACTGGCAACCGGTGGATGGTGTATCATGTGGGGGGAAGGGATACAGTAGAAAGGACAGGATTATGGGAAAAGACTATTTTCCCTGTAAAGCCCTGATGAATAGTATCAAGTAGAGATGCCCTATGGAAGTTCCAGAGAGCAGTCTGGGCTGCAAAGAATTTAAGGAGTATTAGGTGTGAAAAGAATAGTTAATGCGGAGCTTTAGAGAGGAGAGGGCTTCGCAGGTGGCACTAGTGGTAAAGAATTCTCCTGCCAATGCAGGAGACATGAGACGTGGGTTGGATCCCTGGGTCAGGAAGATTCCCTGGAGGAGGGCATGGCTACCCACTCCAGTATTCTTGTCTGGAGAGTCCCATGGACAGAGCAGCCTGGCGGGCCACAGTCCATGGGGTCGCAGAGTCAGACAGTGCTGAAGCAACTTAGCACTAGCAGCAGAGAGGAGATGGACAGGGAGAACGTGTCGAGCGGTGGTTCTCAAACTTGGGTGAAAACTCCACCAGCTTTTAATTCAGGAGATCTGAGGTGGGGCCTGAAAAGTTGTACCTTGAACAAGAGGCCAGGTTGATGGTACTGGTCTAAGGACCATGCTTATTTGTGTGGAGAGAAGCCCCCATTTCAGGATGAGTAGAGAAAGAAGCAAGCTTCCCTGGTGGCTCAGATGGTAAAGAATCTGCCTGCAATGTGGGAGACCCAGGTTGGATCCCTGGATTGGGAAGATGCCCTGGAGGAGGGCATGGCAACCCACTCCAGTATTCTTGCCTGGAGAATCCCAAGGACAGAGGAGCCTGGCGGGCTACAGTCCATGGGGTCACAGAGTCAGACACGACAGCAACTAACACAGGGAGAAAGAAGAGCTGACAGAAGAGACTGAGAGGGAGCCGTTTTAGGAAGAGATGATTCAAGATACAGTTTCAAGGAGTAAAAACAACAATGTTGGGCAAGATGGAGGACAAATAATGCCAATTGCATTTGACAATTTAGAGGGTAATACTGGAGTTGGGTGGCCGTGTCAGGGAGGAGATGGGAGGTAGCAAACACAGTTTCCTTTTCCGAGGGGTTTGGCTGAGAAGGGAAGAGAGACGGTCCGGACCCTGGGCGCAGGGGGAGGGTCGTGGTCAGGACGAGATCTGCGGAACGGAAAGACAGTGCATGTGTGGGCCACGAGAAAGGAGGCAGGAAAGAGGGAGACAGGAGTGGGGTAACTATGATGGGCCATGCTCTGGCTCAGGGTCCCGGAAATGGAGTCTTAGGAAGGATGGCATCAGGAACAGAGACAGACAAGGATGTCATTTAGGAAGCTCCCAGAGATGCCGCTGCAGTCACCACAATGCTATGTATAATCTTGAAAAAATAAAAGTAACATGAAAATTGTGACTCACTATGTTATAAACCTGAAACTTATATAATATTGTACATCAGCTATACCTCAACTTTTTAAAAGTTTAAAAAAATAAATAAAAATATTTTCCAGCAATCATAGGATGTTGGTTAGATAAATTAAGATATGAAAAGTGAAAGTGAAGTCCCTCAGTGTCTGTGACCCCATGGACTGTAGCCTACCAGGCTCCTCCATCCATGGATTTCCCAGGCAAAAGTACTGGAGTGGGTTGCCATTTCCTTCTTCAGGGGATCTTCCTGACCCAGGGATCAAACCTGGTTCTCCTGCATTGTAGGCAGACGCTTTACCATCTGAGCCACCAAGGAAGTCTCAAGATATGAAAGGAAAGATGCTATTGTAATGACAGAAAAAAGATAGGCTATAATATAAATTACCAAATAGTAGATGTAACATCTAATTTTGCTTTTAAGGGTGTAAGTGAATTTGAATATTTGAATATTTGTAAAGGAGAGTGGACTCACAAGTGATTGACTTATTTTCCAGATCTTTCTGTAAACATTCAAAAATTTTTTAATCTTTTAACTTTAAAAATTATTTGATTTTAAAAAATTTTAAGTTATTTTGCAATATACTTTTTAGTTGAATCTAGGGAGGAGAAGAGTTACTTGTTTCTCAGAAGGAAAAGGAAAAGAAAAAATAATGGGCAAAAATACAGAGAAGATTTGTAGTTTTTTTTCTAGGATAAGTAATTATATAACATCTTTGTGTGTATGCAAAAATATTTCGTATAGAGTCTTTTATATAGAATCTTTTAAAATATATCAGGACTTCCATGGCAGTCCAGTGGATAAGACTTCACTTTCTAACACAAGGAGTGAGGGTTCAGTCCCTGGCCAGGGACCTAAAACCCCCCCAAGCCTCATGGCCAAAAAACCAAAACGTAAAACAGAAGCAAGATTGTAACTAATTCAATAAAGACTTTAGAAATGGTCCACATCAAAAACCAGATAAAATATATGTAGTATAATTATGTTATAGAACTTATATGTAGAATACATAGACACATTTCCACTATTTTTTCTTTATGAAAGATTCCTAGAGATGGAATTACCGTGACAAAGCGACTGGAAAACAATAAGATCCCTGCCTTAAAAGTGCCAACTTACTGTAAAAGAGACTTTTGATATAGATATAAGGACGTTGAAGTTCACCCAGAAGGAAGGTTTCAGAGTTCGGAGAATGAAGAAACAAAGTGGGTGTGGGAAGAGAGGGAAAGGAACGAATATGTGCCTCTTTGTGACCCAGTCTATGCTAGGCTGTTTGATAAATACAACCCTACAAGGGGATTGTTGTTATTCCCATTTTACAGATAAACTGAACCTCTGAGTTTAAACCATTTGCCGATGAAAGCTAGTGAGTAATGAGCAGAGTTCAAAGTGCTGACCTCCGGAAGCTGATGTGGGCACTGATTCAGTCAGACCCAGGCAGAGAATGGAAGAATACCCCAACATTCCAACCCATCCTCACCGGAACTCCCAAAGCAATGCCTTTGGTCCCTGGTTCCCCCCTGACCAAGAACGATAGCATCAGAATTGAAGTATTCATACCTCCAATTAAGAGTAAACAAGGGATGATTTATAAGACTGTTGAACTGCAGGAGGAGCTCTGATGAAAGTCAACAGACTTCCCAGAGTTTAGTCATCTTATGATGAGATATAAGATAATGTCTCGCCCAGATTCCCTAATCTTGACTCTACCACTTGGTAATTCTGTGACATTATACAATTTACTTAATCCTTCTGAGCCTGTTTCTTCATCAAAAAAATTACAGAAGTATTAACAGTAATTCTCTCATTGTCATTGGAGAAGTCAATGAGTTGGATTGTGTAAAGTCCTCAAATTAAGGGCCAGGCAGGTAATAAGTTTCTGCTTCTTTTTATTTTTAATTGCTTTATAATATTGTATTGGGTACTGCCATATATCAACAGGATTCATGTTGATATATGGCATATATATCATACCATAGGTAGACATATGGCCCCTCCTGAACCTTCCTCCGACCTCCCACACCATCTTTTCCAACTGCTCTGAGGGGCCAAAATTCCTACCTTGGAGAGTGAATAGTAGAGGAGAAAGTCAGACACCCGTGGTCTTTTTTTTTTTTTAAGTATTTTATTGAAGTATAGTTAAAATGTTGGGTTAATTTTCTGCTGTACAGCAAAGTGATTCAGATATATATAAAATTCTTTTTCATATTATTTTCCATTATGGTTTATTCCAGGATATTGAATATAGTTCTCTGTGCTGTACAATAGGACCTTGCTGTTTATCCATTCTATATTATAATAGTTCGCATCTGCTGATCCCAAACTCCCAAACCACCCTGTCCCCCTTGACAAGCCAGAAGTCTGTTCTTAATATCTGTAAGTCTGTTTCTGTTTCACAGATAAATTCATTTGAAGACACATGTGGTCTTTTTGTTGCTATTGACTGCCTATTACTATTTGTTTATTAAGTATTCAGCATGTATTTCTTAAGAACATGAATTCCTTTACATGACCACAGTATAATTATCATACTCAAGAAATTTGACATTGATATAGTAAATACAGACCCTTAAATGGAATGTTTTTTGAGGGCTTAGACATCACAGAAAGCTTGTAAATTTCCAGGAGAACTCAACAATATGGGAATAGAGGCAAAGACAGCTGAGTTAGGGATTACCTGAGATGGGGAGTTAGCCGAGAAGGACCCAGAGAAGAATAAAGAATGCAAGATCAGTGAGCAGCCTGGAGATAGCAGCCCAAGGGGTCCAGGCTGGGAATGGAGGAAACAAGAGTTTCCGGGAAGGGTGACCAGGTGAGGAAGGAAATTCCCCCACAGGCAGAAAGCATTCGATAGGTCGCGTGCAGCGTAGGTTGTGAGAATTTGCGATGCCATGGGCCATTCTGATGCCATGTCCAGGTTATGTTCACAGTGGGAGAGTGCTGGAGATCCGTAGACAACTGAATGGGGTGGCCAGGGAGATGGGACGGTCTGCTCTGGAGAGGACCAGAGAACAGGGCAGGCCACATTTTCACTGGGAGAAGAAGATGGAAAACGTGTATGTGGAAAAGATGATGGAAGTGAGGAAGTGTGCTCACCGGCTAACTGCAAGGAAACACCTTCAAAGGCCTAAGAACTCTGTGAAGCTCCGTCTTGTGATAGGATTGCTGCCCGACCGGAAGTGAAAGTGGGAGACCAGGACATGGCCCCCCACAGCCCGGCCTGGGCCCCCTGTGCCAGGACAGGACCTGCCGGAGGAAAAGGCCGGGGCTCCTGGGTCAGCACACCCGGCCTATTTCTGAACATTCAGGCTGCTGAGTAATGGCCCCAGAGGAAGTGCCAGCGTCTCACAGGGCGCGAAGGGAAAGTGAGAACTAGGGCTTGGCACCTTATTTTGGGAGCTGTCGTCAAAAGCCCGGCCCTGTGGTTCGTGTGCCTGACACCCCACTACAGCTCTCACAGGGAGTCTGAATGACCAGCCCTGCTCACACACGTGCCCAGAGAGACAGGCCCTGCAAGAAAAGAAGAGCTCTGTGGTTTCCCTGAAGATAGCAAATTCTGAGTGCTTACTTCCTCAAGGAGAATCAACAGTCAGTCCAGTTGGGCAACTAGGCAGTGAAGCCTGTTATTTCTCCCTGCACACGCGTTCTTTAAAATGACTGCAAGATGACCATGCCATGCGGGACACCTACAGACACTCTGCTCCAAACCTGAGAGGTCGAGGTGTGTACTTTGAGTTAGAGTGAATTTGAGTTTCCAAAGATGGGAATGCCACCCTCACTCTCCCAGCCAGTCCCCTCTGCTGGCGAGGGTTACTGCTCAGCCTAACGTGGAGACAGTAACATACACACAGCATCAGACCTCTGACCCCATAGTACCCAGAGCTAACTGGCCCTGAGAGCCTCTGGGACAAGCCTTTGCATTAGTTGCTTCTGAATGCAAAACTCCAAAGACTGCCCTGGGGACACTAGTGGCTCTGTGATAGTTCAGTTCAGTTGCTCAGTCGTCTCCGACTCTGTAACCCTGTGGACTGCAGCACACCAGGCTTCCCTGTCCATTACCAACCCCCAGAGCTTGCTCAATCTCATGTCCATTGAGTCAGTGATGCATTCCAACCATCTCGTCCTCTATCATCCCCTTCTCCTAACTTCAATCTTTCCCAGCATCAGGGTCTTTTCCAGTGAGTCAGCTCTTCGCATCAAGTGGCCAAAGTATTGGAGTTTCAGCTTCAACATCAGTCCTTCCAGTTGAACACCCAGGACTGATCTCCTTCAGGATGGACTGGTTTGATCTCCCTGAAGTCCAAGGGACTCTCAAGAATCTTCTCCAACACCACAGTTCAAAAGCATCATTTCTTCAGCATTCAGCTTTCTTTATGGTCCAACTCTCACATCCTTACGTGACTACTCCAAAAACCATAGCTTTGACTAGACGGACCTTTGTCAGCAAAGTAATGTCTCTGCTTTTTAATATGCTGTCTAGGTTTGTCATGCTTTTTAATATGCTGTCTAGGTTTTTCTTCCAAGGAGCAAGCACCTTTTAATTTCATGGCTGAAGTCACCATCTGCGGTGATTTTGGAGCCTAAAAAAGTAAAGTCTGTCACTATTTCCATTGTTTTTCCATCTACTTGCCATGAAGTGATTGGACCAGATGCCATGATCCTCGTTTTTTTAATGTTGAGTTTTAAGTCAGGTTTTTCACTCTCCTCTTTCACTTTCATCAAGAGGCTCTTTAGTTCCTCTTCACTTTCTGCCATATGGGTGGTGTGATCTGCCTATCAGGTTATTGATATTTCTCCCAGCAATCTTGATTCCAGCTTGTGCTTCATCCAACCTGGCATTTTGCATGATGTACTCTACATATAAGTTAAATAAGCAGGGTGACAATATACAGCCTTGACGTACTCCTTTCCCAATTTTGAACCAGTCCATTGTTCCATGTCCAGTTCTAACTGTTGCTTCTTGACCTGCATACAGATTTCTCAGGAGGCAGGTCGGGTGGTCTGGTATTCCCATCTCTTGAAGAATTTTCCACAGTTTGTTGTGATCCACACAGCCAAAGGCTTTGGCATAGACTAAAGCAGAAGTAGATGAATTTCTGGGACTCTCTTGCTTTTTCAATAATCCAGTGAATGTTGGCAATTTGATCTCTGGTTTCTAAATCCGGCTTGAACATCTGGAAGTTCTCTGTTCATGTATGATAATAGGTCTGGTTCATTCTCAAGGTTAATCCTATGATAGTAGGTCTGGTTAATTCTCAAGTTCCCTTAAGTCTTTTAGGGGTTCCAAGTCTAGATCGAGATGAATCTCCTATCTCGACTTCCTATATACCTCCTCCTTTTCTTAAAAAGTAAACTCTCTTAATTACTTGGGACTTCTTAGGAATTCAAGTTCTCTCTTCTTAAATAGCCCAATGAACTAAAGTAATTGGGGTCCAACGGGACTGAGTGGTTTGTGTGGAATCATGTGAACCCTAGGGGCCTTCCCTGGTGGTCTAGTGGGTAAGACTCCACCCTCCCAACACAGGGGGCCCAGGTTCGATCCCTGGACAGGGAACTAGATCCCACGTGCTGCAGCTAAGAGTTTGCTAGCTGCACCTAAAGATCTCACCTGCTGTAACAAAGATTGGAGATCCCAAGTGTTGCAACTAAGACCCAATGCACCCAAATAAACACATAAATAATAAAGAGGAAGAACTCTGCAGCACAGCTGTGATTGAAGCTCAGTGGGGTCCCTGCCTCTGTCAGTTGGCCCACCTCCGCCTGCTTGCCTCTGGTCGGTGCCAGTCTAAAAACCAAACCACGGATGGCTACAGGCATAGGCTCCTTCTCTGCAACTGCCACCTGTCTCTCTGGGACGGTCTTGGACATCACTACATCAGGTAGCAGATTATAAATAAATACCCTAGCAAACCTGACGCGTACCTTTTGGTCATAACCCCTGCTGGGTGGAATTCTACTCAGCTCAAATATTATTGTCCTGTAGTCATGGCTTCTGATGTGTTTTTTTTCTGTCATTGATCTGTCATTGACTCCCCTGTAGTCAGAATGACTGTCTTGTGCACAGAAGACCTGACCTGTGTTCTGAATTTCATTATAGTTTTCTGTGGCTACAGCCAGGACTTAATCTATTTATCAGATTAAATGCAATAGTGTTGGGAGCATAAGTTTCTACACTTGTCCTCTGAAAAGTTCAAGGATTTCTTAACTGTTTGGGGATTATCCACATTTGGAGGAATCTTTGAAATCCAGAGACACACACTACAGAGAAATTCACATGATACTTATATACAAAATGTTGCTTGTAAGAGTATGGTTGTGGGTCTGCAGGTTCATAGACCTAATAAAGCCCATTGATGACCCTCAGGGGCTCTTTAGGTCTGTGTTTAAGGATGCCTGGCTCAAGCTACTGCAGAGCAGTTGAGCTCCAGCCCAGCAGTAGTGGAACAGGGTTCATGGATTTAGTCCCTCTGTGGGTGAGTTGACTTTGCACACAGAAGCTCTTATCTCAGAACCGCAGAATAATCTCAAAAGTTCAGACCTGGAAAGAGGCTTAGTATGTGCTTAGTTCAACCTCCTCTTTTTATAGATTAAAAAGGAGAAGAAAAGCACAGAGAAAATTAGTCATTCACTTGAGGTCACATGGCAATTACAGGGCTAGAACTAGAGCCCCAGCCACACCACATAATACCAAGTGAATGGCTTTAAATGGTGAATCAGGGATATAATTTTGCATATGATGGAAAGCACATGATTATAGTCTCCTCATTTTTAAACACATGAACTGAGATAGGTAGCCAATATTTACTTAGTGTCTATCATACATCTGTTCACTTATTCAGTTATCAAAAAAATACATATCTAATGTACACTAAGTGCCAGGCACTATGCAAGGTACTATTTACCATCAGGGTCAAGCTTCCCTTAACATAGTATCAACAGACACACAACACACAAAATTGGTGCCAACATCCCCTTCTTATGATGTATTTTTTTTCATCGCACACAGATATCAATTCAGATGTAGTCCACACTCAGGGCTTCCACTGCTCATGGCTTCAAGGTCTTTTTCCTATCGGGAACTGAGTTGGAGGGAGGTGATTTTCCTGTACTAAATGTAGGCAGAAGTAGCTCTTTTACATGCTGAGCAAACGTTCTGATTAGCAGCTTGTTATAGATGGGGAAACAGTGGAAACAGTGTCAGACTTTATTTTTCTGGGCTCCAAAATCACTGCAGATGGTGACTGCAGCCATGAAATTAAAAGACGCTTACTCCTTGGAAGGAAAGTTATGACCAACCTAGACAGTATATTGAAAAGCAGAGACATTACTTTGTCAACAAAGGTCCGTCTAGTCAAGGCTATGGTTTTTCCAGTGGTCATGTATGGATGTGAGAGTTGGACTGTGAAGAAGGCTGAGCGCCGAAGAATTGATGCTTTTGAACTGTGGTGTTGGAGAAGACTCCTGAGAGTCCCTTGGACTGCAAGGAGATCCAACCAGTCCATTCTGAAGGAGATCAGCCCTGGGTGTTCTTTGGAAGGAATGATGCTAAAGCTGAAACTACAGTACTTTGGCCACCTCATGTGAAGAGTTGACTCACTGGAAAAGACTCTGATGCTGGGAGGGATTGGGGGCAGGAGAAGGGGACGACCGAGGATGAGATGGCTGGATGGCATCACTGACTCGATGGATGTGAGTCTGAGTGAACTCCGGGAATTGGTGATGGACAGGGAGGCCTGGTGTGCTGAGACTCATGGGGTCGCAAAGAGTCGGACACGACTGAGCGACTGAACTGAACTGATAGTTTATACTTTTTAAAATTTTAATTTTATTTAGGTATAATAGACATATAAAATGTAAGATATTTAAAATGTACTTCATGGTGATTTATATATTTATATATACATACACACACACACACACACACTGTGAAATGACTGCCCCCTCAACCTAGCTAATTAACTCATCACCTCACATATATCAGTTTTTTAATGTAACATTTAAGTTATACTCTGTTAGCAAATTTCAGTTTTACAGTACAGTATTATCAACTACAGTGATCATATTTTATATTAGCTCCTGTGCTGTGCTTAGTCTCTCTGTCATGTCCAACTCTTTGCAGCTGCATGGTTCAGTTCAGTTCAGTCACTCATTCATGTCCGATGCTTTGTGACCCCATGAGTCTCAGCACACCAGGCCTCCCTGTCCATCACCAATTCCCGGAGTTCACTCAGACTCACGTCCATCGAGTCGGTGATGCCATCCAGCCATCTCATCCTCGGTCGTCCCCTTCTCCTGCAGTGATTTTGGAGCCTGAAAAAATAGAGTCAACCACTGTTTCCCCTGTTTCCCCATCTATTTGCCATGAAGTAATGGGACCGGATACCATGACCTTAGTTTTCTAAATGTTGAGCTTTAAGCCAGCTTTTTCATTCTCCTCTTTCTCTTTCATCAAGGGGCTCTTTAGTTCTTCTCCATTTTCTGCCATAAGGGTGGTGTCATCTGCATATCTGAGGTTATTGTGACTGCATGGACTGTAGCCCAAAAGGCTCCTCTGTCCTTGGGATTCTCCAGGCAAGATTACTAGAGTGGGTTGCCATGCTCTCCTAGAGGGGCTCTTTCCAATCCAGGGATCGCACTCAGGTCTACCATGTTGCGGGCAGATTCTTTACCTTCTGAGCCACCAGGAAAGCCCAAGAATACTGCAGTGGGTAGCCTATCCCTTCTCTAGGGGATCTTCCTGACCCAGCAACTGAACCAGAGATTCTTTACCAGCTGAGCTATCAGGGAAGCCCACATTAGATCCTAAGACCTTATTAATCTTATAGTTGAAACTTCATGCCCTTTTATCAATCTCTCCTTATTCTCTCACTCTTCAGACCCTGGCAACCACTTTTCTACTCAATTTTTCTACATCTCATTTTGTTTTTAAGAGTCCATATGTAAATAGTAACACAGAATATTTGTTTTATTCTGTCTGGCTTATTTCACTTAGCCTAGTGCCCTCAAAGTCCATCCACATTGTTGCAAATGACAGGATTTCCTTCTTTCTCGTGGCTCAATAATATTCCGTTGTGTATGTGTGTCCCCTTCTTTATCCATTTCTCTGTAGATGGACACTTAGCTTGTTTCCATATCTTAGCCATTGTGAATAATGCATGCAGATACCTCTTCAAGAACCTGTTTTTATTTCCTTTGGATATATACTCTGAAATGGGATTGCTGGATCCTGTAGTAGTTGTATTTTAAAATTTTTGAGGAACCCCTATGTTGTTTTCCATACTGGCTGCACCAATCTGCATTCCCACTAAGAGTGTACAGAGGTTCCCTTTTCTCCATATTCTCCCCAAAACTTGCCATCTTGTCTTTTTGATGATAGCCATTCAACAGTATTGGTATGAGGTGATATCATCTTGTGGTTTTGATTTGCATTTCCTTGATAATTAGTGATACAGAGCATGTTTTTATTAACAGGTCCCTGTTGGCCATCTGTATGTCTTCTTTGGAAAAATTGTCTATTCAGTTCCTCTGCCCATCTTTTGATTGGATTGTTTGGGGGTGGGTTGGCATCAATTGAGATGATGATGTGTTATTAATATTTTCACTCATTCTATTACTGTGGTGCATTGATTTTTTTTTTTTTTCTGTGCTGGATTTTCATTGCTGTGCTGGATTTTCATTGCTGTGCTTGGGTTTTCTCTAGTTGTGGCGAGTGGGGACTACTCTTCACTGAGGTACATGGGCTTCTCGTTGTGCTGGCTTCTCTTGTTGCAGACTATGGGCTCTAGGCGGGTGGGCCCAGTAGTTGTGGCACACGGGCTTTGTTCCCTCATGGCATGTGGGATCTTCCCAGGCCAGGGATTGAACCCATGTCCCCTGCATTGGCAGGTGGGTTGTCAACCACTGGACCACCAGGGGAGTCCCTGTTTGGTTTTTTGCTACTGAGTTTTGTGAGCTCTTTATTTATTCTAGATTGTGATATTATGATGTACAAGAAATATATATTTGCTTATTCAGAAAGCCAAGATATATTTCTCATATATATTTTGTCTTCATGTACAGTTCCTGGCTTACAACTCTCAAAACCCTTAGGATTTCCTAAGTGTTGAGAGTGATAAAGGTGCTTTTTGTTATGTGAAAGAGGTAACTTTCAGAAGCACCTAAGGGTGGGGACTGGTGGCCAGGTAGACCAACCCTGTGACTACAGGACCCTTTGCTCCACGCCCTGATTTCCAGAAAGGAGAGAGCTGTTTGAGGTTCAGTCAGACACCTTTGGCCAGTGACTGAGTCAGTCATGTCTCTGAGGATGGCTTTTTGGTCCCTTTTTGGAGAGCTTCCACGCTGGGGCACCAGAATGCCTCCATGTGCCGCCAGAATGTGCACCAGAATGCCTCCAGGCACCACATTCTGGGAGCACAGAAGCGCCTTTGTTCAGGACCTTGCCCTATGCATCTCTGTGTTTGGCTATTGATTCATAATCTTTATTGCCCCTTCATAATAAATTGGTAATCTAGTGAGTAAACAGGTTTTCCTGAGTTCTGTGAGCCATTCTAGCAAATTAATCAAACCCAGGAGGCAGTAGTGGGAACTTCTTATTTTAGCCAGTAGGTCAGAAGAACAAAAGACAACTCAAGTGGAGGACGGCTCCCTTGTGGGACTGAGCTCTTTACTTGTGGTTTCTGACACTATCTACAGGTAGATAGTGTCAGAATTGAGTTGCATTTTTGGACACATTGCTTGTTGGTGAGAAGCCTGCCACACACATTGGAACTGGGTCCAGGAGGAACTCTTTGCAGGATATTTAGCCCTTAACAGACGTATGAATTGCAAATATTTCCTCCTATCTCACAGGTTGCCTTTCATTTTGATGATTTCCTTTGCTATGCAGATATTTTTTAGTTTGATGTAGTCATGTAGTTCCACTGGTTTATTTTGCTTTTGTTGCCTTTGCTTTTGGTGTTATATCCAAAAAATCATTGCCAAGAATGATGTCAGGGGGCTTACCCTTCATGTTTCATCTAGGAATGTTATGGTTTCAAGTCTTACGTTTAAGTCTGTAATCCATTTTGAGTCAATTTTTGTGTATAGTGTAAGATAGGAGTCCAGTTTCATTCTTTTGCAAGTGGCTGCCTAGTTTTCCCAACATCATTTATTGAGACTATCATTTCCCCATTATATATTCTTGGTTCTTTGTCAAAAATTAATTAGCCATATATACATGGGTTTATTTCTGGGCTATTCTGTCTCAGTGATCTTTGTTTTCAGTTTTATACCAATATTATACTGTTTTGATTACTGTAGCATTATAATATAATTTGAAGTCAGGTTGTATGATGCTTCCAGCTTTGTTCTTTCTCAAGATAGCTTTGGCTCTTTGGTATTTTAGAATTCTAGAATTTTACAAACATTAGAATTGTTTGTTCTAGTCCTGTGAAAACTGCCATTGGAATTTTGATAGGGATTGCATTGAATCTGTAGTTTGCATTGGATTGTATAGCTATTTTAATAATATTAATTCTTCCAGTCCATGAGCACAGAATATTTTTCCATTTATTTATGTCTTCTTTAGTTTCTTTCTTCAATGTGTTATAATTTTCAGTGTACAGATCTTTCACCTCCTTAGTTAAATTTTTTCCTAGGTACTTTATTCTCTTGATGCAATTATACATGAGATTGTTTCCTTAATATCTTTCTGATAGTTCATATTAGTGTATAGAAAGGCAACTGACCTTTGTACCTTGATTTTGGGTCCTACAACTTTACTGAATTTGATTAGTGTCAACAATGTTTGGTGGCATTTTTAGGGTTGTCTACACATAATAGCCTGTCATCTACATAGAGGGACAATTTTGCTTCTTCCTTTTTGATTTAGAGGTTTTTAATTTCTTTGTCTTGCCTAATTCTTCTGGCTAGGCCTTCCAGTACTATGTTAAATAAAAGTAGTGGGAGTGGGCATCCATTTTGTTTCTGATCTCAAGGGGAAAGCTTGCAGCTTTTCACCATTAAGTGTAATATTAGCTGTGAGCTTGTCATATATGGCCTTTATTACGTTGAGGTAAGTTCCCCCACGCCCAGTTTGTTGAGAAGTGAAGTGGCTCAGCCATGTGCGAGCAATCCCATGGACTGTAGCTTACCAGGCTCCTCTGTCCATGGAATTTTCCAGGCGAGAATACTGGAGTGGGTTGCCATTTCCTTCTCCAGGGGAACTTTCCACCCCGGGGATTGAACCCAGGTCTCCCACATGACTGGCAGATGCTTTACCCACTGAGCCACCAGGGGAGCCCAAGTTTGCTGAGGGCTTAGTTAATCTTTGCAGTAACATGGCAAGGAGGTGCTTTTATCATCTCCATCTTAATGATCAGGAAACTGAAGCTTAGAGAGCTCGAGTAACTTCCCCAATGTTTGCAAGTGCTGAAGCCAGAACTAAACTTTGCAGTCTGGCCCCCACACAGCTCCTTCTAAGAGCCGAAGTAGCAGGACGCCAAGGGGAAGCAGGCTGTAAGTGTGGGTCCTCCAGCCTCCAGCGTGCTGAGAGTCATTCTGGGGCGTCTCTGTTGCTCATTAGACCACAATGGTACTGCATCTTATAACATATTGCCCTATGTATGTGGGTTATTGTTTTTTATTTTTAAAGATGTATTTAATTATTTTTGTCCATTTATTTGGCTGTGTTGCATCATGCAAGATCTTCCATTGCATTTCATGGACTCCAGTTGTGGCTCACAGGCTCCAGAGCGTGAGGGCTGAGTAGTCGTGGAGTGTGGGCTTAGCTGCTCTGAGACATGTGGGATCTTGGACCAAGACCAAGGATTGAACCTGCGTCCCCTGCACTGAAAGGTAGATTCTTAACCACTGGACCACCAGGAAAGTCCCTGGGTTATTTTTTAAAAATACATTGTGAGCTCCTTGAAAATAGAGATCGTGTTCCACCATAGCACTGCACACATGCCAAGCAAATAGTTTGGCAAGTCCTTATCCACTGGGGTCAAAATTTCCTGAGGGTAAACCTTAGGTAGAGCAATTCAGAAAACTACATCTGAAAGACTAGGCTTCCAAGTCTCAATTAAGAGTTGAAGAAACTGGGGCCTAAAAAGTGGAATCAAAGCTAGTCTCAACGCTTTCTTCAGGGCAGGACCATTCTAAAGTATCCTCTCCTCCTACCCCCACCAGCCTTGTGAGCAGTGCTGAAACTCTGTGTGTAATTATCCAATAGATGTTAAGACCTTGGGATCCAATGACCATAAGACAAGAAAACTTGATGTCATTGCTGGTCAGTCAGGTTTATAGCTGGAACTGAAGGAAGCTAGCAATCATCTTGTTTAGTTGTAGGAGAAGTAACAGGCTCAGAGATGGCAAGGGACCTAGGACTCATCAGCTGGCCGAGGGTAATCAATTAAATGGCACTCCCCTGCCCAGAGGGAGCTAAGAGACAGGAGACATGTGTGGCCTTTCCCTGGCTGGAGTGTATGTCTAGGTGGGAGTGGGGTTGCTCTCTTCCCAAGTCTGGCCAGCTTAGGGAACACTGTCCATGCGTCAGCAGGTATATCAGTGACTCGCCCCTGTGTTCTCCCGCTCTCCTCCGTTCTCCAAACAGTAGACACCACCCCTGAGGCCTGGGCGCACGCTGCAACCTAAGTCCACCACTCCTTCCATCCTCCTCCACCAGCCCTTCCCTTCTCAGCACCATCTCTGGCCTAGCAAGCAGGTTAGGACTGTCACACATGCACAGATTATAACCTGGCTGCCCTGTGTCTCCTCTACAGGTAAAACACCCAGAGTGGAGGGACAGAAGCATCTCCACTCTGTATCACTCTCTGCAGAAGCCAAGGGCCAGAGGAAGCCCTTGCTTCCTTGAAGGCAGTGTGGGCACCTGACTGTCGAGTTAATTGAAGCATTAAAGAGAGCTGTGTAGTCCTCACTAGAATTGCACAGTAACCTTCCTCAGGGGTCAAACCCTGTCCCTCCCGTGCACTCACAAGCACAGTACGGATCAAAGAACAGCACTTTCTGAAAGCTGAAAGGGATAGTTCCCAACAGGCCTGCTGAGACAGTGCAGGGAGGCTGATCTCCACACGAGCTATGAGTCAGGCCGAGCTATGAGTCAGGCCGTCCCAGGGGCAGGAAGTTTGGGAGGTGAACTGCAGGGAAGCTCACTCTGTGGAGACAGGACCCCTCCCCCCAGCTGTGCTTCCACAGAGAGCTGGGAGCTGGTTATCCCCATCCCCCAGGGCTGCAAACAGGGGAGGGAAAAGATCCTCACCTCTCCTCGATGGCTAAGTCCAACCCCTGAAGAACTGATCTCTCTGCCTCCTTCTTTTCTGCACTCAAGACCCCAAACACCACTGAGGAAAGTCTCACCATCAGGCAGATGGCTCGTGCTCGTGTCCGACTCTTTGTGACCCCGTGGATGGTAGCTGGCCAGGGTCCTCTGTCCATGGGGATTCTCCAAGCAAGAATACTGGAGTCGGTTGCCATACCCTTTTCCAGGGGATCTTCCCGACCCAGAGATCGAACCCGCATCTGTCTTGCGTCTTCTGCATTGACAGGCAGGTTCTTTACTACTATGCTAACTTGGAAGCCCCCAGGCAGATAGGTTCCACTGTAACTTAGGAGGATCATCAACCCCACATGCACCAAAGCGTGGTTGACAATTTTACTGGATTTCTTTGATAGAACCGACATTCTATCAACACTGTTCCTATCAACATTCCGATCAACACTATTCCAAACCTTCTCCACTCCCCTGAGTGCCCTCACCTCCACCCTCCCTTTCCTCAGAAGTCATCATCTTCCAGTTCCTCCTCTTTTGTGTTGAAATTGTTAGTCGCTCTGGCATGTCTCACTATGCAACCCCATGGACTATAGTCCACCAGGCTCCTCTGTCCATGGAATTCTCCAGGCAAGAATACTGGAGTGGGGAGCCATTCCCTTCTCTAGGGGATCTTCCCGACTCAGGAATCAAACTGGCATCTCCTGCATTGCAGGCGAATTCTTTACCATCTGAGCCACCAGGGAAGCCCACCAGATGTTTCAGCCTACCTAGACTTCCCTTCCTTCTTGCTCCCCATTACGCTGGAAGAGTTTTCCTGTCTACTCTCTAACCAGGAGCCATCCCACCACTTGTGTATTATATCCCATTCTCCTCCACCTTCCTACAGTGAATCTTAGCTGTAATTTAGCCAATCTTTCTGTTGTATATTTAGTCTCTTCCTCTGTACTCGGTCCGTCTCATACTTATTTTTTTTTTAATGTGTTTATTTAGCTGCACCAGGTCTTACTTGCAGCACGTAGGATATTTTAGCTGAGACGTACGAACTCTTAGTTGTGGCATGTGGGATCTAGTTCCCTGATCAGCAATTGAGCACCGGCCCCTGCCCCGAGAGCGAGGAGTCTTAGCCACTGGACTACCAGGGAAGTCTGCTTCTTGTGGTTATTTAAACAAACTCACATCTCTGCGGCCTTCTTTCTCTGTTCCTGTACACAATCTAATTCCTCCCTTTAACGTTCAGTACACTCCAGTCTGACTTGCACTGTTATCACTCTCCTGAAGCAGCTTTTTCAATGGTCATCAGGGATATTCATGATTAATACAGTGGCCATTTTTCAGTCCTCATCTTGCCTCTTCAGCATTTGACTCTGTTGAGTGGTTACACATGACCATTCTCTCTCTTAAAAAAAAAATCTTCCCTTATCCTCCATGACACAACAGTCTCCTTGTTTGATTTCTCTGTCTTTACCCGCCTTGCTCAGTCTCCTTTACAAACTTATCCTCTACCTAGCCATTCATGGTTAGAGTTCAAGGCATAAAGTTCTCTTTAAGTCTCTTATTCTAAAGTGCTTTTGCACACTACACTGAACTGCCTTGTGAAAATGTTAAAATCAGCTTTTTATTAGAAACATCTTCCCATATCTGCAGAATTATTTTAGTGGGGGCATATTATGCATGTGCTATAGCTTATTTACTCAGTCTCCTACCGTTAGTCATGTGTATGCGCGCTAAGTCTCTTCAGTCGTGTCCGACTCTTTGCGTCCCTATGGACTGTAGTCTGCCAGGCTTCTCTGTCCGTGGGAATCTCCAGGCAAGAATACTGGAGTGGGTTGCCATTTCCTACTCCAAGGGATCTTCCCAACCCAGGGATCGAACCCAGGGTCAATCGAACCCTGTGTCTCCCATGTCTCCGGCATTGGCAGGCAGGTTCTTTACCACTAGCACCTCCTGGGAAGCCCATTGTTGGCCACGTAGGTCCTTTCTAATACTTCTGCCTTCATAAGCACTATGACAATCACCCTTATACAACTCTTCTTGCATGTGATTAGATGAGAGATGCTAATATTAATGACTACTGTCCAGTCAGTAAGAAACTGCTATGTGGAAACTGGGAATTTGGGGAAAATGTACACTTCATTTTTGAGGTCAGTAGCATGGAAGAAGCTATCTAGGTAGCCCACAGAGCAGTACTGAGAAGAACAGACTCTTAGGCAGAAAAAAACCCGGCTTGGTCAAGTATGTGTATATATATATATATATATGTGTGTGTGTGTGTGTTTGTGTATATATATATATATGTGTGTGTGTGTATATATCTGGAAGTTACCACCTCAGATGAAAAGAGGTTCTGGGCAAGGCATTGCTCACACTGGGAGCCAGGGGGCACTGGCCTTATTCCCACTTTAGACTTCAGCAGAGGAGCCAGTCCTGATAGAACCAGATGGATCTTAAATGACCTCAGAGATCTTTGAGGACGTGGATGGACTGGAGAGGTCTGCAGGGCCTGAGATGAGTCCTGGACCTGATCTGTCAGGCCCAAACTTGGATGGCTACAGAACAAGTAAGTCAGCAAAAGTCAGTGCCAGAAAGGCAGCAAGAGTATGCTGATAGCAGAGGATGGGGCATGGCCTTGAGAGTGAAAGAGAATTGTGAGGAAAGGAGGAGAGTCGGCATAGACAACATGGGCTCTTCTTCATCTCCCCAAATATTTCCTATCAGAGAGCCCCAGGGCCCAGTCCTGGACTTCCACCTGCTCTGTCCATCCTTCCTTCGTGATCTCACCCAGACCCATGGCTTTGAGTATTAACACTGTCCATACAGAGATGATCCCCAACTTCACACCTCTAGCTTGACCTCCAGCCTAAACACAAGACCAGTGCATCCAGATGAAAAGTTGACATCTCCACTTGGATGTCTAACAGGCATCTCACATTTAACACATAAAGCTTAACTCCTGACTTTACCTCCTCGCCTCCTCGGCTAAATCTGATTTCAGCTCAGGTAATGGCAACATCACTCTTCCAGTTTCAAACCAAAAACTTCATTCATTTATTTATTTTTTCTATGCTGGGTCTTTGTTGGGGTCCATGGGCTTTCTTAGCTGAGGAGCACAGGCTCTAGAGCACTTGGGCTCAGCAGTTGCAGTATCTGGACTCCCTAGATGTGGTGTGCAGGCCTAGTTGTCCTGCGGCACGTGGGATCTTGGTTCCCTGACCAGGGTTAGAACCCATGTCCATCGCATTAGAAGGCAGATTCTTAACCTCTGGACCACCAGGAAAGTCCTCAGGCCAGAAACCTGAAGTCATCCTTGACGTCCTCTTTTTCTCACAACCTGCATCCAACTCATAATCAAATTCTGTTGGCCTGATCTTCAAAAACAGATTCAAGTTTGCCTTCATCCATGAAAAATGGGACTTAACTATCTCTATAAACAATGAAAAAACTGGATCAAAGATATGGAACAACTATTTCCAGACATTGGATCAGAGGCAAGATGGGACTGTGATCCCTCAGGGAAGGGAAGCAATCGTGGAGGCGGAGGCAGTTTTCAGATTGCATGGCCCCCAATACAGAACCATTTTTCAAGGACAAGAACCAGCCACTTGTGGGAAGCTGATTACATTTGTTCTTCTTCACCATGGAAGAGATAACAGTTTATCTTGACTGGGATTAAAACATATTTCATTAACTCTGGGAAGAAGCTGTACTTAGAATTATAGTACCTGTGACATATAACGGGTAATTACCATTTTAGCTCACTCCTTTTCATAAGTTTTCAACTATATCCATACAGAAAAATGTCTCTGTAAGAACAGTTAAGTCCTAACGGAAGATAATATTAAAATGTTATTTGCTTTCTGCCTTATTTTATAGAAAGATACTTATTCTCTGTCAAGAAAACACTGTACAATGGAGGACCTCTGTATTCCCAAATGCCCTGCATTAGTTCACTCTACAAACATCTGATGAGTGTCTGCTATGTATCAGGCAAAGAACACTAAGAACAGAGGGATCAATGGGCAAAGAAGCTCCAAGGCAGGCGCTAATCTACTAGACCACCCAAAATCAAGGACCGGGTTCCATTTCAGACACCTGACGGTAATTTTCTTAGGGGTACACATTCAAGCAATCAGCTTAATTTGCATATTAAATATTCCAATTATAAGATCACTTAAGATTTATATTAGTTTATTATTACCAATATTTAATATTATTAGCTATTATTATTTACAGTTTCGATTGAAGAAGAATAAACTAAATAGTATATTTGATATTAGAATAATAGTATATAGAAAATTTTGAAGTTTGTAGCTATATAATAAAGTATACTTTTTAAATGTCTAACTTAAACAACCCAGTCTCCGCATTGCAGGCAGACTCTTTACCATGTGAGCCACCAGGGAAGCCCCAACTTAAAAAACATTTCATTAACTCCAAGTGGATCCTGGACTTACTTATAAAATGTAAAGTTATAAAACTTTAAGGAAAAGAAAACAGAGGAGAAAGTCTTTGAGATCTAGGGCTAGGCAACGAGTTCTAAGAATTTACCCCAAAAGCTTGATCCATACAAGGAGGAGCTGATAAATCTGACCTCACTAAAATTAAGAGCTTCTGCTCGATAAAAGACTGTGAAAAGAATGAAAGAGAAGCTAATGGGAGAAAATGTTTGCAAAGCATATACCTATCAATGGACCAGTATCCAAAATACATAAAGAACCCTTAAAGCCCAATAGTAAAAAAAAAAAAAAAAAAAAGTCCAGTTAGAAAATGGACAAAAGATACAGACATTTCACTGAAGATATACAGATGGAAAATAAACGCATGGCCAAAAAGTTGCATAGCATTAGCCATTAAAGAAAAAGAAAGTAAAACCACAATGAGACGTCACTACACATTTACTAAAATAAATAATTGTGACATCAAATGCTGGTGAGAATGTAGGAAAACTGGCTCCCTCATATTGTTGGCGGGAATGTGAAATGGTATAGTGGCACTGGAAAAGAGCTTGGCAGGTTTGTTGTTATTGTTTTTAATAAAACTGAACATAAAATTGCCTTATGATCCAGCAATTGCGCTCTTGGGCATTAATTCCAGAGAAATGAAGACTTCTGTTCACACGAAAACCTATACACAAATGTTCATAGTTGCTTTATTCATGACAGCCAAAGGAAAAAAAAAAGGAAACAGTCCAGCTGTCCTTCAATGCTTGAAAAGTTAAACAAACTGTACATTCATACTGTAGAATACTCAGCAATAGAAAAGAATGAACGATTGGTGAACGCAGCAACTTGGATGACTCTTCAGGGAAGTATACTGAGTGGAAAAAGCCAATTCTAAAAGGTTATGCTTTGAATGATTCCATTTATTAAGTCCCTTTTTTGAGGGACTTCCCTGGCAATCCCGTGGTTAAGGTTTCACCTTCCAGTGCAGGAGACGCAGGTTCACTTCTTGGTCAGGGAGTTAAGATCCCTTGACAGCATGCTTGATGGCCAAAAAAACCAAAGCATTAAAAAAAAAAAAAAACACCAAAAGCAATATTGAAGCAAATTCAATAAAGACTTTAAAAACGGTCCATATCAAAAAATCTTTTTTAAAAATTTAGAGATGATGAAACATGGAGAACAGATGAATGGTTGTCAGAGGCTAGGGACTGGGGAGAAGAAAGGGAGAAGCAGCAGTCAAGACGGGGAATCCTGTGGGGCTGGGAACCTACACACATGATACAATTGTATAGAAAGAAGCACATACACACAGACTCACAGACGCAGAAAGACAGAGAGGCAAAATGGGAGCAATCCGAATTGTAACGGGCTTCCCTGGGGGCTCAGATGGTAAAGAATCCGCCTGCCACACGGGAGACCTGGGTTTCATCCCTGGGTCAGGAAGATCCCCTGGAGAAGGGCATGGCAACCCACTCCAGTATTCTTGCCTGGAGAATCCCATGGACAGAGGAGCCTGGTGGGTTATAGCCCATGGGGTCACAAAGACTCAGACATGACTGAGCGACTAACACACTGATCTGTCATCATGTCCGTCTCCCAGCTGCAGCACTGTACTATTTTTGCAAGATGCTACCCTTGGGGGGCCACTGGCTAAAGAGTACATTGGATCTCTCTGGAACTGTTTTTTACAACTGCATATGCATGTATAATTATCAAATAAAGGTTTAATTTTAAAACGACATCTTCCTAGTTGATATTCTAGGTTTGGATGGGCTTTTTCTGCCAGGAGAGCCTGGGCCAACACCACAATCCAAAGGCTTGTTAGAGTGTTAGATCCACTGACACAGGACTGAGTGTCACCTTGCTTTGGAATCTGGGCCTCACCCTTCAGCAAAGGTGGGAGTGGGCACATGACCTGGGATCCCCTAGTCCTAGCTCACATCCAGAAGCTGATAGTGGTGAAGTGGCTGCTTCATGAGGCAGCTGAGACACCAGCTTGGAGCTGATATCACCCTAATCAACCACCATTATATTCTGCTGTGGAGACTGATGCTGAAGCTAAAACTCCAATACTTTGGCCACTTGATGTGAAGAGCTGACTCATTGGAAAAGCCCATGATGTTGGGAAGGGTTGAGGGCAGAAGGAGAAGCAGGTGACAGAGGATGAGATGGTTGGATGG
Source organism: Oryx dammah (assembly GCF_014754425.2). Classification (NCBI taxonomy): domain Eukaryota; kingdom Metazoa; phylum Chordata; class Mammalia; order Artiodactyla; family Bovidae; genus Oryx; species Oryx dammah. Next base: position 9,505,698 of record NW_024070205.1, read on the forward strand.
CATCACTGACTCAATGGACATGAATCTGAGCAAACTCCAAGGGATAGTGGAGGACAGGGAAGCTTGGTGTGCTGCAATCCGTGGAGCAAAGAGTCGGACACGACTTAGCAACTGAACAACGATATATACTACTGTGTCCCCAACAGATGGAACACATATGTCCAGGAACCATGGTAGACCTGGACATGGTAGACTCCAGTGACCTTGTGGAATTTCTACATCCAGTCTCTGCAACTTTAGGCTCTATGTATTGGTCTAGAGGCCCTGGTTCTCATAGGGAGAATGCTTCCACCAGGAGGAGGCATAGCAGGCGTTCCGGTAAGTTGTAAGCCATGGCTGCTGCCTGGTAACTGCAAGTTCCTCATGCTAAGAGACCAGCAGACAGTGAAAGCATCACCAGGCTGGCTGAGGTGATTGACTCTGATGATCAGAAGGCTGTGTTAAACTGTGCAGACAGGGAGGAATACCTCTGGCATTCCTGTAATCCATTGGATCATCTCCTGGTAGTCCTCCTTCTGATCATAAAGGTATATGGAAAAGTGTAGTGGCCTCACTCTGAGGAGGAGATGGTAACCCACTGCTCACATCCCTTGGGGATGAGGGTCTGGGTCACACCACTTGGGACAGCAGAGGTGCCAGCCAATGAGGGCACTCTGGAGTGGGCAGTACAGGAGGGAGATGCTGCGTATTCATTACGGTCCCAGGACCGCAGTACTGGGGTCAGAGGCGGGGTGACTCATTCATCTTGCTAAACTTCCTTAAGTTCCCCCAGGGGAACAGACCTGCCAGAATCCCAGAGAAGCTCTTCCCCAATGGAGTGGATTTGAATGTCACAAGAGGTGGGTGTGTAACAGACAGGATGATGCTCAGTCCCGGTCCCCCTTCAGGACTGAGACTTGCATTCCTCAGCGTCCAGGAGTGTTGCCTATGATGGCTCACGGCTGTGTCCCTCTCTGAGCAGTGCTGTCAGCTGAAAGGAGCTTCCTTGGCTCATTTCTGCACACCCTCACTGGGGGAGCCCACAACCAAAGACCTATCAATGTGGGGCTATAAATCCTTGCTCAGTGCTTCAGTATGGGGTATCTCTATCCAAGAACCATCTCAAAATTAACTTGTTTAAAACCAAACTTTTCCAAAGAAAAAAAGAAACCAAACTTTTTTTTTTTTTAACAGAAGAAGTGAATTTATTTAGAGAGAAACACACTCCACAGAGTATTGGCCATTTCTGAAGGCTAGAGTGGCCAGCAACCAAACTCCTGGAGTCCTCTTGAAACATGTCCACTTCTCCATTTCAGCAAATGCCAAGCTGTTGCCTCCAGTTGTCCAGTCCAAAAGGTTGGAATTTTGACTTCACTCTCTCTGTTTTCCTGAACATCTAATATACCAGCAAATCCTGTTGGCCGTACCTTCATGGCCACAATTTGACCAGTTCTCAGCACTACCACTGCTAACCGTCTGCTCCAACTACCTATAATCTCTCACCGCAACACACCACAGCCTCCTAACTGGCCCCCCACCTCCGTGCCTGTCCCTTTCCTCTCTTCCATGCAAGCAGACAAAATGATCATCATGTCTCTAACAAATTCTCTGAGAGGCTTCTTATCACACTCAGACTACAAGTTAAAACCTTTACAACAGCCTGTGCCACCTGTCTGACCTCCGGTCCAGCCACTCCACCCCTCCCTCTGCTTGCTCCAGCCTCTGTTCTATGCTGTTCCTCAAGCTCGCCAAGGATGCTCCTGCCACAGGGCCTTTGTACTTGCCTCTCCCCTGCCTGGAATGCTGTTCCCCGAGATAGCCACACCCCTCAGTTTCCTTGGGGCTCCACTCCGATATCACCTCATCCAGCACATGTTTCCTGTCCATCTTACACGTAACAGCAAAACAACCTCCCCACCTTATCACCACCCCGCTCTCCCAACCCTCCTTGTTTGGTCCTTACCAACTGACATCAATTTGATTGATTGTTTATCTACCTGCCTCCAGTACAGGGAAAGCTACATGAGAAAGGGAACTTTGTCGTTTGTTTACTGCACCACCTCTCTAGTTTCTATAATGAGGCTTGGAATATAGTAGCTACTTAAAAAATATATATTTGTGGGATGAACCAATCAAGTTTCAGAGACTTTATAATTGAAGCTTTCACACTACCCACCCCCTGCACTCCCGAATAACTACATCCTGAAATGCAGACACACCAGGACCACCACCGGAACACCAGGCATCATGTGCAACACACCCTCTCAGTGACCCAATACACACCTCAAGTGGAAGTGCCTCTCAGATGTGAATTCACTGTCCTGAACCATTTGGATCACAATGAGACTCAAAGATGCCAGAAGAAGGAAGAGACTTGAGCCTGCAAGAGTTCCCTTAGTTGATACTTAGCCATAGTGGGAAGGGGGTGTTCATGAGGTATGATACTTTTCAATTCAATTCAGTCGCTCAGTCGTGTCTGATTCTTTGCGACCCCATGAACTGCAGCACGCCAGGCCTCCCTGTCTATCACCAACTCCCAGAGTTCACTCAAACTCACGTCCATCAACTCAGTGATGCCATCCAGCCATCTCATCCTCTGTAGTCCCCTTCTCCTCCTACCCCCAATCCCTCCCAGCATCAGGATCTTTTCCAATGACTCAACTCTTCGCATGAGGTGGCCAAAGTGCTGGAGTTTCAGCTTTAGCATCATTCCTTTCAAAGAACACCCAGGGCTGATCTTTAGGATGGACTGGTTGGATCTCCTTGCAGTCCAAGGGACTCTCAAGAGTCTTCTCCAACACCACAGTTCAAAAGCATCAATTCTTCAGTGCTCAGCTTTCTTCACAGTCCAACTCTCACATCCATACATGACTACTGGAAAAACCACAGCTATTTAGGGGCTCACAAAAATACTTTAGCTGTAATTCCTTTTAGAATCAGAAGAGAGGTGAGTATAATAATTAATATTTGCTAATAAATCCAGCTTGGATTATTATATCAACAGTCATGAGATGGAAATTTTAATATTTTCTTATGGAGGAGACAACCCAGAAAGGTGGAAGGGACCCACAAAAGCCACAGTGTGGCCCCACCTGACAGCACGCCTTTAAAGCTCTGGCTAATATCAAGAGCGAGACGACAGAGGTTGAGACGGCTGGATGGCATCACCAACACGATGGTCATGAGTCTGAGCAAGCTCTGGGAGTTGGTGATGGACAGGGAAGCCTGGCGTGCTACAGTCCAGGGGGTCACAAAGAGTCGGACTGAGCGACTGAACTGAACTGAGTGTCAAGAGCCAGCAGGACAGGGAGATGGAGGGGAACTGACATTCAGCAGGCTTTCTCATTGGGTTGTCTCCCTAATCCATCTTTTCAGCCCTATGCTATCAAAGGGGAAAGTGAAGCCCTGAACAGTGAAGTGATTTCACCTGTTGCCATCAAGACAGTAAATGGCCAGGCTTCCCTCGTGGTCCACTGGTTAAGAATCTGCCTTGCAATTCAGGGAGCAATTCGATCCCTGATCTGAGAAGATCCCATGTGCCATAGGGGCAACTAAGCCTGTGTACCACGACTACTGAAGCCCTGTGCTCTGCTGCAAGAGAATCCACCGTAATGAGAAGCCCACGCACCGCAACTAAAGAGTAGGCCCCGCAAGACAATGGCAGCCCCAGTACTTTCGCCTCGAAAATCCCATGGATGGAGGAGCCTGGTGGGCTGCAGTCCATGGGATCACTAAGAGTCGGACACGACTGGGCGACTTTACTTTCACTTTTCACTTTCATGCATTGGAGAAGGCAATGGCAGCCCGTTCCAGTGTTCTTGCCTGGAGAATCCTAGGGACGGGGGAGCCTGGTGGGCTGCCGTCTATGGGGTCACACAGAGTCGGACATGACTGAAGCGACTTAGCAGCAGCAGCAGCAGCCACAACTAGAAATGCCCGGGCACAGCAGCAAAGACCCAGCACAGCCAAAGATGAAGATAAATAAATAAAAATAAATTATTTTAAAAAAGTGAAAAAGACAGTCAACAGCTCAGTTCTGAGCCTAGGACAGTGGAGACCCACCCCCGGGCTCTGTAACCCCTGCAGCTTCCAGAGGGTGCCTGCATGGCTGCAGGCACCGATCGTGGTTAGATGCTGTCCTCAGCTCTGCCCCTGCCAGCCGGAGGCTGCCCTGCACCCTGCCCCCTGAGTCACCCCAGCTCCACCCGGCCCTACAAGAGCCTGAATTTTCCTCTTCTGCCTCAGCACCAGTGCCACACCCCCACCCCACCTTTGGCTCCCGGTCTTAATCATGATGCCCCACCCTATGCCCGGGCAGGCCCGGCTGCCTTCTTGTATCTGTCAGTCCTTCCAGAGAACAATAACTTTGTCCTGAGGAGGAAAAGAGCAGCCTGGGAGGGACTTGTGCTTATGACCCCCAGTGCAGTCTGGGTGCCAAACCCTTCCTCCTGACACCCAGGAAAAGGTCTGCAAAGACGGTAAAGGCCCCTTCTGTCTGCACCTAGCCCTCCCCAGCACATGCTCAGGGGTAAGTAGGTCCTTCCCGAGCCCCAAGCAAAAATTCTCTAAGGGAGCCACCTTAGTCTCCTCCATCTCCTGCCCCTGTTTGTGTGTGAGCACAATCAGTCATGTCCGCCTCTTTGTGACCCCATGGACTGAAGCCTGTCAGGCTCCTCTCCCCGTGGAATTTTCCAGACAAGAATACTGGAGCAGGTTGCCTTTTCCTACTCCAGGGGAGCTTCCTGACTCAGGGGTTGAACCCGCATCTCTTACGTCTCCTGTATTGGCGGGTGGATTCTTTACCACTGTGCCACTCCTGTCTGGTGGCCTCCGAAAAGGAGAAAGTGGGTAGAATTCACGATCCAGAAGAAGAGCTAGAGAGAGAAGTGTGGACTTGGGAACAGAAGGGCCTAATTGAATTACAGCTCTGTGGGTCAGTAATTTAACTTCTCCAAATGTAATTAAAACTTGCTAAACACAAAAAGAGAGAGGGACTTCCTTGGTGGTCCAGTGGCTAAGACTCCAAGTTCCCAATCCCTGGGTTCAATCCCTCGTTGGGGAACTAGATTGCACATGCCGCAACTAAGAGCCAGTGCAGCCAAATAAATAAAATTTTTCTTAAAAGAGAGAGAACAAAATGTTCTTAAAGTGGCTAGCACAGAATCTGGAATCAGGTTGTGCCAATAAATGTTAGAGAAGTTTTATGCCAAGTGTGCCTTCCACCCTAATTTGCCTGGTTTTGTGGTTGCTCTATTTCTGGGTTTTCTCCCTAATTCATTACACATTTACTGAATCCATCCACGTTGGCCACTATGTAAGCTTTGGAGACACAACACTGAGTAGAAGAATTCTTTGCCTCTGAAGATCTTATGCTCCAGTGGGGGCTGCAGAGAAGCAAGCCGTCAACGACGGTACATGGTGGGAGTTGTTCAGCTCTGGATCTTAAGTCAGGGTGCTGCCTTCAGGGAACCAACAAGTCAGATGGTAGAGAAGCACTCAGCCTTTAATTGGGCAGTGCGTAAATAAAAACAAGAAACCAAATCATGTTGTAAACAGGAAGGACCAGGATGGGTAACAGGAAAATGAGACCTGGCATTTGACCATTCTATAAAGTAGGAGGTGTAAACCTAGCTGTTCTTGGCTATTCTTCCAAAGAGAGAAGCCCCAATAGGGTTCCTGGGGGTTTGCCTTACGATTTTTCTAAAATGACAATAGGAATATTTGTATTGGCTTTATGAGTAGGTGGGTAAGTTGCCACCCACGTGTGTGCTCCGAGAGAAACGAGAGGGTGCCTCAGGGCAATGCCAGAATACCTCCTTGCGTCACTATTCCTGGAAGTCCAGCATCATAGGTGGTCCTCAAGGACACTTTTAGCCCACAAAGTCTTCCTTTACAAGCATTTACTCGAGAGAGAGATGTGCCTTTGCTCTGGCTGTTCCTTCGCTTAGGCTGCTCTTTTCCACACCCATGCAAAGCCTGTTTGGAGTCATTTATGTCCAGAGCGCTTCCTCGGGGCTTCTCTTCTGGCCTGTCTTCCTCTTTGGGAGGACTCATACTGCTGCTGTGAGACTTTGACCTGGCAGATTTGGTCTCACGTGGCTTCTTGATTGGATTCTGTGTGTGTATTGTCTGTATTTGTGTGTGCGTGCTCATACACTTCCTAATCAGCATGTCTGTCAATTACAGGTACCCCCACTTTTCGAAAGCTTTTACGAAGGGCCTACATTAGTACCTGTTTTCATTAACCAAAAGAAATCCAAAGGGGTTTTCACTTTTATGAGAAAAGATAATTGCTTCTTCACTTTATACCATCTCCGCTTAGGAAAAGCTTTGTAGAAGCACTCTGTTTTTGGATAGTGGGGGAAACCTGTATCTATCTTGTTCCATTACAAATTACCCCAAAACTTAAGACAACTGTTTATTTACTCACAACTCTGTAATACGGGCTAGAATCAGTTGGTGGTTCTTCTGATGACTGGCTTGACGTCGCTCACACAGCTGTCATTGTCTGGAGGATCAACTATGATGGAAAAACCCAAGAGGCCTTCATTCATGTGTCTGATTCTCAGTTGAGGAAATTAGAACAGCTAGGAACTGGCTGGCCCCTCTTTCCATGTGGTGTGGTGTTCTCCAGGGCCTCTCTTCATAACCTCCTCTCCAGCAGGTCATCCTGGGCTTTCTAACAGTATGGCAGCTGAGTTCCAGAAGGCAGCAGAAGTAGAGCCCTGATGTGCAAGCACTTATCTAGTTGCTTCATGTTTGTTAATATCTCACAAGGAAGTCACACAACCAAACCCAGAGTCAATGAGGGAGAGGACTTCAAAAGGGTATGACTCATGGGCAGTATGGTTTGGGGGGAAATGTGTCCACCAATATATAACACAGTCTGTAAACAGAGTAGAGACTGTATTTTTTTTTTTTAATGTTCACATTTACCAGCATAGTCTAGAGTATATTGGTAGACGCTCCATAAATACTTGTTGACTGACAAATGAAGAATGTAGTTAACTGCAAGCAAAGCTCTGTAGGATGGGCCTTGCAGGGAGAGCTGAAGTTGTTCCATGAAGAAAGTAGAAGCCTGAAATTCGGAAAGGTGATTGAACGCCAAACAGAAATGAGTGGGTTTTAGTGAATTTAACTATTTCCTTCCCTAGTGATTTCAAACCCAGAAAAATTGAAGCAAGAAATATCAGAAGAAACCAAAATATGCTCAGCTCAGCACTGTGTTCAGCCTCATGGAGGAGATGAAAGAAAAGAGGGCCTCTGAGGTCACTGGAGAAACAAGAAATAAATACAGGAAAACTCAAATATCACAAAGTCTAATAATGTTTGTTTTATTTATTTACTTTTGGCTGCACTGGCTCTTTGTTGCTGTGCACAGGCTTTCCCTAGCTGTCATGACCGTGGGCTACTCTCTGGCTGCAGTGCATGGGCTTCTCACCACAGCAGCTTCTCTTGCTGTGGAGCACAGGCTTTAGGAGCTGTGGCTCATGAGCCTAGTTGCCCCATGGCATGTGGAATCTTCCGTGGGCCCTGCACTGGCAAGCATATTCTTAACCACTGGACCCCCAGGAAATTCCCCTAATATTTTTAGCATAGTTCATATCACATAATAGACACTCATGAAAAGTTGCAGGAAGAACAAGGTATGGTCAGGAAATGAAAAATAGGTTAGTCTAGGGTTCAACAAACTACAACCCACAGGCCAAATCCTGCCCTCTGTCAGTTTTTATAAATAAAGTTTAATTTGAATAGAGCCATACCCATTGGTTATCTATGGCCATTTTTGTTCTATGACAGCAGAATTAAATAGTTTCAAAAAGACCAAAAGACTTGCAAAGCCTAAGATAGGTACAGCCTGGGCCTTTACAGAAAAAGTTTGCCAACCCCAAAACTCAATAAATGCTCCCCAGACTCTGTAAGATTGGTACAACTTCCCTTGATGGAGGAGAAGGTAGATTAGTGCTCGGTTAGGTGGAAGATGAAGTACTTTGTACTCAAAACTGTAAATAGCTAAGCCTGAGAGAAAACTGTTTGTGGGGGGACCCCAGCTAGGAAGGATCTGTGTTGATTTGCAACACTGTCAGGCCCTAGGCCCCTGTTTAGACTAGTAGTCCTGGCATTCTCCCCATTTCCTAACCCTGTTTGTCCATCCTCCTCCGTGCTTTTATCTTGAGGTTGGACAAGGTATCCAGATACTGAAGTTGGACATCAGATACACTTTCCATTTGGGTATATATCTGAGTCCTTAGTAGGAAGGGAGGCATCTAACTATATATAGAGAAAGGGCATGGTACCTTCAATCTCATTCTTTCAGCTCCATGGGTCTCAAAAGATCAGTTTTAGTCATTCCTTTGTGTCCAGACTGGATTAAAGTCTTCTCCTTGATCCAATAAACACACACACATGCCTCACTATACCCAATTCCCACATGCTTAAAAAGAGCCCAGTCTCTCCTCAGGGCCAACTGATCCAAAGACAGTAGGCGCAATGCTAAGGGCCTGTGATATTTTAAGGACCAACACAAATATTTTAATTTTAACTTCTTTTAATACTAGAAGGAAAAAAGAATGTAATAATAGTGGATATATAGTAATGATATATATATATATATAGAGAGAGAGTAATGATATATATCCAATACTTTGGCCACCTGATGCGAAGAACTGACTCATTGGAAAAGACCCTGATGCTGGGAAAGGTTGAAGGTAGGAGGAGAAGGGGGCAACAGAGAATGAGATAGTTGGATGGCATTACTGTCTCGGTTGACATGAGTTTGAGCAAACTCTGGGAGATAGTGAAGGACAGGGAAGCCTGGTGTGCTGCAATCTATGGGGTCACAAAGAGTCGGACACAACTGAGCGAGTGAACAACAGCATATTGTAATGAATCCAGCCTAGATTATATTCTTTATACAAATTATATATAAAATATAATTTAAAATATATTTTAATGGAGGAAGGGGGCCACAAAGGCAAAAGTGTCCAGGGGCCAGCAAAAGCCATAATGCAGCCTTGTCTTCCTTACGTAACAGCTTTCTCAAGGTCCATAAACCTGATGGAGAATGGCTTCTTCGCAAGAGCTGAGCAGAATTCTTCTGCGATCATGTTCTTCCTTGGCCCAGTCCTTTGGAGAACTAAACACAGCTGCCTTTGACCTTTGAGTCAGGATAAAAACAAAAAAAGCTCTCTGGAAGGAAGTGGAGGCTGGCAGCTAGGAAAGAAAGGTGCTGGTGTTGATTCAACTGGCCCCAGGGCCTGGCAAGGCCGGACTGCCCAGCAGTGTCCCTGCCACCAGCATATCAGCTCTGGGCAGAGCAAAACCCAGCTCAGGCCCTTCATGAATAAACATTGCTTCAGGCCCAAGCGTGTTGACGGAAGAAACTGTGGTTCCTTCACCTCTCCCTGGAGCAGACTGCTCTGCGGGGGCCGCAGTCCAGTTAAAAGGTCTTTGAGGAATCAGCCCAGCCTGGGATTTGCTTTCCAGCTCTGATCACTGCTGCTCAAGGGGCTCCATTTCTCAGGAGCCAAAGATTAACCAGCTGCTATAATTCTCTTCCAAAATTCTCCACCCGCCTCCCACCACTTCTCTTCCTTTCTGCTTCATAGCGTTTCTTCTTAGAAGGGTGGAAGAATAAAATTTGCTTTTCTTAAAATTAGGGTAGCTGGTGCTACTTAAAATGCAACTTAAAACTTACCTAGATGGGACTTCTGGTGGTCCAGTGATTAAGGATTCACCTACTAATGCAGGGGACTCGGGTTTGATCCCTGGTGAGGGGAACAAAGAACCCCCCTGCTGTAGAGCAACTAAGCTCACGCACCACAACTGCTGAGCCCATCCGCGCTGCAGCTAGAGAGCTGGTGCAGCACAGTGAAGACGCAGTGAAGACCCTGCGTGCTGAAACTAAGGCCTAAGGCAGCCAACGAAATAAATAAACAAACATTTTTTAAAATGTACCTAGATCATCTTTGTCGTGGGCTGAATTGTGTTCCCCCTACCCACAAAGAAAAGATATATTGAAATCCTAGTTGTCAGTGAAAGTGTTAGTCTCTCAGTCATGTCCGACTCTTTGAACCCCATGGACTGTAGCTCTCCAGGCTCCTCTGTCCATGGGATTCTCCAGGCAAGAATCCTGGAGCGGGGTGCCATCCTCCTCCAGGGGATCTTCCCAACCCAGGACCTGAACCCGGGTCTCCTGCATTGCAGGCAGTTTCTTTACCGTCTGAGCCACCAGGGAGGTACTCAGCTCAGGTACTGAGCCACCCTCAGTACCTTGAAAAGTGATCTTATTGGGAAAAAGTCTGTGCAGATGAACTCAATTAAGATAGGGTCGGACTGGAGGAGGCTGGACCCCTCATCCAGTATGGCTGGTTTCCTTACAAAAAGAACACCAGATGAAGAGGTAGAGACAGGCAGAGTGGAGACAGCCATGGGAAAACACAAGAAGAGAGAGGAGACAAGCTGTCAAAAGCCAAGGACAGCCTGGGGCCACCAGAAAATGGAGGAGGCGCAGAAAGATCATCTCCTAGAGGCTTTGGAGGGAGCATGACCCTGCCAGCATCTTATTTCAGACCTCGCCTCCAGAACTGAGCGAACACATTCCTGTTGCTGTAAGCCACTGGTTTGTGGTTTTTCATTCCAGCAGCCCTAGGAAACTAATACTGTTCAAAGCAAACAATCCACATAGCTGGAGCATCAAGAATCAACTGACAGACACAATAATCACTCCAAGCCCTTGTTTAGTGTAAAATTTTTACTTCTTGCAGTTCTTTCCTCTCCGTTGTATCCTTTTAGCCTCTTTGACACAGGGTAGGTTTTATTATCCCTCATTTTATAGATGCAAAACAAGGTCAGGATGTAAAACCACTTACGCAGAGTCAGGGTACATGTCTCTCAGAAGAAAACAATGAGTAACAGAAATGCAAACTCAGCTCCGCCTGGCAAGGTGTATACGCGAGCAGCCACTGCTGAGCAACCCAAGCCCTGGCATCCACACACTGGAATTTCAAGTACAGTCGTTACTTTCCTTTCAAGAGAGTTAAAAATCGTCTGCCATCTACTGTCAACATCACTTCATAGAAGAAAAGGCATTTTAATGGTAAAACAAGGCAAAACCAGAATACCAGAATAAAGGGGGTGTCTTTTAAACTAAATAATTTTTATTTATTTTTTAAATTCACTACTTTTGGATGGCATCACTGACTCAACAGACATGAGTTTGAGCAAACTCTGGGAGATGGTGAAGGATAGGGAAGCCTGCTGTGCTGCAGTCCATGGGGTTGCAAAGAGTCAGACACGACTTAGCGACTGAACAACTTTGTCATTTCTTTTTCTTTTTTTTTTTTTTTTTGCTTTTCAGAAGACTGGCAGATACCAGGATCCGTATTTGGGACCAACTTCTGAAATCTCTCTGGCCTCATTTATCAATACCTTGTCAGAGGGTATTGGATTTCTCCTTGAATCCCTCCACCTCCAGACATTTAATGATTCTCTGACTCCAGCCCAGATTCTCTTTCTACTAACAGCTGGAAATAGAAACCCCTGGACTGGCAGTGTCAGCCAGAATGCCCTGGTCAGAGGAGCCAGATGCATGAGTGTCTAGGATCCCTCTGAAGACCACACCACTCCCTGCCATGCCCTGAGAGAGAGAGTGACCAGGAGATATTTCAATGGCATCACATCAGTCATGGAAAAAACTGACTTCCTCTTAGAAAGCGACTCCTTTGTATTTGAGGCCAAACAGCTTGGGATTTGATGTGCAAACTGCAGTCTGCTTTCTCGCAGTACCTCCTGCCATCAGGCTGGTTCTGGCTGGCTTAGCGTTCACCCTGCGCAGCAGGACAGCCTGGGGGCCCTTCAGGCTGTCAGTACCCCTGCTGCTCTCGGTCAGAGTCGGGGAAAGCAGCCTGGAGAATCCAGTGCTTCTCACACAGGCTGCCACCGGGCAAAGCCTGAAGCTTGAATGTGCTCCCCAGCTACAGTCAATGATTTTATTATCATTAATGATGAGAACAGTCTTCTGCATATCGTTTTAAAATAATTTTAAAAAACCTGATATCTTTTTAGCATAACATCGGTGCTCAGGGAAATCTCTAGGAAAGAGATAGGACTGAAAGGGTACTCTGAACAGGTGAGGTACTTGAACAGGGAGTAAGGATGGGGTGAGGCCTATTGAGGAACAGGGAAGGTGAGAGCTGAGAAGAGCCCTGCCTGAAGGGGGCGCTGAATTCCCAGAAGGAGAGAGATGGGATGAGCTAGTGACTTCACTTTCACTTTTCACTTTGTCACATTAGAGAAGGAAATGGCAACCCACTCCAGTGTTCTTGCCTGGAGAATCCCAGGGACGGGGGAGCCTGGTGGGCTGCCGTCTATGGGGTCGCATAGAGTTGGACACGACTGAAGCGACTTAGCAGCAGCAGCAGCAGCAGCAGGGGTGGGCTGGGCTTCCCAGGTGGTGCAACAGTAAAGGGCTTCCCTGATAGTCCAGGGAAATCAGTCCTGAATATTCATTGGAAGGACTGATGCTGAAGCTGAAACTCCAATCCTTTGGCCACCTGATGCAAAGAACTGACTCATTTGAAAAGACCCTGATGCTTGGGAAAGATTGAAGGTGGGAGGAGAAGGGAATGACAGAGGATGAGATAATTGGATGGCATCACCAACTCAATGGCCATGAGTTTGATCAAGCTCCGGGAAGTGGTGATCGACAGGGAGACCTGGTGTGCTACAGGTCCATGGGGTCACAAAGAGTCAGACATGACTGAGTGACTGAACTGAACTGAACTGAACTGGTAGTTCAGACAGTAAAGAATCTGCCTGCAATGCAGGAGACCTGGATTCAATCCCTGAGTTGGAAAGATCCCCTGGAGGAGCTTGGCAACCCACTCCAGTATTCTTGCCTGGCAGATTCCATGGACAGAGCAGTCTGGTGGGCTACAGTCCACGTGGTCGCAAAGAATTGGACACGACTGAGCGATATACACTTTCAGTTGCAGGAATGGGCCAGGTGTATGGAGATCTCTCACAGGCTTTTTTTTTGGCTGCATCAGATTTTCCTTGCATCATGCATACCAGTTGTGGCCCATGGGCTCAATAGTTGCAGGACATGGGATCTTAGTTCCCTGACCAGGGACTGAACATGTGTCCTCTGCATTGCAAAGCAGATTCTTAACCGCTGGACCACCAGGAAGTCCCTCACACAGCCTTCTGAGGCAGACAGACTTGGTCAAGCCCTAGCTCAGCCACTTACCAGTGTTATTATTCCCCTTCATCCTGCAACCTCACTGGGAGGGAAAGCTCTCCAAGGCTAGAAGAGTTAAGTGGTCTCGAGGGGTGGAGAAAGGGAAGGAACAGAATGAGTCTGACTGGAATTCTGTCAAAAAGTTGTTCAAGGAAACATCAAACAACCTCCACCCTCTTGATCCCTTCAACTGGTTGCTTTGGGGCCTCCTTTTCCTTGAAAGTGAAGTTCCAGGGAGATAAACATCCACGGAAAGCAACAGGTCTGGAGGCAAATGTGACCCCACCAGCCGAAAAACAGTCCTTCCTGCCCTGCTCTCAGGCGGGGTCCGTAAAAGGACTGAGGAAGTGACCTTTTCTCAGGAAGTGGGTGGATGAATGACCTAGAGTTCAACCCTTCCCTTCGTGGAAGAAACCTATCGTCTAAAGGCGGAAAGTTGTCAAATGTGCTCCTCTCAGGGCAGAAGGAAGAGGGAGTGGCAGGAACAAGTTACTGTCCAGCTGTAGGTTTGAGAATATATTAACAGAAGAGAAACACTTTCTACAAATGGGCACCTGTTTCCTCTGAGGTGAGAACTGGCCCCTTTAAAGAGGAAGCTGAAAATTTTCTCTGGAAAATGTAGCCCCTACTTTTATCATTGTCCCAGTTGGACACCAAGAGGGATTTTTTCATATGTGATATTGATGTGTTATTTATTGACTATGTTTTGTTTTCCATCACCTTCTATTGAAACTGTTGGGATTCAGACTCAGTAGGGTGTGAAGACCCTGGACCAGACTGAGAGTGGCGAGACTGGTGAGGGAGCTGACCTAAGGACTGCAGGAAGATTGGGCGCAAACAGCTAACTCAATTGTGTTTGACTTTCTATGACTTTATTTGAATTTGCAGTTTTATTATGAAAGGAATATATGTACCCAGTCAACTTGGTGTTATTATAAAAGTAATTTAAATATCCAGTATATATATTACACAATGAAGAACCTCGTGTGGAGGCATTCCCATTCTCCCCAGATCTGTGATCAGCTCCTTACATGTTCTTATGAACTAGGAGAGTGTATCATTTCTTTAAAAAACTTGCACAGGGCTTCCTTGGTGGCTCAGTGGTAAAGAATCCGCCTGCCAATGCAGGAGACGCAGGTTCCATCCCTGATCCAGAAAGGTCCCACATGCCGAGGAACGGCTAAGCCTGTGCACCACAATTACGCAGCCTGTGCTCTAGAGCCCAGGAGCCACAGCTGTCAAAGCTCACGTGCCCTAGAGCCTGTGCTCCGCAACAAGAGAAGCCACCACAATGAGAAGCCCAAGAACCGCAAGTGGGGAGTAGCCCAGGCTGCAACGAAGACCCAGCACAGTCCAGCATAAACAAAAACATTATTAAAACAGAAACGAAGATCTCACCCAAAAAGAAAAATCCCACACAAATGGAGTCATGCTATGCATACTGTTATACATCTTGCCTTTCTCACCTAAAGATCTTCCTTGGAGATTATTCTTTTCATTGGAATGGCTGTATGTCCCAGTTTGTCTGGACAGTCCATCCCGTATAATTATCAACAGATTCCCACTCTCAAAGCATCCTGGTTTGGATAAATCTCTCTACTTACCAGGTCAAATAGATTTCATGCCTTGCTTTTAGTAAGTTTCATAAAATGTCACACCATGGGCACCTCAAATGCTAATATAAACAGTTCAGTTCAGTCGCACAGTCATATCCAACTCTTTGCGACCCCATGGACTGCCCCATGCATCACCAACTCCCAGAGCTTGCTCAAACTCATGTCCATCCAGTCAGTGATAGCATCTAACCATCTCATCCTCTGTCGTCCCCTTCTCCTCCAGCCTTCAATCTTTCTCAGCATCAGGGTCTTTTGCAACAAGACAGTTCTCATCAGGTGGCCAGAGTATTGGAGTTTAAGCTTCAGAATCTGCCCTTCCAATGAATATTCAGGACTGATTTCCTTTAGGATGGATTGGTCTGATCTCCTTGCAGTCCAAGGGACTGTCAAGAGTCTTCTCCAACACCACAGTTCACAAGCATCCACCCATCTATAGACACAAGATATTTCTCATTTTATCTATTAGAAACCATTCAGCTTCCTTGTACATTCATCTTTGAACATCTATTTCTGTTTTATTGACTATGCCAAAGCCTTTGACTGTGTGGATCACAACAAACTGTGGATAATTCTGAAAGAGATGGGAATACCAGACCACCTGACCTGCCTCTTGAGAAACCTATATGCAGGTCAGGATGCAACAATTAGAGCTGGACATGGAACAACAGACTGGTTCCAAATAGGAAAAGGAGTATGTCAAGGCTGTATATTGTCACCTTGCTTATTTAACTTATATGCAGAGTACATCATGAGAAATGATGGGCTGGAAGAAGCACAAGCTGGAATCAAGATTGCCAGGAGAAATATCAATAACCTCAGATATGCAGATGACACCACCCTTATGGCAGAAAGTGAAGAGGAACTAAAAAGCCTCTTGATGAAAGTGAAAGTAGAGAGTGAAAAAGTTGGCTTAAAGCTCAACAATCAGAAAACCAAGATCATGGCATCTGGTCCCATCAGTTCATGGGAAATAGATGGGGAAACAGTGTCAGACTTTATTTTTGGGGGGCTCCAAAATCACTGCAGATAGTGACTGCAGCCATGAAATTAAAAGACGCTTACTCCTTGGAAGGAAAGTTATGACCAACTTAGATGGCATATTAAAAAGCAGAGACATTACTTTGCCAACAAAGGTCCATCTAGTCAAGGCTATGATTTTTCCAGTGGTCATGTATGGATGTGAGAGTTGGACTGTGAAGAAAGCTGAGCACAGAAGAATTGATGCTTTTGAACTGTGGTGTTGGAGAAGACTCTTGAGAGTCCCTTGGACTGCAAGGAGATCCAACCAGTCCATCCTAAAGGAGATCAGTCCTGGGTGTTCATTGGAAGGACTTATGCTAAAGCTGAAACTCCAATACTTTGGCCACCTCATGCGAAGAGTTGAGTCACTAGAAAAGACCCTGATGCTGGGAGGGATTGGGGGCAGGAGGAGAAGGGGATGACAAAGGATGAGATGGCTGGATGGCATCACTGACTCAATGGACGTGAGTCTGAGTGAACTCCGGGAGTTGGTGATGGACAGGGAGGCCTGGCGTGCTGAGATTCATGGGGTCGCAAAGAGTCGGACAGGACTGAGTGACTGAACTGAACTGAGCTAAACTGAAAAGGTTACATATGCAGGATAAATTCCTGGCAGTGAGACTTGCTGGGTCAAATTGTGCCTTTTACATTTTGTTCTGTGAAAATAATATTTAAATTTACTATTTAATGGAGGCATAATAGTCTGCGGTATGAATTTGGTACCAGTAATTTATCCATCTTTTACATCTTTTGAAAACGCGAGCAAAATTCCTCTCCTCAAAGGAGAAACTGCAGGCAGAGGGACTAGCCCAGAGCAGTCCTTCGGGTACCTCTCTCACTCTCTTGGCCAGACACCCCACATCTCTGGACTCTCGTTGGACTAGACCACTGTCCCCTCTCACGACTACAGCAGATTCTTCTCTGACTCCTCTCTCCTGTAGGTGCCCAGCCCTCTTCCAGGAGGCACTGCCTGACTGCCCCTTACCGACCCCCTAAGACTGGGCTGGGGCCTCTTGTGCATATTCTCGCAAAGTTCGATGCTTCTGTCCCTGCACTCATCACATTGAACCTTAATCCCTTTTTAACTTCCGTCTTCTGAGTTGAGCTCTGGATTCGTTTCCTATTGTTTCTGTCACAAATCACCACAAACAGTGACTGACAACAATACAGATTCACTATCTTATAGTTGTGAAGGTCAGAAGTCTAAAATGGGTTTCACTGAAACCGAGGTAGTGGTACGACTGGGCTCCTTTTGGAGGCTTCATGAAGGCAGAATCTGGTTTCTTGTCTTTTCCAGTTTCTAGATGCTCAGCACATGGCTTCTTCCATCTTCGAAGCCAGCAGTGGAATTCCCTGACAGTCCAGAGGTTAGGACTATGAGCTTCTGGTGCGAGTGGTCTGGGTTCAACCCTTGGTCAGGGAATTAAGATTCCATAAGACATGTGGCAAGGCAAAAAAAAAAAAAAAGCTGAAAATCCAGCAATGGCTGATTGAGTCTTTCCTATGTCACATCACTCAGACACCAACTCTCCTGTCCCTTCCACATTTAAGGATCGTGCGACTACACAGATCCCACCTAAATAAGCCAGGATACCCTCCCTACTTTAGGGAATTCCCTGGTGGTCCAATGGTTAGGACCTGATGCTTTCATTGCTGCGATCTGGGTTTGATCCCTCGCCGGGGAACTAAGATCCCACAAGTCACGTGGCATGGCCAAAAAAAGTCAGTTGGTAAGCAATCTTAACTTCCATTTGCAACCTTAATTCCCTTTGCTGGGTAGCAGAGTATGTCCACAGCGTCCATGGATTAGGACACGGACATCTTCGGGTGCCTCTATTCTGTCTACAACAGTCTCCAAACTCTCCAAGGGCAGAAGGCAGATCATAGTCTCTGTTGTGTGCCCAGTACGTGGAACATGGTAAGTATTCATTAGTTAGTTAGTTAGTGTTAGTCGCTCAGTCGTACCCGACTCTTTGCGACCCCATGGACTGCAGCCCACCAGGCTCCTCTGTCCATGAGATTTTCCAGGCAAGGATACTGGCGTGGGTTGCCATTTCCTTCTCCAGGGGATCTTCCCAACCCAGGGATCGAACCCGGGTCTCCTGCACTGCAGGCAGATTCTTTACCGACTGAGCTACAAGGGAAGCCCAAGTATTCATTAACTATCTATCAATCCACTGCTCCTTACCCTGCATGATTCTTGCAGGTCAGATAAAACGCGGTGCCTGAAGGGTTCCGCCAGAAGGCATACTGTTGTCTGCTCATCAATGTGAGCAAGAAAACCTCATGGTGGAGACTAGAGACTCCTTTTCCAACACAACTCTTTTTATCCTGAGGGAGTTGAAGACCAGGTCAGTCACACATGTGGTTCAGAGTAGTAGGGACCATTTCATCTGTCTGCATGTTCCCCAACCCAGAGCCTGGCACACTTTAGAACTCAATGCATTTTTGTGGAGAGGTCAGGGTGGGTGGAAGCCCAACTGGGGCAGAAAAACTGACAGCAAGGATTCCACTAGGGCATTGGTCAGAGTGGGAGGCTTAGAGGCCAGCTGGGGTGAGTGTGTGAGCAAGGTTTCCAAAGCAGACAGTGCTGTATCAGCCAGGCCCCAAGAGCCAGCGTGGAGAATGAGGTCAGGCAGGAAGTCGGGCAGGGCAGTGCGACATGGACGGCAGGGGAGAGGGCAGGGGCAGGGCTGGGGTCAGGGAGCTGGGAGGAGGTGGAGGTTAAAACTGAGGGGCACTTCAGGAACCTGGAGGAGACTAGGAACGAACTTGACCACACCAGCTTCCTGCGCCATGCCCCAGTTTTGCGTTGTTTCTGTGATAAGAGTCAGTTCAGCCTGGCTGGAGGGCCCTGGTCAGCGGATGGTGCCCCAGGTCTGGGAGCAGGATCAGCAGCTGTGAGGGACCATAAACCAGACATGGGCAGGAGTCAACAGGAAGCTGTCACAGTAGATAGAAAACTGTATATGACACAGTCACCCCCCGCCTTGGGAAGTTAGAGTCCAGGGCAACAGTCAGGCACTGCCCAACTTTTATATAAGGTAGGAGATGAGAATGAAGGGTGATTAAACAGAAAGCTTTTTTAAAAAATCCTCTTTAACCTTCCCAGTATGTACAGTAGATGTTATTCCCTCCATTTTATAGATGAGAATTGTGAGGCTCAGAGAAGGTAGGTAATTTGCCCAAGATCACACCGCTAATCAATGGAAGAGCCAGGATACAAACTCAGTATCCTGTGAATTTGTATCCTCCTCTTATTCTTTAGAGGCCACACTTCTAAAGTCTATCCCATAAAAGCAGAGGCTGTTTTTCTCTATAGCCAAGCATGTGCTTAGCAGCTCAGTCGTGTTCGACTCTTTGCGACCCCGTGGACTACAGCCTGCCAGGATCCTCTGTCCATGGGGATTCTCCAAGCAAGAATACTGGAGTGGGTTGCCAATAATGCCAGGCATATAGTAGGCATTCAGTAAACGCTTATTGAATGAATGACACTTCTGAAGTAAATTTAATTCTTACGCTCCTTTACTCTACACACGTTTCTGTTATAACTCTGAGTTAGTACTAAGGCCTTGGTAGAATAAACACATTTCACTCATTCCAAACAGTACTTGAAATAGAATAGTTATGTGGTTCTGAGCTTGCTTTCCTGTCAAGCTGTGAGCTCCTCAGAGACAGGAACTATATCCTACCAACTTTTTCACCTAGCACACAGTAGGTGTTCAGTAACTATGAGTATGAACAAGTGAAGGTTAACTTGGCAGTTTTGCAATCAATGGACTGAACAGGGGACAAAGAGGATCTGGGCTGAAATGTGTGGCCCTCTTTTTCTTCCCAGTATTAGTAGTGCCTGGCACCCTAAAAGTACTCATGAACATTAGTTGAACAAATGAGTGAATCCAGCGTTTACTCTAGTTCTAGTTGTAACAGTAGAATCCTATCTACTCTGAGTAGTTCTAGAGCCAGCAGAGATATTATATTACATTCTAGGGACCTTTCAGTCCAAAGAATTTCACACTATGTCTACAGAATACCCCTGTCTCCAAAGAAACTGCAGTTCAGTTCCAAGCAGTTGTACTACAATCATAAACACAACCACAGAGGAATGGAAACAAACCACCAGAACACGATGAGTGGGAGGCCCAACTCCTCTCACCCAGTGGAGAGTATTTCTAAACAAAGGGGGATTACACCTGCTCCAGTTCCTGCCAAAAAAATAGAAAGCAAACCCAAGAAAATCGGACTGGCACCAATTGAGAACCCACTGGGGCCAAATAGGAAGTTTCCTGGAGGAGATTAATGTAAGATTCCAGGGATTAATGTAAGAGGTAGGAGGCTGACCTAGTTACACTGTCTTCAAGGAATATGATTGTAAAGTCTAATGGGTTGTCCAATTCAGGCCTATTATGTAACTGTAATCAGAGATAATAACTGACTTCCATTGAGTGATGATTATTGAACACCAGGCGCTGTGCTAAGTATTCTTTATCATTAGCTCACAGCAGCCCTGAGACCCGCTAAAACCAGGCAGGGAGGTAATCAAGTCACAAGAGGCATCCAGGTAGGTGAGAGAACAGATACGATCCACACAGTTGAGGACAGAAAGTGCAGAGGTCAGAAAAGAGACCCAGCACAGGTGTCTGCCTCACCTCCAGCCATTTAAGCTGATGATTCCCAAACACAAACCAGAGTCATCTCGGGAAATTTCCAAAAGATGGCTTTCTGGGTCCCACCCAGACTGCCTCAATCAAAATTTCTAAAAGCAGGGCCCAGAAATCTGTATTTTAATCTATATTTAAAAATCTCTATTTAAAAAAAAATCACTCTGGGACTTCCCCAGTGGTCCAGTGGCTAAGACTCCACACTGCCAATAAAGGAGGCCCAGGTTCAATCCCTGGTCAGAAACTAGATCCCACACACTGCAACTAAGAGTTCACAACAACTAAAAATCCTGCAAGCTGCAACTAAGATCCAGGCAAATCAAATTTAAAAAATTGTTTTAATCACCCTGAATTCACACTCATTCATGTGTATGTATTCAACACGCATGGACTCTTAAAGGAAAATGCAAATACTAAAATAACTCAGGACCCTGCGATGGACATGAGTTTGAGCACGCTCCGGGAGTTGGTGATGGACAGGGAAGCCTGGTGTGCTGTAGTCTGTGGGGTTGCAAAGAGTCGGACACGACCGAGCAACTCAACTGAACTGCACTGCATTGGCTTGTTCCCAAACTGCTTCCTTATAATCCTAGATCTGTTCTCAGTCTCATCTGACTCTTTGTGACCCCATGGACTGTAGCCTGCCCGTCTCCTCTGTCCATGGGATTTCCCAGGCAAGAATACTGGAGTTGGTTGCTATTTCCTGCTCCAGGGGATCTTCCTGACCCAGGGATCGAAACAGCATCTTTTGTGTCTCCTGCATTGGCAAGCGGATTCTTTGCCACTGAGCCACCTGGGAAGCCCCAGTCTTAAATCTACCTGGTTACAAATTCTTGGCTCCGAAATCCTAGCATTCCGGGGCCGGTGGAGCTGGTGTTTCTCTGGATGACATTCAGTCTTTGAATCTGAATCTGTCCCTGGATCCCTCAGATTAACTTGACTCCTTTGAGATTTTGTGCCATCTGATGCTGGGAAAGACTTAAGGCAAAAGGAGGAGGGAGTGGCAGAGGAGGAGCTGGTTAGATAGCATCGTCAGCTCAATGGACATAAGTCTGAGCAAATGCCGGGAGATACTCCAGGAGATAGTGAAGGACAGGGAAGCCTGATGTGCTACAGTCCAAACAGTCACAAAGATCTGGGCACAATGTAATGACCAGACAACAACAAAAATCTCAGGTGGTTCTTCCTCCCACCCCAGCTGTCTGCATCTGGCCAAAGCAGTGCAGAATCCCACAAGAGAGGATGATGGTGAGGATACTTTGGACTCAGGGTACCAGCAATGAGAGCATCATACAGTAAGAGGAGGGCATTAGATGACCAGGCCCAACCAAAGCCTTGATATCTGCTTTCTATCTGGAGAGGAATCCCATAGCAGTCTTGAGCCCACAGACAAGGAGGTGCAAGTGAGGAGAATCAGAGGTCTGAGCTTGCAGGTCAAGCTAGGATCATCTCAACAAGCTTCTCAGGTTCTGAATCCTCCTGCATCAGTAGTCATCTCCACCAGTCCCTGTCTGTCTTTACCACAGGCAAACACCTCTGCTCAGTCTTGGCAACCATCCACAACCCACAGACAAAAATAGCCCGGCTGGCCTCTGCAAGCACTTTGCTTTCGTTGATGAGAAACAAACGCCCATTTGGTTTACTTTCCCTTCAAAAGTCCAGGAAGCCTCTTGACAGAAGATATTGGGAAGGTTTAGTGAAGGCCAAGGGTTTAAGTTTTGAAACCTAAACCATTTGACAGGCCCTGTGAAGGTGATGAAAGCCGAGAAACTTATGGTCAATCTGAAACTCTTGCACTTTCTCATTCACTACACGTGGTAAGAGATTCATCACGGTTGCTTAGACGCAGAAAAAAATCTAACTCCAGTGAGGCACTGGAATACAGAACTTTCTAGTAAAGCCTTCCATGAGATGAAGAGTTGGCCCTGGGAAGCGCGAAATCATTTCCACTGGATGCGACTCTGACTCGTTGTTTGTCAGC
The DNA here is from genome assembly GCF_014754425.2 of Oryx dammah. Lineage (NCBI taxonomy): Eukaryota > Metazoa > Chordata > Mammalia > Artiodactyla > Bovidae > Oryx > Oryx dammah. Next base: position 9,528,195 of record NW_024070205.1, read on the forward strand.
CATGTCACAGATAAGAGGTTGGAGCCAGATGACCTTTGAGATAGCTTGCAATCCCTAATTCCATGGCTCTGATTATTATCACTATAACTTTTAAAGGATAGTGGCTTGTGATAGAGCACAGAGAACATGTGAGCTCAGAAAAGGCATAGTTGAGAACCAGAACTAGTCATGTTCTAAGGGATATTCCTGCAAAGCTCTGAGGCCATAATAATTTACTAGAATATAATCCTAAGAATATTCCTGGATATTTCAGTGAGAATCCAGACAGCTTCATCTCTGAGCTTTCCTGATAGCTCAGTTGGTAAAGAATCTGTCTGCAGTGCAGGAGACCCCAGTTCAATTCTTGGGTTGGTAAGATACCCTGGAGAAGAGAAAGGCGACCCACTCCAGTATTCTGGCCTGGAGCATTCCATGGACTGTACAGTCCATGGGATCACAAAGAGTCGGACACAACTGAGCGACTTTCACTTTTCACTTTCATCTCTGAGCAGTGTCTACTAATCAGCTCTCTGTTTTTAAAATAGCCCAGTGTTTCTCTCTGAAACATTCTCACCTATCTGCACGGCTTGTTCCCTCTTCTCCTACAAGTATTCACTTAGTTGTCACATTTGTGGTGAAGCCTTCCTGCTGCTGCTGCTCTGTGCGACCCCATAGACGGCAGCCCATCAGGCTCCCCCCTCCCTGGGATTCTCCAGGCAAGAACACTGGAGTGGGTTGCCATTTCCGTCTCCAACGCATGAAAATGAAAAGTGAAAGTGAAGTCACTCAGTCGTGTCAACTCTTAGCGACCCCATGGACTGCAGCCCACCAGGCTCCTCCGTCCATGGGATTTTCCAGGCAAGAGTGCTGGAGTGGGGTGCCATTGCCTTCTCTAAGCATTCTATTTATCCAGCCTGCTGGTTAGTTGTAGAATTTAGACTATTTATATTTAGTGTAATTACTGACAGAACTGGCTTCTAAGTCAACTCTCTTGCTATTTATGTTCAATTTACCCCATTTGTTCTCTGTTCCTTTTTTTTTTTTTAAATCTCTCTTCCTGCTTTCCTTTGTATAGAGCAAAAAAACAAACATTTTTTTAAAGTGTTCTATTTTGTCTTCTCTATTGACATTTTAGCTATTTCTCATGAGATTTTTGTTTATTTTAGTGGTTGCTCTAGAAATTACAATATGCATGCTTAACTTTTCACAGGTATCTCTTGAAATCAAGATATTATATATTATAAATATTATATCACTTCATGTATAAGGTAAGAAACATACAATGATATATTTTACCCCTTCTGGCTTTTGTGCTATTGTAATACGCTTAATTATTTCTACACAGTTTATAAGCCCCATAAATTGTTTGTTTGTAGTTAAAAGTCAGTTGTGTAAGTTCATGAATTTCTATTTTATTCAATGACTTATAATCTATTACTATTACTATTTTTTATCTTTCAATTGTCCATACATATGACCAGTAGCAATTTCTTCAAGTTATCTCCTGTGTCTTTATGGTATGACTCCATCATTCTCTGAGTATTTTGTTACTTTTAGTAATAGGATCTAGAATCATCTTATACTCCTTGCCTTAGCCCCTAAATTAGCCATTTCTCTGAGGAGACTTGACTCCTTTTAGCGGAAAGTGATATTCATAAGTCAGGATCTGGGTATTTAGTGTGCTCATTGCTACTGGAGAATCATTTATTACTTCTAAGGCACCAATCCTTGCAATAGACAGAATTAGGAAAAGATAAACATATACACACATGCGCATCTGAATATCTATTTCCATGTTTGCTTACTAAAAACCATGAGTTCTCACCAATACTTCCAGTTTCAATTTAGTATCACAGGGTTTATCTTAGCCTTTACCCTTCTCATATTTGGAATTCCTTTCTGCTAACAATGAGTCACTTTCATTATCCTTAATATATTACACATTGGCCCAATTCTCTTGAATGTAACCAATACCCTGGCTACTCTGGGGCCAGTTCTTGGTCCTGCAGTCACTGATTCCCATCAGTGGGATCCTTCCCCTCTAATCCCTGCTGACCATATTGGAGCAAAAACCCAGGCCCTGATGAAGGGCTCAGTAGGCCTGACATAGAAGCAGAGGAAATGGCTAGATTAATCCAAGGCTGATGATCGATAAAGAAGTGACAGGAAAATCTGGGAGCCTGGATGCTAAGAATGCTAGAGGATAGGCCATGAATTTCAGGCAGGATATAGAAGGAAGATACACCAGGAGGTGTGCTGAAGTGGGAGAAAACGGAGGGGTGGGAACACCAGAGATCCCGATAAAGTCAGAGGATACCTATGAGGGAGAGCATCCTGAGGACCCAGTCATTTCCAGCTAGCCAGTCAAATGTCTGATCATATCTATACGTAAACGGGGCTACAGTGAGACCTGACTCCATTAGAACTCTTATTGTCAAGCGAGTCACATCCGGGAGACTTGCCGTTAGGCAGACATTTTTCCAAACAGGGAGTACAGGTGCTTCCCCTCCAGTAAATTAAGTCCCTAAGAGCAGAAGTGAAGGAAGCACATGTACGCTCACACACAGACTGAGTATAATCCTGGCCCCCAATCAAAAACCATCAGGAAGCCAGAATCCAAGGCAAGCCCCTGTCCTAAAATGACTCTTTCATGATCAGATTCCACCGGTTCTCAGAGAGAAAACACCCACACGGAGCTTCTGCAGGTTCCTGAGCCCAGAAGCCACACGGTCCCCAGGGACAAATCCAGGACAAGCCACAAGTACGCCAAAACCGCGTGGCACACGTGGTGTGTACACTGTCAACGCTGCTTTCTCAGTTCCTCCCACTCTGCCCCTCCCCCGCGGCATCCGCAAGTCCGATCTCTAGGTCTGCATTGGCTCAAGAGGGAGGGGCTATGTGTGTAGTTACGACTGATTCATGCCGGTGTTGTTGTACGGCAGGAGACACTGTAAAGCAATCATCCTCCAATTAAATACATATATATATTATATATACATTTTTTAAAAATAAAGTAAAAGAATACAGACCCCCGAAATAAAAAAACAGTCTGAGAGAACAGTGGGTCCGTCTGCTACATGGGAGCAGGCCAGGGCCAAGGCGGAGTCACATCTCCATTCAAAGCCAGGCACTTGGCACCACTTGGCAATGTCTCGGTGTGTCCCTGTCCTCCTTCACTGCCTATGGTGGCTATTCAAGACCTCTCTTAGAAGGCAGCCTTGGGGCTTCCCAGGTGGTCCAGTGGTTAAGCATGCACCTTGCAATGCAGGGGACGTGGGTTTGATCCCTGGTCTGGAAACTAAGATCCCATGTGCCACAGAGCTACTAAGCCTGCACCCCCAACTGGAAGTTCATGTGCCACAAGAAAAGATCCACATGAGGAAATGAAGATCCTGGGCGCTGCAACTAAGACCCGACAGAGCCAAATGGATACACATTTTAAAAAGTAGACGAAGACAGCCTTGCTGGCTTCAGTAATAGACACCAAGACCATCAGTCATGAACTTTCTCCATCTCCTCTCTCTCTCTGCACCTACAAATTACTGCATTTATACTTACTGAACGCTTCTCTCCTTCCCCAGTCACAGGAAGACATGTCCTGTCCAAGGCTAATTCCTCAAACTGCTCTCATACTCACTTCCCTTCTCCCGCTCGGAAACATTTGCCGCCGTTCTCGCCCACAAACCCTTTCAGACGCTTTCCCAAAAGCCTTGAACAAGCAAACCTCACGAGCGCATGAAACCTCAGTTTCAGCTTTCCTCGTTCTTCTCTTATCCTGTTTTCTTTTCTCAGGTTTCCTGGTCCTCTGGTCCTTAGTCCCCTGTCGGGGTCTTTACTAGTGTTTTCTCGGCACTGACTGTGCCCTGGAATTATCTGCGATATGTGCCTAGAGATTGTGATTCAGCCTGAGCTTCGGCATCAGTATTTTGCAGAGGCTACACGCCCTCCACTCAGTCGCTTTTCCTCCTTTGTTGCTCGTTTCGGGAATGGCACACCTCTCCATCCACTCATTTAATCTAGAAATCTTGCCTTCTCCTCCTCTTCCAATCAATCACTACATCCTATCAATCTACCTCCTTGGAGTGCGTGCATGTATGATCAGTCATATCTGACTCTTTGTGACCCTGTGGACTCTTGCCCACCAGCCTCCTCTGCCCACAGAATCTTCCAGGCAAGAATACTGGGGTGGGTTGCCGTGTCCTACTCCAGGGGATCTTCCCAACCCAGGGATCAAACCCACATCTCTTGTGTCTCCTGCATTGGTAGGAGATTCTTTATCACTTGGGAAGCCCCAATGTATCTCCTTACTATTTCTTACTATGTCTTTCTACATCTCTCCAATTGTCATTACCTTCCTTCAACCCATCATCATTTCTTACTTGGATGATTGAAATCCCTTTGTAGTTGATCTTGCCTCCAATCTTGCCTCACTCCAGTCTTTTTATTATTTTTGTTGTTCCACAATGAAAATGGGCTTCCCTGATAGCTCAGTTGGTAAAGAATCTGCCTGCAATGCAGGAGACCCTGGTTTGATTCCTGAGTTTGGAAGATCTGCTGGAGGAGGGATAGGCCACACCCTCCAGTATTCTTGAGCTTCCCTTGTGGCTAAGCTGGTAAAGAATCTGCCTGCGATGTGGGAGACCTGGGTTTGATCCCTGGATTGGGAAGAGCCCCTGAAGAAGCAAAGGGCTACCCACTCCAGTATTCTGGCCTGGAGAATTCCTACAGTCCATTGGATCGCAGAGTCAGACACAACTGAGCAACTTTCACTTTCACAATGAAAATAGCATTGTTGTTTTTTCCCGATTATATAAATAATACAAATCAATATAAAAATTAAAACACTCATACAAACATAAGGAAGAAAGAAATGATCACCTGAAATCCTCCTCCCTGTGATAGCCCCGTTCCCCATTAATGTTGTGATGATCATCCCTATGGGCCCCTTTTTGTGTTGATCGACCATGTGATAGAAGGGTCTAAACCTTATCCCTCCTTGGGATTCAGATGGATGGCCCTGAGGAAGGAATAATTTTAAGTAGAAACAAAGAGGGCCTGGAAAGAGTGAATATATAATTGGAAACAAATGGAATTATATCATAATGCTTTGTTTTGAATAAAGGACACCTTTTATTTAGATACTTTTTTTGTACCTTCCTTCCAGTCTCTTTCTGTACTTCCTGCACCCCATACCCATCCCAAGTAATCAATGCTAAGAATGAGTACCTTCATACTTTTTCTTCATTATAATTATATTTGGTCCTTCATTATAGTGACCAAACTACAGGCGTTTAGTCACTTGAGGTTTTATCCTTGCATGTACAAAGTCCAGGGCTCCATAAAGTGATCAGGGAGCCAGGTTCCATCTGCCTTGTAGTCTTTCACACTTCATATCTTCAAAGCCATAAAATGACTGTAAAAATACCACCTATCACATCCTTATTTCAGATAAGAAAAGGGGAAGACCAGGAGTAAAACTGAACTTCAGCAAACACTCCATCCAAACTTCCACTTATATCTCATTGGTCACTCCTATCTGCAAGGCAGGGCAACACACACACACACACACACACACACACACACACGGTTTTAGGGTTGTTTTGCTATCAGTGAAGTGAAGTGAAGTGAAGTGAAGTCACTCAGTCGTGTCTGACTCTTTGCGACCCCACGGACTGTAGCCTACCAGGCTCCTCCGTCCATGGGATTCTCCAGGCAAGCGTACTGGAGTGGGTTGCCATTTCCTTCTCCAGGAGATCTTCCCAACCCAGAGGCTGAACCCGGGTCTCCCACATTGGAGGCAGATGCTTTAGCCTCTGAGCCACCAGGGAACTGCCTGTGTTTTCTAAAAATTGGATCAGAGTACATATACACCTTTGCATATAGCTTTTCCCACTTAATCACACTTCATGGAAATCCCTCTAAGTCAATGAGTATAATCTAACATATTCTTAAGGCTAAACAACTCCTCACAGACTGTGTACATCATTACGTTTTCAGTCATTCCCCTAACAGTGGGATTTCACTTTGTTTTCAGTGTTTTGCCAACCATAAACAATACAGCAATAAACACTTTCCTACATATATCCTTTGTCCTTTGCTTGTGCATTTGACAGTGAACAATACAGGGGTTAGAGACACCAGTTCTCCACGCAGCCCAAAATCTGTATGTAACTTGCGCGTTGTGTTAGTCTCTCAGTCCTATCCAACTCTTCGCAACCCCATGTGCTTGCTGTAGGCTGCCAGGCTCCTCTATCCATGGGATTCTCCAGGCAAGAATACTGGAGTGGATTGCCAGTTCCTTCTCCAGGGGATCTTCCGGACCCGGGGATTGAATCCAGGTCTCCCGCATTACAGGCAGACTCTCTACCATCTGAGCCACCATACTTTGCCTGCTTATATATATGGGTGCCTGCATGCTAAGTCGCTTCAGTCATGCCCAACTCTTTGCGACCGTATGGACTGTAGCCTGCCAGGCTCCTCTGTTTTTATGGGATTCTCCAGGTAAGAATACTGGAGCGGGGTGCCATTTCTTCTTCAGAGGATCCTCCTGACCTAGGGATCGAACTCATGCCTCTTATCTTTCCTGTATTAGCTGGCCGTTTCTTTACTACAAGCGCCACCTGGGAAGCAGCTCCTCTCTATTTGCGCTTCTTCCATATCTGCTGATTCAACCAACCACAGATCGTTTACTACTACAGAAGAAAAAAAAACAAAAACAGCCCATTAAGGATCCATGAAGTTCAAACCCATATTGTTCAAGGGTTAACTATGCTTCTATAGGGTCAATTAGCAGCAATGGAATTGCTTGGATAAAGGACATATGTGTTAAATTTTTATAGTCTTTGCCTGATTGCCAGAGTTTGTAGCAATTTATATTTCATCTAGCAGTGTACAAGTGTTTCTTCTTTATTGTTACCAGCAGTAGCTGTTATCATTCTTAATTTTTACCAAATTGAAGGGTAAAAAATAAAATTACATTATTGCTTTAATTTTCTTTAGCATATTTTAAGTACATTTACTGGATATTTAGATGTTCTCTTCCATGAATTGCGTATTCATATCATTTATCCATTTCTACCAAGTTTGTCTTTCCTTACCAGTTTCTGAGAGCTCCATGTATATTGTGGGTATTAATCACTAATTAGTATAGTGCAGTTAGTATATTAATATACTACATGAAAACTTTATTGGATCCTCTTTGCTTACAGAATAAAGTCTATGTACTTTAACAAAGCCAGATGTGGGGCCCTCCCAGACGGTCCAGTGGTTAAGATGCCATCCTTCCACTGCAGGGGGCACAGGTTCAATCCCTAGTCAGGGAACTAAGAACTATATGCTGCATGGTATGGCCGAAAAATAAAAATAAAACACTTTCAAAAAGCCAAATGTGTTGTCTGAGCAGGAGATGGTGTTCAGATGCCTTTGATAAGAATGGTTGGGCCATTGCCTTCCCTCCATGTATCCATTTACACCTGTTGATTGACACAGAAGTTAACAGTACAACCTATGAGAAAGAGTCTGAACCTTATTCCTGATTGGATCAGTCACCTGATGAACTGGGGTGGCACTGAGGGAGGCATGATCACAGGTAGTGAGGCCTGAGAACTCAGCAATCATAGGAAAGAAAGGATCTGCCTCCCTGAATTCATCTAGCATTTGGGCCCAAGTGCCCAAGGAGGATGGTGTTCCGGGTTCGCAGTGGAAGCTAGCTCTAGGACTTATTTCCTCTAGCCGTGTTGGCAGCATGTGTGGCTCCTGGAAGAAAGGGGACTTGTGTGGATGTTTAAAGAGCTAGTTCTGAGTTCTCTGAGCTCGCAGTTCCTCTCTCTTCTCCTGGGAGGATTCTTGGCTTTTTTCCCCCATCATGGCCCCCAAACGTCAGTCTTCTCTTCCACCCCAAGTGAAGAAATTGAAGAAAGCCAGGCCGACTCCTGCCTCCAGGCCAGACGAGGCATCTGCTTCTTCAAACTTGCCGAAGGAAGAAAAAGAACAGCAAGAAGCAATTGAACATATTGATGAAGTACAAAATGAAATGAACAAGCCAGTGAGGAGATTTTGAAAGTAGAACAGAAATATAACAAACTCCGCCAACCATTTTTTCAGAAGAGGTCAGAATTGATCGCCAAAATCCCAAATTTTTGGGTAACAACATTTGTTAAACATCCACAAGTGTCTGCACTGCTTGGGGAGGAGGATGAAGAGGCGCTGCATTATTTGACAAGAGTTGAAGTGACAGAATTTGAAGACATTAAATCAGGTTACAGAATAGATTTTTATTTTGATGAAAACCCTTACTTCGAAAATAAAATTCTCTCCAAAGAATTTCATCTGAATGAGAGTGGTGATCCATCTTCAAAGTCCACTGAAATCAAATGGAAATCTGGAAAGGATCTGACGAAACGGTCAAGTCAAACACAGAATAAAGCCAGCAGGAAGAGACAGCATGAGGAACCAGAAAGCTTCTTCACCTGGTTTACTGATCATTCTGATGCAGGTGCAGATGAGTTAGGAGAGGTCATCAAAGATGATATTTGGCCAAATCCATTACAGTACTACTTGGTTCCTGACATGGATGATGAGGAAGGGGAAGGAGAAGAGGATGACGACGATGACGAAGAGGAAGAAGGATTGGAAGACATTGATGAAGAAGGGGATGAGGATGAAGGTGAAGAAGATGAAGATGATGATGAGGGGGAGGAAGGAGAGGAAGAGGAAGGAGAAGATGACTAATGGAACACTGATGGATTCCAACCATTTTTAATTTTCTCCAGTCCCTGGGAGCAAGTTGCAGTCTTTATTTATTTATTTTTTTCCTCCTCTTGTGCTCAGTTGCCCTGTTTTTGAGGTCTCTTTTCTCCTTTATACCATGGTTCACAACTTATTTGGGGGGGGGAATACCTTGAGCAGAATTCAGTGGGACAAGAATCTCTACCCCTTTCTGTTCCAAATTCATTTTTATCCCTTCCTGTCTCAACAAAAACTATGGAATCAACACCACCATGCTCTGTGGGAAAAAAAGAAAAACCTTCTGCTCCCTTAGCTCTGCTGGAAGCTGGAGGGTGCTAGGCCCCTGTGTAGTAGTGCATAGAATTCTAGCTTTTTTCCTCCTTTCTCTGTATATTGGGCTCAGAGATTACACTGTGTCTCTATGTGAATATGGACAGTTAGCATTTACCAACATGTATCTGTCTACTTTCTCTTGTTTAAAAAAAGAAAAAAAAAACTTAAAAAAATGGGGTTATAGAAGGTCAGCAAAGGGTGGGTTTGAGATGTTTGGGTGGGTTAAGTGGGCATTTTGACAACATGGCTTCTCCTTTGGCATGTTTAATTGTGATGTTTAACGGACATCCTTGCAGTTTAAGATGACACTTTTAAAATAAAATTCTCTCCTAATGATGACTTGAGCCCTGCCACTCGATGGGAGAATCAGCAGAACCTGTAGGATCTTATTTGCAATTGACATTCTCTACTGTAATTTTGTTCCTGTTTATTTTTAAATTTTTCTTTTTGTTTCACTGGAAAGGAAAGATGATGCTCAGTTTTAAACGTTAAAAGTGTACAAGTTGCTTTGTTACAATAAAACTAAATGTGTACACACACACAAAAAAAAAAATAATAATAATAATAAAGAGCTAGTTCTCTGAAGCTGAGCAGCCTTGCTGTGGACCCTTATATGAATCGTATCCGGTAAGAGCATTTTCCTTCACAATTTACTAGAGCAGTGCAATAATCTCTGGTCTTCAGATGCAGCAGTAATGCTCCGATTTCAACATATGAAGCTCCTTAATCTGCTAGGTATTTGTTCCAGTCTTGCGTTGGCACCATTGCAGAAGCACCAAGGCCTGGGACTGCAGTATTGCAGCCTGGCTAGAGATGGTAGTGAGGGATGACCCAGGTTGTTTCACTGAAGCATGGACGTACTCCCCAAAGAGTCCCCTGATGGGAAAGACACTGAACTCTGACTGCCTCCAAGATCTTGACTTCCTGTGGTCATGTTAATAGAATGCAGAGCACACGGGAGCTGGGTGTTGATGCCAGTGGGATTGCTTCTATATACACTGACTGCTGCTGCTGCTAAGTCACTTCAGTCATGTCCGACTCTGTGCGACCCCATAGACGGCAGCCTACCAGGCTCCGCCGTCCCTGGGATTCTCCAGGCAAGAACACTGGAGTGGGTTGCCATTTCCTTCTCCAACGCATGAAAGTAAAAAGTGAAAGTGAAGTCACTGAGTCGTGTCCAACTCTCATCGACCCCATGGACTGCAGCCTGCTAGCCTCCTCCATCCATGGGATTTTCCAGGCAAGAGTACTGGAGTGGGGTGCCATTGCCTTCTCCGTATACACTGACTGGTAAGGCCCAAAGCTGGTCACATGTAACAGAGTTTGCCCAACTCTCTCATCTGCATTTTCTCTGTTGCTCCCTAAGTTCTGGGTGTGTTGAGCCAGTAGTAAATTCCTTCAAGCCTCATATTTTCTCTGTTGACTATAACTCCACAAGTATTTCTTTCTTTTCCTGAAACACCCATCCCTTCAGCCATATTATTTATCGGCTAGCTCCTGTCAGCCACCATCTCCTTCAGGAAGTCCTCCTTGATTCTTCCAATCCTGGTGTGAGATCTCTGCTTAATACTCTCCTAACATCCTGTGTGCTGACATACCCGACTCCTGTCAGAAGGGGAGCTAGTTTCTTCATCACCGAGTGCAATGCCTGACGTATTAATGGATGCTCAACAATGCTTGTTAAATAAGAGGATTAAGGAATGAAAAATTAAATGTCAGTGTGTGCTTGATGCTGTACTGATTTCTTCTAAGAGAAATAAAAAGCATGTATCCCCTGCCCTCCAGTGACTGACAACCCAATTGAGGAGACAGACGGTTTTGTGTTGTTGTTTTTTTTCTAAAAAATCTACTAAATAATTATATACATTTAAGATTAAATGTAAGAGCATAAAAGGAATCAAGATTGGAAAAGAAGTAAAACTCTCACTATTTGCAGATGACATGACACTATACATAGGAAGCCCTAAAGATGCCACCAGAAAATTACTAGAGCTAATCAATGAATAAAGTCACAGGATATAGAATTAATACACAGAAATCCCTTGCATTTCTATACACTAACAACAAAAAATCAGAACGACAAATTAAGGAAACAATCCCACTCACCATTGCAACAAAAAGAATAAAATGCTTAGGAATAAATCTACCTAGAGAGAGAAATGGAGAAGGCAATGGCACCCCACTCCAGTACTCTTGCCTGGAAAATCCCATGGATGGAGGAGCCTGGCAGGCTGCAGTCCATGGGGTCACTAAGAGTTGGACATGACTGAGTGACTTCACTTTCACTTTTCACTTTCATGCATTGGAGAAGGAAATGGCAACCCACTCCAGTGTTCTTGCCTGGAGAATCCCAGGGACGGGAGGGCCTGGTGGGCTGCCGTCTATGGGGTCGCACAGAGTCGGACACGACTGAAGCGACGCAGCAGAGAGAGAAAAGACCTGTATGCAGAAAACCATAAGACACTGAAGAAAGAAATCAAAGACGACACAGGTGGAGAGACACACCATGTTCTCGGGTTGGAACAATCAATGTTGTGAAAATGACTACACTACCCAAAGCAATCTACAGATTCAGTGCAATCCCTATCAAACAACCAATGGTATTTTTCACAGAACTAGAAGAAATAATTTCACGATTTGTATGCAAATACAAAAGACCCTTAAGGGCCAAAGCAATCTTGAGAAAGAAGAAAGGAGCTAAGAATCAAGCTTCCTGACTTCAGACTGTACTATAAAGCTATAATCATTGACAGTGGGCTTCCCAGATGGCACTAGTGGTGAAGAACCCCCTGCCAATGCAGGAGACATAAGAGATGTGGGTTCGATCCCTGGGTTAGGGAAGATCTCCTCAAGGAGGGCACGGCAACACACTCTAGTATTCTTTCCTGGAGAATCCCAGGGACAGAGGAGCCTAGGGGGCTGCAGTCCATAGGGTCACACAGAGTTGGACATGACTGAAGTGACTTCAGTTCAATTCAGTTCAGATCAGTTGCTCAGTCATGTCCGACTCTTTGCGACCCCATGAATTGCAGCACGCCAGGCCTCCCTGACTTAGCACACATCAAAACAGTATGGTACTGGCACAAAAACAGAAATAAAGATCAATGGAACAAGATAGAAAGCCCAGAGATAAATCCACACATGTATGGGCACCTTATCTTTGACAAAGGAAGCAAGAGTATACAATAGAGAAAAGATAGTCTCTTCAATAAGTGGTGCTGGGAAAACTGGACAGCTACATGTAAAAGAATGAAATTAGAACACTTTTAGTCAAGGCTATGGTTTTTCCAGTGGTCACGTATGGATGTGAGAGTTGGACTGTGAAGAAAGCTGAGCACAGAAGAATTGATGCTTTTGAACTGTGGTGTTGGAGAAGACTCTTGAGAGTCCCTTGGACTGCAAGGAGATCCAACCAGTCCATCCTAAAGGAGATCAGTCCTGGGTGTTCATTGGAAGGACTGATGCTAAAGCTGAAACTCCAATACTTTGGCCACCTTATTCGAAGAGTTGACTCATTGGAAAAAACCCTGATGCTGGGAGAGATTGGGGACAGGAGGAGAAGGGGACAACAGAGGATGAGATGGCTGGATGGCATCACCGACTCGATGGACATGAGTTTCAGTGAACTCTGGGAGTTGGTGATGGACAGGGAGGCCTGGCGTGCTGTGATTCATGGGATCGCAAAGAATCGGACATGTCTGAGCGACTGAACTAACACCATACACAAAAATAAACTCAAAATGGATTGAAGATCTAAGCGTAAGACCAGAAACTATAAAACTCTTAGAGGTAAACATAGGCAGAATGCTCTTTGACATAAATCACAGCAAGATCCTCTGTGACTCACCTCCCAGAATAATGGAAATAAAAACAAAAATAAACAAATGGAACCTAATTAAACTTAAAAGTTTTTGCACACTAGAGGAAATTATATAAAGTGAAACGACAATCCTCAGAATGAGAGAAAATAATAGGAAATGAAATAGCTTACAAAAGATTAATCTCCAAAATATACAAGCAGCTCATGCAGCTCAATACCAGAAGAGCAAGCAACCCAACCAAAACGTGGGCAGAAGACCTAGACATACATTTCTCCAAAGAAGACAAACAGATGGCTAATAAACACATGAAAAGATGCTCAACATCACTCAGTGCTAGAGAAATGCAAATCAAAACTACAATGAGATATTACCCCACACCAGTCAGAATGGTCTTCATCAAAATACCTACAAACAATAAATGCTGGAGCGGGTATGGAGAAAAGGGAACCCTCTTGCACTGTTGGTGGGAATGCAAACTGACGCAGCCACTGTGGAGAACAGTATGGAGATTTCTTAAAAAAAAACTAGGAATAAAACTACCATATGACCCAACCATCGCACTACTGGGCACACAACCTGAGGAAACCATAAATGAAAAGGAGAGATGCACCCCAGGGTTCATCTCAGCACTGTTTACAACAGCCAGGACGTGGAAGCAACCTATACGTCCATCAACAGAGGCAGGGATAAAGAAGATGCGGGGCATACATGTGATGGGATGCTACTCGGCCATAAAAAGGAACTCATGTGAGGGAGTTCTAACGAGGTGGACGAACCTAGAGCCTATTATACAGAGTGAAGCAAGTCAGAAAGAGAAAGAGAAATATCATACCTTAATGCATATGTATGGGACTAGAAAGATAGTACTGATGATCCTGTATGCAGGGCAGCAAAGGAGACGCACATATAAAAGACAGACTTTTGGACACAGTAGGGGTAGAAGAGGATGGGATGACATGAGTAGCATGGGAACATACTTTACCATATGCAGAATAGACAGCCAGTGGGAATTTGCCGTATGACACAGGGAACCCAAATCTGGTGCTCTGTGAAAACCTAGAGGGGTGGGGAGGGGTGGAAGGTGGGAGGAAGGTCCAAGAAGGAGGGACATATGTATACCTATGACTGATTCATGTTGGTGTATGGCAGAAACCAATACAATATTATAATCACCCTCCAATTAAAAATAAAGTAAAATTAAAAAAAAAACATAAAAGCAAGGAAAATTGAGAGAAAAGGACATAATAGGGCCATACTCTTAGCAAAAGAGAGAATACCCTATTCTGCTAGTGAACATCTCTAGATGGTTCAAAAAAAAACCTCTAAACTTGAATCAAATATTAAATATATGAAGGGACTTCCCTGATGGTCCAGTGGTGAAGAATTCGCCTTGTTTGCAGGGGACGTGGGTTCGATCTCTCACTGGGGCACTGAGATCCCACATGGTGTGGAGCAACTAAGCCCATGCGCTGCAATTACCACGCCCACGTGCTCTGGATCCCGTGTGCCACACCTAAGACCTGATGCAGCTCAAATAAACAAATAAATAAAAGTAAATATGTGAAGACCACCGTGCCAGTCACAGAAGCTGCAAAGAGGGAAATTACTATTTTAAGGACTTATTACCTAGACTTATTACCACTTCAGATTCTGTTTAGAGGTAGGCAGGCCATAGGAAATAAACAAACAGGTCGCAAACATACAAATGAGTACCATGAGTGCAATGACAGGACAGGACTGCTACATGGGAATAAATGAAGCAAATCAGTTTTCACTTATTAAAACAGCAAGGATTAAAACAGAGGTAATACACAGCTTTGATGGAGGCGGGGAACGGGTGCCATTATGCACTACTAGTGGAAGGGTAAATTGGTACATACTTTCCTGAGGGCAGTTTGGCAGCATAGATCAAGCAAGACTTTCAGAAATGTTCTTCCTCTTTTGACCCAGTAGCTCTATTTCTAGTAATTTATGTTAAGGAAATAATCAGAGACATGGACACTCATGTACAGGGATATTAATAGCAGTGTTATTTTAAATGGAAAAAATTAAAACAGCCTCCATGGTGAACAATAGGGCATCAGTTAAACAATTTGTGATTCATCTGTGTGATAGACCTCATGCAACCATTAAAAATCTTACTTTTCTGAGGATTTTAGCACTATGAGAAAATTTTCCTGTCATAACATTAAGTAAAAAAGTCCACAAAACTGTACACCCAGCACCCACATTGTGTGACTGAGGAAACACCAAAAGGAAGCTCACTCAAGATGTCAGTAACGGTGGAATTACGGAGGGTCATTTTTTTCTTCTTTACCACTTTCTTTTCTAAATTTTCTACAACAAGTGTGTATTTTCTTATGGTTAGCAAGTGGCTTTAATTTTTTAGTAAAAATTGATTTGACAAGGTCGTTTCTGCTCAAAGCAAGGTGAGCAAGAGACAGTAAACTCCATTCGCGAAGCACGGTTGGGAATCACACCTGCTCCTCGGCTTCCTAGCTGTGCGTCTACAGTCTTGTCTCTGATCACCTTTGCAGCGTGTGAGAAGGGAGAGCGTGAGGAGAAAAGCAAAGGGAGGACCTGAGAGGCTGTGTTTCTTGCTTGTGGATTCAAGTGTTTGATGGAGGGTTTGTGGGTGGAGCAACTTGGAGGCCTTGGCAGTCAGCATCCTGTGTACCGTGAGTCTTTCCTCATCTCTTCTTTTGTTGCCCTTGTGGAGGGAAAGGCTGGGGCAACAGGAGCTTTGAGAGGATGTGCAAGGCAAGCACTAAATGGCTCCCACACTCACAGCAGCAAGTTGTCACATCACCTCCGTCCCTCAGAGCAGGGAGCCCACAACCCGATACCGGTCTGCAGCCCGTTAGGAACGGGGCCGCATGGCAGGGGGTGAGCAGCAGGCAAGTGACTGCTCCCTGTCACTTGTGTTACTTACTGCCTGAGCTCCGTCTCCTGTCAGCTTGGAGGCAACATTATGTTCTCATAGGAGTGCGAACCTTAGCGTGCTTGAATCATCCCCAAAATATCCCCTCCTCCCCGGTCTGTGGAAAAACTGCCTTCCATGAAACCGGTCCCTGGTCCCTGGTGCCACAAAGGTTGGGGACCACTGCCTAGGAGTCCTCAACGACTCTTCAGCAACATCCGACCTGCCCCGGGCATGAGTCAACACTGTCTCAGTTCTTCTGACCTGATGGAGATGTGAGACCAAAATTAAGGACTGAATGAGCAGGGAAGAGGCAGGCCCAGATGTCTGCCAAGATATCACTCGGTAGCCTGGAAGTCAACCTAGTAATAACAGACGCTTCAAGCAATCAAGGAACATGCGACACGGAAAAACGAGCTTCCCCTTGCATCACTTGTGCCTCCAGTTCACCAAGGGCTTTTACACTCGTTGTTTCATTTGAGCCTAACCACAACCCTTTAAGAAGGCACTAGTCTCCCCATTTTAATGAGGTCACTGAGGCTTAACAAGACTAAAGGATTTGCCCAAGTTCTCTCTCAGTTAACAAAAGCTGGAGTTGGAACCCAGAACGTATTATTTCTCTTTTGGCTTGACGCATTTAATACCTGGCAGACACAGTCTCATACAAGAACATGGAAATAGGGCGCTTCCCCCGTGGCTCAGTGGTAAAGAATCTGCCCACCAATGCCGGAGACACGAGTTCGATCCCTGGTCAGGGACAATCCCACATGCCTCGGAGCAACTAAGCCCGCGCACCACAATGATTGAGCCTGTGCTCCAGAGCCCGGGAGCTGCAACTACTGAGCCCCTGTGCCACCACTACTGAAGCCTGCATACACCCAGAGCCTGTGCCCCGCTGCAAAAGAAGCCTCTCCAGGGAAGTCCACACACTACAGCAAAGAGTAGCGCCAGCTCACCGTAACTAGAGAAAAGCCCCAGCAGCTATGAAGACCTAGCGCAGTAAAAAATAAATTTAAAAAATGTTTTTTTAAAAACACACACACAAATAGAGCTGAAATGTAAAAAGAAAAATGAAAGTCTATCTACTGGCAGTTTGCCCACATGATCTTAACTAATGTTTCCCCTTTTGAAATTACTTTTCATTTCTCCGCCCTATTGTCTCAACCAAGGAGACGCACCACAGGCTGGGCCGGTGTAGCACCTCGGGCTTTAATGTGTGTTTGCATTGTGTTGTGCAGGCAAGGCCAGAGTCTGGGCTTAGTGGGGGTTTCCGGGGTGACCCAGTTTGCCAAAGGCAGTGCTGAGGCACAGTTTGCATGGCTCGTGTGTCCCGGGCCTGTCACAGGTTCTGCATGGATGAGTCTCTGGAGTGATAGGAGCTCATTAAATGCCCCCCATCCCCAGCTCACCCTGATCTATCAAGGAGACTCTATCTACCTGGATGCTTAAAAGCTGTACTGAGGCAGACTGGAACCTGGGACCCTTTGCTGCAGGGCTTGTGTTGGTGTTAGTTGCTCAGTCTTGTCTGACTCTTTGCGACCCCATGGACTGTAGCCCACCAGGCTCCTCTGTCCATGGAATTCTCTAGGCAAGAATACTGGAATGGGTTGCCATGCCCTTCTCCAAGAGTTCTTTCTGACCCAGAGATCAAACCTGGGTCTCCCACATTGCGGGCGGATTCTTTACCATCTGAGCCACCAGGGGACTTGCTCCTGGACAAACATCTCCCCCAGCAACAGAGTACAGGGGAACTGTAAGGCAGGAGCTCCCAGCCTTCTTGACACAGGGACCAGTTTCGTGGAAGACAATTTTTCCATGAAATAGGGTGGGGGGCGGTGTGTGATGGTTTTATGGTTTGGGGATGATTCGAGTGCCTTACATCTATTGTGCACTTTATTTCTATTATTATTACATCAGCTCCACCTCAGATCATCAGGCATTAGATCCTAGAGTTTGGGGACTCCTGCAAATAAGGGACGAAAAGTAACTGCATGCATGAGCTATTGGGGCAATTATGAACAAGATACAAAAAGACCACAAACCAACTCAGGTGCTGGGAGCAAAAGCAGGGTACTGCATATGATCCTGCCCACAGCACCACCAAGCCGGTGAGCAGACCTAAGCCACTCCTCCAATCAAACGCACTGATCCACCTCTACCCTCACCTCATTTAAGGAACCAGCCCGCCCTCCTTAGAGATGGAAACTATCACTTGTTTTCACTCCCCACTGCTGCAGCATAAGTCCCAGTTAAAGCCTTGCCTGAACTCCTCACCTGACCTCATCAGTTTCCACTGATGAACGAGTCCAAGGACCAGAGCTGGAAACAGTTACTACCGCTGCAGGTGCGGTGGGTATACACAGAGACGCTTTGGCAGATCGTGCAGGAGCCAGGACAGCTCCCTCCCCAGAGAGGCAGATCAGAGGACCCCTCTTCTAGGACTTCCCTCGTGGTCTTGTGGTTAAGAACCCACCTGCCAATGCAGGGGACGTAGGTCCAATTTCTGGTCCGGGAAGATCCCATACACCGCGGAACAACTGAGCCTGCATGCTGCGACTACTGAAGGCCACGCCTAGAGCCCGTGTTCCTCAACAAGAGAAGCCACTGGAGCAAGAGGCCTGCACGTTGCAATTAGAGAGTAGCTCCCACTCGCCACAATGGAGAAAGCCCATGGGCAGCAACAAAGACCCAGTGCAGCAAAAATAATAATAGCAACAAATTTAAGAAGAAACCCCCTTTTCTAGAACACCTTCCTGGCCCTGCATGACTCTGCTTAGCTTTAGAGCATCACACCTGTCCCCTCCCCGAGCTTAACTGCGTAGTGACTTGCCCTTGAGACATTTATAAGTCGTCGTCTTGAGACATTTATAAGTCGTCGTCCCAGAGGCATCTCAGACCATCCACATGGCAACCACCTGTGTATCTGCATGAGGGACCTAACTCAGGATTTTGACCCATGGAAGTCAGGGTCCTGGGCCATCTCAATCACTGCGGCAAAGCCTAAGTCAGCCCTGAATCCCCTGTAGCCCCTCTTCTCTCACCAGCAGCCACCTTTCCAGAGGGAACACCTGAGTTGTCTCCTCCTTTAGGAGGCTCACGCCTTGGCTGAAACAGTAGCAGAATCTCTCTCCCCAGGAGGAAAGATGAGATCTTCAGCCTTGAGTTTAAAAAAATAAAGAGTTCATTTTATGGAGTTTTCCCCTTCCAATCTGTTCCATAACCAGCTCCCCGATATTTCAGCTAGAATCACCTACCTTTTCTTATACCCACACCCTCTGTCTGTGATGTCGTCTTCAGCCCTGCTGTCAGTGGCCTACAAGGATCATGCTCAAGGCAGACAGTCTTGACTGCATCGTTGACGTTTCCTGGTGCTGAGCATTTGTGTATTTTCGAAGTAAGTTTATTCAGTCTCCTCCCATAAACTTGCACCACAGAACATTAGGAATGGGAGGGACTCTAATTCGCTGATCACCTCCACAGCCTGTTCCTTAAATCTGCTGGTCTTTGGCCTTTGACCCAGAACTCTCCCTGCCTCATTGCAGCAGCTCCTAGAGGAAACACTTCTCCTTGTTTCTCGCCTGGTTTCCTCTGTGATCGGTGTTGCTGTCTGACAAACACTTCTAGTTCTAATCACCCTCATGGGGCCTCTTGGGCTAGCCAACAGACCTGCGGGCAGCGGCATGGCTGTTTAGCCTGCTTCCGGTGCCAAGGCACGGCAGGCACACTGCTCTAGCAGGTGGGCCAGCCGCAGTTCTCCCTCCCTGCCTCTCTGCCACCATCGTAGCCTCCCTGGACTAAGCGCCTCTGTTGCTATGAGCTGGGGAAGGAACCTCCAGTCTAGAGGCTTCTATTTTCTTGAAGAGCCTTGGCCCTACACGTCCCACCTGGGAACCTCAGCAGGGCATCTGTGCCTACTAACGGCTAGCACTGGCAATGGTAATGACACCCTGGTGAGGATTATGGAGCCTCCCAGGCCTGCGGGGTGTCTCCACCTGAGAAAGTCATCCAATCCAAAGCTGGGTCTGTCCCCACCGCGCAGCACGCTCTGCAGTGAGTCAGGGCTTGCAAAGGCTGGAATTACCACCACCACGTTCCTCGGGCTGACTAATTCTCCCAGACATGATCGCTGTAGACTTCCTTCCACAGTAGGCTCTATACCTGTTCTGCAAGTCAGCTTAAGCCCTGGGGTTTCAGGCTTCGGGCTTCAGGTGAGTTTCTTTTTGTGTCAGTTCTCAATTATTCTTGTTAAGGAAAGCAGCAATGGTCTGGATAATCCAAAGGGGTGTGTCATCTAAAAATAATTTAGATAATTTAAATGTGTCTCTGGAATATGTTAAGTGATGTATTTGTTCTAGGCAGAGCATTTACCTTCCTAACAAGACTTCATTTAGGGCAAGGAGAGAAAGAATTAGCATTCTATCCGCCCAGATTAGTCACACAGGCAGCGCTGCTGGCGGGGGAGTAACAGGGAGCTGGCGGGGCAGGTTATAAGGCAATGTGCTCAGCAGTCAGTGGCCGGTGACCTGCGCTCTCACTTCCTGCACGCCCTGGGATGCAGTAGATACACATGCAGGGGTAGGTTCATGCATCTTGTCATCTTTCCATTGATGTGAAGACGCCTGCCATCTTGGGAGCAATAGAGGAGCAAATTAGGCAGAGAAAGGAGTGCTTCATGAGTTCAGGAAGTTGGGAGCTGTACCCCAAAATTTTAAAGGCTGTGCCATCACGGTCTTTTTCCATCAAGCATGAGAACATCCTTTAGAAAGAGAGTATAGGCTTTCAGGAGTCCAAGGGTGGCCAATGCCTTATTGCTCTTTTTTAGGATCTTAGAACTCTTAGCCCTGAGCAGCAGGATGTAAGAAGACTCTGGTGAGCAGAGAAGGGGACAAGGCAGGCAAATAGAGTGTGAGAACTAACACGATGCAGATTCAGTAGAAAAGGATTGTTTCATGTTGGCTATGGGAGTGTGGGCTAGTTATTTCATTGCTCTGACCTTCAATGAACTCATCTCAGTGTACTCATCATGAAAAAGTGAAAACCACAGTGATAAAGAGTAGCTGTCTTACAGATGAGTGGCAGCTAAATGTAGTATTTCTGAAATATTTTGTAAGTCTCAGTTATTACCATCATCCTGAAAACTGGTTCAGTGAGACCCATCCACAGTCCTGGAAAAGCAGCTCCAGGACAATGCCACCTTAGAGCTGGAAGGGTGTGTGTGTTCAGTACATGAGGGGTATGTTCCGGTGTGTACCTAATCATTGCTATTCTCATTCTGATGGGTAGAGATAGCACAAGAATCCAGAGCAAGTCCAACTGCCTTCCTGCACGTAGTCTTTTCTCATTTCCCTGATGTTTGGTCAGGTATGTTAATGATTCTAGATCGCAGCCTCTTCAGTTATCAGCCTCTTCAGAAATGGTTGGCAGTAGATTTGTCATCTACTTTGGAAGCCAGGTTGGCATCTGCCCAGACTCTCAGTAAGAGGTGCTTCCAAACCCTCTGCTGGGGCTCCCTTATCTAAGATCCTCTCTTCAAAGGATGGGGAGATGGGGGCCCAAGGAAGAGTGGCAGGGTGAGTGTGTGTGTGTGATAGTCGTTGGGTTTCCCAGGTGGCGCAGTGGTAGAGAATCTGCCTGCTCATGCTGGAGACACAGGCTCAATCTCTATCTGGGTTAGGAAAATCCCCTGGAGAAGGAAATGACAACCCACTCCAGTATTCTTGCCTGGAAAATCCCATGGACAGAGGAGCCTGGCAGGCTAAAGTTTATGGGGTTGCAAAGAGTCAGATATGACTGAGCACATACACCCACATGACAGTCACTGCTGATCTTCAGCTTTCCTGGGGGACCGCCTTCTTCTCCCACAGCGCAGAGGAGAACAAGAATCATGATTAAAGTGTCAGGATCCCTTAAGTTTTCCTCTCCTCTTCTGAACCCTCGTTCTCATTTCTCAAGGTGTCTCCTTCTTTCTTTTGACCATTGCTCCCATCCCCGACTTCAGTGTTTATGTTCTCTTGTCCTCTTATCTTAAAGTCACAGGGCTCCTGGGATCAAACAGCAGACTCCTGGGGGAGAATGGGAGGGTGCTCTGGGACCAGTGGGATAACCCGGTGTCACTGAAAGAAGGAACAAGTTCACCTGATGCTCTCAAATGACCTCCTGGTGCTGAAGGTCGAGTCTGGCTCTTCCTAAGTCTTCACAGGCTTGTGTTCCTAACTCCTCCAAACCCAACGGAATCTTAATCCTCATTCCACATGGAGCCATCAGCTACCGTGAGTCCTTCACCTCCAGACCTTTAGTTATCCATCAGCTACCTATCTGCGACCTCCCAGTAATTTCTACCCTCCATGGGAACTGTGTACATTTCAAATTGCCTTCAGTGGACAGAGTGTTTCTAAAAATGGAATTTCTTCTTTTTTATATAATTTTATTTATGTATGTATTTATTTATTTTTGGCTGTGCTGGGTCTTTGTTGCTGTGTGAGCTTTTCTTTAGTTTGGCGAGCAGGGACTACTCTGTAGCTGTGATGCTTGAGCTTCTCACTGAGGTGGCTTCCCTTGCTGTGGAGCACAGGCTCAATATATGTGGTGCATGGGCTTAGTTGCTCCAGGGCGTATGGGATCTGTCTGAATCAGGGATCGAACCTGCATCTCCTATGTAAAGTGAAAGTGAAGTTGCTCAGTTGTGTCTGACTCTTTGCAACCCCATGGACCGTAGCCCACCAGGCTTCTCCGTCCATGGGATGCTCCAGGCAAGAATTCTGGAGTGGGTTGCCATTTCCTTCTCCAGGGGATCTTCCCGACCCAGGGATCGCACCCAGGTCTCCCGCATTGCAGGCAGATGCTTTACCCTCTGAGCCACCAGGGATAAATTAGGAATCTTCAAAAACCTCATATCCTGTCTTAGATTGGGTTCTCTAGAGGAGAGCCTGATGTGGGGATTCCTGTGCAGGTGACTTTTAAGGGGAACGTTCTGGAATAAATCTGAGAGGGAGGGAGGGGGAGTAGGGTAGCAACAGGAAAAACTCAGCAAGAATGTGGCTTCGGGAGGATCATGGCTTCCGCCTGGTCCTTTCAGGAGCTCTGGGGTGTAAATGGCACCACAGAGTTTGTCCTGCATTGAGGCCAGGAGGTGGGAGCTTTTGTATCAGCACACCAGTCAGCCACTGGCTGTAGGCTTGGACGGGTGTCATTCCCAGGCACATGGGGAGGTGGCTGTAGTTGTGCAAAGTGTGAAGGGTCAGCAGCCCCACCACAGCTGAGGACAGATGCCCCTGAATGTAACAGGGACCCCAGGGGCACCATCAGCCCCTGCTGCTGCCTCCTGACTCTTTAATTCCCGTCTTGGAATTCTGCCATATTGAAATAACTCTAAGTATCAGGATTGTGGAGAACAGAGGTTTTAATTGCAGTGTTATTTATGAGACGATGTTGTAAAATGCCAAAATCTAAGTTTCACAGGACAGGAATACGGAAGTCAATATGTAACGACCAAATTAAGTAAATAAATTCTGCCTCTGTACGACATTCTTTGCCCCACAGAGCCTGGCCCCTGCCTACCTCCCTGAGTTCATCTAGTATCACTCTCCCGCCTGGCTCACTGGACTCTCATCAAGCCAGTCTCCTCTCTGTTCCACCAACACACCAGGCTTGCCACTCTCCTGGGGTTCAGGCACGTCCCTGCCTCTGCCTGGAACACTGCACACGACTGCCCCGCAGATCCCTCACTTAGTTCCTGCATCATACCTTTTGAGAGGGCTTCCCTAGATACAAATCTTTGGCAGCTGCCCTGTCACTGTTTAACATACCACCCTGTTTTCTAGCTCTTATCACAGGTTTATCTTTTACCTGTCTTCCTTCCTCTAGCATAAAAGCTTTGGGAGGCTGGCGATCTTATCTCAAAACACTGCTTTATCCAGAGCCTGGAGCGTAGGAATTACTCAACCAATGTGTTTGGTAAGTGAATGAATGTATACACAGTTTAAAATGATGTTTACCAAAATTATGCAACAAAATGGAAAAAATGACCAATATCTACTAAGTAAAAACACCATGACTTAAAATGTCATATGTTATTTCATTAAATCTGCCTTGAGAGAAGTTCAACTTCTGCCCGTGATGAAGTAATACAGGCTCCAGAGGTTACTCTCTTACCTTAAGTAACTAAAAATCTGGGCAAACTATGACACAGTGGTTTCAGACCTTGGACAGTAGTCAGTACAGGACTGTGGTCCCTTAAAAAAGGGGGAAAAACAAGGTCAGTCCTATGATTGCTTCAGCTTATTTGTTCAGTCACTCAGTTGTGTCCAATTCTTTGCAACCCCATGGACTGCAGAACGCCAGCTTCCCTGTCCTGCACCATCTCCTGGAGCTTGCTCCAACTTATGTCCCTTGAGTTGGTGAGGCCATCCAACCATCTCATCCTCTATCATCCCCTTCTCCTCCTGCCTTCAGTCTTTCCCAACATCAGGGTCTTTTCCAGTGAGCCAGCTTTTCTCATTAGCTGGCCAAAGAATTAGAGCTTCAGCTTCAGCATAGGTCCTTCTAGTGAAAATTCAGGATTGATTTCCTTTAAGATTGACTGGTTGGATCTCCTTGCAGTCCAAGGGACTCTCAAGAGTCTTCTCCTCACCACAGTTCAAAAGCATCAATTCTTCAGTGCTCAGCTTTCTTTATGGTCCAACTCTCACATCCATACATGACTACTAGAAAACCATAGCTTTGACTATATGGACCTTTGTTGGCAAAGTAATGTCTCTGTTTTTAAATACACTGTCTATGTTGGTCATAACTTTTCTTCCAAGGAGCAAGTGTCTTTTAATTTCATGGCTGCAGTTACCATCTGCAATGATTTTGGAGCCCAAGAAAATAAAGTCTGTCACTGTTTCCATTTTTTTCCCCACCTATTTGCCATGATGTGATGAGACTGGATGCCATGATCTTAGTTTTTTTAATGCTGAGTTTTAAGCCAGCTTTTTCACTCTCCACTTTCATCTTTAGGTTACTAGTTGGAGGCAGTTTCTAGGCTTCAGTCAGGGGATGGGGAAAGCAAACAAAGCCTGGTGGTCTCACTGAATTGAGAGGTTGGAATTCAGGGACATTGAATCACTTGTGTAGGAGAAGAGCAGTGTAACGGTAGAACAAGAGGATCGTAAGATCACACCTGTGAGAATCTCTCTTCAGCAAGATTTCCTCATGTGTCCGTCTTCTGTCCTGTCAGGCACTAGAGAGGTCGAGTCTCCTTGAGACCACCATGAACATGTACAGTGACTGGAAGGAAGGGCCCATGTCCATTTGCATGATAGCCTGGATTGGGCTTCCCCAGGGACTCAGTGGTAAAAAAAAGAAATCCACTTGGAATGCAACAGATGCAGGTTCGATCCCTGGGTTGGGAAGATTCCCCTGGAGAAGGGCATAGCAACTCCCTCCAGTATTCTTGCCTGGAGAATCCCACGGACAGAGGAGCCTGGCAGAGTCGGACACAACTGAAGCAACTTAGCACGCAGGTGCGCATGGATTAGTCAGTTAAGATTAGCTAGACGACACCTTGGAACTACTAACCTGGGGAGAAAGAACCATACAGCAGTAAGTTTCCTGCACTGAGGTAAAACCAACAATGGTGGGCAAGAAGCTGGTAGCAGGAAGAGGGAACAACACCCTGAAGACCGACACTTCTGTTTCAATTTGCCCTTGGGGATAGTCCTGTTGCATCTTAGATGGCAGTAGGATGGTGATTCTTGAACTTTTTGAGCTGGAGGCACATCTTTGACTGCTAGAATTTAGGATAGAATATTTGAAAAAAAACTGTACTTCAAAACGACACCGTAGTCAGCAGTGATTTCACCTGCGGTCTTTGCTAAAGTCTAACAAGCCCTTACAGTATATACAACCAAAGAGAGTAAACTGGTTTGGGGTCCATTTGTATCAACATGCTTTCCTGGTGATTCAAACAGTGAAGAACCCACCTGCAATGCCGGAGATGGCAGGTTCAATCCCTGGGTCTGGAAGATGCCCTGGAGGAGGGCATGGCTACCCACTCCAGTATTCTGGCCTGGAGAATCCCATAGACAGAGGGACCCGGCAGGGTACAGTCCATGGGGTCACAAAGAGTCAGACACGATTGAGAGGCTCAGCACATACACATGTCAAACACGCCACTGTTTGGAAGGAGCTTGTTTATTGCCCCCTAAAGTCATCCCTTACATAATCCTAAGGCAACATCCTCATTGTCCAGTGAACACAGAACTTTTTTTCTGCTCTGTTTTTTGTTTTTTGGGGGTTTAGGGAGGTGATTAGAGTGGGCGAGGTAAGCATTCTGGCTCCACTTTACACCATTCCTCTTTCTGGAGGAAAGCTTGCATCCTCCTGTATGCCCGTGGCATGATCTGCTTGACTCAGCATTCTGACGTGTCCGAATCCTCAGTTTTAGCAAAAAATTCACTTTATGTATTAACCAATATTTGGCGGTGTCCCTTGAAAGGAGCCACAGCATGTGTGCATGATAAATCACTTCAGTCGTGTCTGACTCTTTGTGATCCTATGGACCATAGCCCACCAAGCTCCTCTGTCCATGGGATTCTCCAGGCAAGAATACTGGAGTGGGTTGCCATGCCCTCCTCCAGAGGATCTTCCCCAGCCGGCGACTGAATCCGTGTCTTACGTCTCCTGCTTTGGCAGGCAGGTTCTTTAACATTGGCTCGCCCCATGGAAGGAGCCACAGAAGCAGAGAGTAAATAGGAAACAGGTTTTCAGCCCCAGGAAGCTAAACTGGATTCAGTCAAAGCTAACTTAACCACTGCCACATCCAACACCCTGAGTCTGAGTGGGTTGCACAGGCTAGGCTTCTGTCACCAGCAGAAGCTCGTCAGCCTTGAGCCACATCACTGGCTGTGGGCAGGGCCAGTTAAAAGTGAGGAAACCATCATGTACGTCAGAGGTATGTTTTCTCTTTTTTCCCCCTTTGAGAAGATGTTCTTGAGAACTCTTTGCCAGGAAGTTGGTCACTTCCTGCCCCAGTGAGGAGGTTTCCGAAAGGCAGAAATAGCTTCTCTGGCCACTGGAATTGGCTGAAGACGCCTCCCCAAGCCGCAGAAGGCAGACCTCTGGAGGGTGCTTCCCAGTATCAGGAAAGTGAGGGCCTCTGGGAGCCTGAGGACAGGGGCAGCAGCTGCAAGACAAGCAGGGTGACTCAGAGGAGGAGGCTTGAGGGCTGAGGGCAAAGGGCAGAGGGACCCAGAAAAGTAGCAAGTCTGCTGGAATTACTGCCGGAAGAAAGGTGCCGAGAGTGTGGGAAAGCACATGAGAGGAAAGAGTGGAATAAATGATGAGGAAAAGGAAGAAATGTTTGTAAGAATCTGCAGAAAGGACAGCAAAGCTCTAAGAGAAATGCCAGTAACCGGGCAAGAAGGGACTCGGGGCCAGCCACACGCAGGAAGGGGTCAAGGACACCAGAAGGGGAAGAAAAGGACAGCTGTCAGGGCTGAAAGCTGTGACCCTTACTGGGTCCTGCTAAACTAAAGAACTCCCCAAACGGGCACTGATAGTACTTTCAGATTTCTATTACATCTACATTTCTGTGTAGTGAAAGTATACTAAGTTCTATTGGTAATTTACCCAGGCTGTACTTGTATGCTCAGGCGCTTAGTCATTTTAACTCTTTGTGACCCGATGGACTATGTAGCCCACCAGGTTCTTCTGTCCATGGAATTCTCCAGGCAAGAATTCTGGAGTGGGTTGCCATTTCCCTCTGCAGGGGATCTTCCCAACCCAGGGATCGAACTCGCATCTCTTGTGTCTCCTGCACTGGCAAGTGGGTTCTTTGCCACTAGAGCCACCTGGGAAGCCCCAGTTTAACCATGGGTGTGATTAAATTAATATCAATTATATCAGTTTTTGCCCAGGGTATTAGTCTGCCAAGGCAAGAAGGACCCCTACCTTGGACCTGTATTTTAGGGCAGTGGTCCCCAGCCTTTAGACCCGGATGCTGGTTTCATGGATGACAATTTTTTCCAGGACTAGGGGGCGAGGGGGATAGTTTTGTTATGGTTCAAGGGCGTTACATTTATTGTGCACTTTATTTCTATGATTACCACAGCAGCTCCACCTCAGATCTTCAGGCATCAGATCCCAGAGGTTGGGGAGCCCTGCTTTCGAGCTTTATTATTCAAAGTATGGTCCTTGTACCACAGCACTGGCAACACCAGGGAGCCTTTTAGACCTGTAACCTCAGCCCCCACCCCAGACCCACTAAATAAGGTCTCAGGCGATTCACACGCACGTTCAAGTCTGAGAAATGGGCTTCCTTCAGCTGTGTCTCTCCTCACTGGATGAGGAGTCCTCTGGGCCTGGGAGATGCGGCCACCAGAGCCCACCGCCCCTTCAAGACCATGCTTCAAGGAGCAGGGATGCTTCAAGGAGCAGGGATGCTTCAAGGAGCAGGACCCTCCGTGCAGAGGGTCTTTCCTGATCCTGCCTCCAGGGCCTGTGTGACCTTTTCCTGGCACCCTGCTTCCGGTGCTCACCTTTCTGTCCCTGTAAGATCTTCAGGTGGCCTTGTGGCAACTGTTTGCAAAAATTGTGCACAGAGTTTGGACCACAGGCTGAGGTAGCCGTGGCCTTGCTCAGGAGGCCCCTCAGAGCCAGGAGCAGAAATACAAGTGGGGACGGAGTGGGGAAACAGGACCCACTCCATTTCAGCCCAGAACTCCAAGGAGATCAAGAATTCTGCGCTTGAAACGGCCTCTCCAGGTCATGATGAAGGTACACTTGTCAAATTAGGAGAATAAAACATTTTATTTAACAGTTTATTCTCTTGATTCATAACTTTAAATATTTAGATATAGGTACATGGGAGTCCATGTGGGCTTTTGCCTGTGTCCCACAAATATTCTCATTGTTTCCAAAATACACAGATCTGGGGACAGCCAAACAACCGTGCTCACATCCACTGGTTCCCAGGCAGGACTGTACCTGAATAAAACCTCTCTACCTTGGAGAAGGAAATGGCAACCCACTCCAGTATGCTTGCCTAGAAAATCCCACGGACAGAGGATCCTGGCAGGCTACAGTCCACGGGGTTGCAAAGAGCTGAACATGACTGAGCGACTAAACCATGGCTCACCTACGCAACTGGTGATAAAAAGGAGGAAACACGCCTCAGAACTTGGAAAGGGGGTTATAAAAGAAAACAACAGATTATAGAAGGCAGAGCAAAAACAGAGCAAGAACCTATCCTTATGCAACTTGAAAAGTGAAAGTGAAAGTCACTCAGTCATGTCCAGGCCAGAATACTGGAGTGGGCAGCCTTTCCTTTCTCCAGGGGATCTTCCCAACCTAGCGATTGAACCCAGGTCTCCCGCATTGCAGGCAGATTCTTTACCAGCTGAGCCACCAGGGAAGCCTAAGATTACTGGATTGGGTAGCTTATCCCTTCTCCAGCGGATCTTCCTGACCCAGGGATTGAACCAGGGTCTGAGAAACTGTCATATCCAAGAGGAACCTAAGGAGACTTGATAACTAAATGTAACATGGCGTCCTGGATGAGACACTAGAACACAAAAAGGACATCAGATGAAAACTAAGTAAATCTGAATCAAGTATGGACTTCAGTTGGAAATAATGTATTAATATTGTTTTATTAATTATAATAAATGTGCTATATTATTTTCTTTTTTCATTTTTTTAAAATTAATTTTTTATCTGAGTGTAGTTGCTTTGCAATGTTGTGTTAGTTTCTACTACGCAGCAAAGTGAACCAGCTATACATTTTTCCCTCCTCTTTTGGATTTCCTTCCCATTTAAGTCACCACCGAGGATGGAGTAGAGTTCCCCGAGCTAAATGGTAAGTTCTTATTACTCATCTATTTTATGCATAGTAGTGTATATATGTCAATCCCAATCTCCCAGTTCACCCCACACCTCTTTTCTCCTCTCGGAATCCATACATTTATTCTCTACATCTGTGTCTCTATTTCTGTTTTGCAAATAAGACCATCTCTACCATTTTTCTAGATTTCACATAAATGCATTAATTTACAATGTTTGTTTTTCTCTTTCTGATTTACTTCACTATGTATGACAGTCTCTAGGTCCATCCACCTCTCTACATATGACCCATTTTTGTTCCTTTTTATGGCTGAGTAATATTCCATTGTATATTTGTACCACATCTTCTTTATCCATTCCTCTGCTGATGGACATTTTGGTTGCTTCCATGTCCTGGCTATTTTAAATAGTGCCACATGCAATTTTTCTGTAAATCTAAAAGCTAAAACTTATTTTTTTAAAGATACTAAAAACATTTATCTTTTCTCCCCTACAGTCCATTTTCCTTTAAAAATGATGTTTCTATACAAGCATGTTATGGAGAGCATACCAGCCTGCTCTGGGAGCTTAAGGGAGGCAGCAAGACTAGCCAATCAAGAGTCATCATCTCTCATCAGGCATCCTGTGATTTCAGCATTCATTCTTATGCTGTTCCACGTTTATTGTGGCCTAAACATTTACACACCATTCCTTAAAAGTCTGTGCTGGGCAGGAAGGTGTCTTAGTCTGCTCAGGCTGCCGTAACAAAATAGTAAATAGACTGAGTGGCTTAAGCAGCAGAAATTTATTTCTCACAGTTCTAGAGGCTGGCAGTCCAAGATCAAAGTATCAACAAGGGTAGGTTTCATTCTGAGGTCCTTTTCCTGTTGTAGGCGACCTCCATCGTATTGTGTGCTCACAGGACCTCTTCTTTGTGGAAAGAGAGACAGAAGTTTTCTTATGTCTCTTCTAATAAAGACAATAATCCAGTCAGGGGTCAGGGGGGTTAGGTAGGGGGTCCCACCCTCATGACGTCATCTAAACCTGGTTACCTCCCAAAGGCCTCATCTCCAAATACCATCACACTGAGGTTAGAACTTCAGCTTACACGGTTTGGGGGAACACTGTCATTCAGTTCACAGCAGCAGTCAAGGCCTCTGGACTCTGGAGTCAAACTACTTTGGTTCGCATCCTGACTTTACCCCTTATTACCTCTGTGACCTTAAACAAATTACTCTGTGATTGTCTGTGCTTCTGTTTCCTCAGCTGCAAAATGGGAGATATAGTCAGCCCTCAAATCCAGCATCTGAGGAGAACTGATTCTAGGGTTGCCCATAGATATAAAAATCCAGGGTTGCTCAACTCCATTATATACAAAACAATGTGGTATTTGCATATAATACACACAACCTCCCATATACTTTAAATCATCTCTAAAATGACATACTATACCTAATACAATGTAAATGCTAGAGAAATAATTGTAAATGCACTGTAAATGCTATGGAAATAGTTGCTGACATGCAGCAAATTCAGGTTTTTTGGGGAACTTTCTGGAATTTTTTTTCTTGAGTATTTTCTGTCCAAGGTTGGTTGAATCCTCCGCAAGGTTGGTTGAATCCTCCACTATGAAACTTGGAGGATCAGAAGGCTGATGTAGTAACAATACTTACCTTGCAGGTTTCTCTGCGGATTAAACAAGTCAATGTGTATGAAGTGCTTAGAACAGTGTCGGCATGTAAGTATCAGTGAATGCTATCTGTTATCATCATTATAATGATGCGATTCATTAGCTCCTCCTGGTAATTTTCTCAATGTATTCAACATAAAAATTGTCCTGAAATCAGATATGTTTGAGAAACACTGCAACAAACAATGGGGAATCTTTTTTTTTAAAGGGTTTTGAGCAGGGAGAATCCGCCCCCAGTGTTGTACTTTCTCTACAGATGTGCCCATCAAAGGTGCCGGCCAAAGTGGCCATTTCCTTCCTCTGTTCCTCATTTGTCCGGCTGGAATTTTATGTTCTTGGCACGTACTGACTTTTAACTTCGGGGGAAAAGGATGAAGTTACACACACATTCAGCCATATAAGACCGCCAATCTTGACTCCATCTCGTAGTGTTTTTTCGAAGGGAGTGAATTATATAAATAAAAACAGGCATCTAATGAATATAGTACTTAGTTCGGCATTCAGTTCCATGTGCATTCCAAGAATAATTTTAATGTCTTAACAAATGCCTACCTCTATTCCATGGTTGAGTTTTTAATAGTCATTTTCTTCCTTGCCTAGCTTGTGTTATATCACAGTTATGGATTGCACTTCCCTCCAATTAAGCTAAAATCTTCACGCATCTTCCACCATAACTTGTACTCTCACATGTTCCATTTTCAACTTGCTGCTCGTATTTTAGTGCCTGGCACCATACACAGACTGGGTGGTTTGTTTGTTTATTTTCAGTTTTTAATTGTGGTAAAAATACAACATCAAATACATCATCTTAAATGTTCAGTTCAACATGGACTGTATTTTTGTTGTTAATGCTTGTTTTATGGGCTTGCCTGCATTTAACTTGTGGACTGTGTGAACCCAGTGAATGTGTGCTCAGTTGCTAAGTCATGTCTGACTCTGCAACTCCATGGACGGTAGCCCACCAGGCCTCTCTGTTCATGGGATTTTCCTGGTAAGAATACTGGAGTGGGTTGCCATTTCCTCCTCCAAAGGATCTTCCCCACCCAGGGCTTGAACTGGTGTCTTCTGGGTTACGTGTGGATTCTTTACCACTGAGCCACCTGGGAAGGCCCCGAACCCAATGAATACATATTTGCTAAAAAAAAAAAAAAGTCCTCAGAATCATGGTAACAATATCCAGAAAAAATCCGTGAAAGGTTTTTCTTTGCTTCCTTTTTTTCTTTTAATGATCTAGGTCTGTTCCATGGGAAAAGACTTGGATTTCTAAGAAAATCTTAATAATACAGATAATGGTAATTGCTGTTATAAAACTCCCTGAACGGTTGATAATGCTTTCTGTTTCCCTGATACTTTATCTTTTGAACAAAGATAAAGCCCTCTAGTTCTCTCAGCCTTCTATTGAGGAAAGAAGTGGTTCCTGTCTGGTTCAGAAGGGAACCAGGAGGGAGTCAGCAAAAGGCACGGTGTCCCAGGGCATGCTGGGAATGGGAAGCGGGAAGGGTCCAGGCTGCTTCCCTGGGCTCCTCTCTATAGCTCCTTGCTTAGCTCAGCTAGACACTGTCACTCACATAGCTCTGCCAGTGAAGGGTCTACAGCCTGGTCACATCAAGACCATAGTTAAGTGGCAAATGAACAGTGCAGATAGTAAAGTAAGATATTCTGTGGTTGAAGGGTTAGAAAAGCCTCATGGGAGAAGTGAATTCTTTTTTTTTTTAATAAGTGAAATCTTTGATGCACCTTTAAAGAATAGATTGTTGGAGAAATGGAGGGAAAATTAAGGACCTACTATGCAGGAAGTGTAAAACAGGGGAGGAAATGAATAGAAAAATCAAGAAAAAAATGCATCTCTTTAAAACATTTTACTATTAATTTTCATCTTCTTTCCACCTTGAGTTGGTTGGATTGGCTTTTGCCAGTTGCAAATTCTTTTTTTTTTTTTTTGCTTTCGCTTCTTCTTGAATCCTTGATGCAACCTCTAGCATTTACCTTTTTATATTTTCATGGATGAAAAATAGATCTATCTTTTCTGTGCTTTGGACCTTGACTTCCTGAGGGTAGAGGTCATGGCTGTGATGGGCAGCAAAGTTCCTGGGAAAAATACAAAGAGCTATTCCTTGCCTGAATCTGGCATAGATCCAAGGTTAGACTTCTCTCCTGGCAAGAGATCCTGGGAGCAGTGTTGGAGGGCAGGGGTAATTATACCTTCAGACACTTCTAGGGTGCCTGTGACCACCTAACCTTGGGAAGGACCTCCCCCATCACGGACCTTGAGTGTCTCCTGACCAAGATCACAGGTGGAATTTCTGTGTTCATCCGACAGCAATATTGACCAGGTTAACGGTCAGGTCTGGCTGACATTTGGACCCTGAAGGTATTGATCAGCTTTGCAGTATCTCCTGACCCTCTGGGGTCTCCATTTGGTTACTCAACTTATCCTGATCATGTGGTTTAGACAAGAAGAAAGGACTTCTGGGCAGAATGCCAATAGGAAGATTGTCACTCAGAAAACAACACCCCCTTTTATTTATGGTCTTTTCCTTTTCCCCCATTAAATTAGATTTTGCTTTCTCACACTACTTAGGTGAAAGAGACAAAGACCTGTGTTTAATATGCAAAAGCTGTAGTTCACATCCCACTTGCTGTTATCCTTGCAAAAAGATTTCTTTCAATGCTTTAAAACCCTTTAGCTATTTACTTTCATTGCGTGGGTTACATTTACCTATTTTTTGTTACAAGTTTTATATAGCATAATCACAAGGAAAGGGAAGCAGTTCTGTTCCACGTTTTTTTTTTTTTTCCTAGCTAGTCATCCCATTGAATTTTTGTTAAAAAGAGGAAGAAGAAGAAAATTCTACCTGGATTTCATGTAAAGGAAATGCAAATAACTATAAGATTTGATTTCAAAAATAATTTTTTATCTTACTTTTCAAAACAGAGAATAAAATCACTGACACAGTAAGTATAAAAGGACTATATCCTCTAAATTTCTTTTGGTTTCCTTATCTGTAAAATGAGAAGTTTACCCCAAATAGATTATTTTTGAGTTTCTTTCTAGTTTAATATTTATGATTTACAGGAAGGTATAGCACTATTTTTGTTGGAATACATCATTTAAAAAAAGAGAGAGAGAAAATTTGGCCTAGAGTAGATTGGTGATCACCACTTAAGACCCCCAGTCCTGAAAATGGTCAGAATTGGAGTGAATAGAAGGAAGTAGACCGTCCTCCATGGGGTCATTGTATCTGGAGTTTAAAATTTGCAGCTAAGGATTTTGAGGCAAGTAACAAAGTCTGTGAAGTGGTGGAGTGAGAGTCCAGGGGGATGGTAGGAACCCTGGGCAATAGAAGAGCTGAGCCCACTTAAAACCATGAAATTAAAAATGGACACCATGTACATTAAAAACGGCACTGCCCCAAGCACACAGATCTATGGCTGCATCTGGTCTACCGGCTTCTAGCTTCCCGCTTTTAAATTCAAATCCAGCCAATCCCTTTATTTTTCAAGTAAAAATCAGAGGTCCAGAGAGGGGCAGTAATTTGCCTGAAGTCACACAGCTATTTAGGGATATAGCAAGGACAAGAAGCTAGGTTTCTTGATACCTAAGTCAGTGTTCTTCCCTCTGATTAGCCACCAGCTTAGATCTATTCAGGTCTACTGATTGTCAACACAGAATGAGTTGTTATAGTCTTGCTGCTCTTGTCTGAAAATTGATTATAACAATATCTACTTCTTAAAAATATTAAAAGGCGATCTATGTTTTAAATAGTGTTGGCCTGTTGAGTCACTATTAAATCATGAATATTCTAGAACAGCACCTTCCAACAGCCACAGAGGTAGTTTGAAATCTTCCCGTAGCCACATTAACAAAAGTAAACACATAATGTCAAAAATACTATCATTTCAACTTTTAATAAGAATTATTAATGAGACACATATTCCTCTTTTAATACAAATCTTTAAAATCTGGGGTGTATTTTATACTTGCAGCATATTCTTAATTTGGACAATCACATTTCAAGGGCTCAGTAGCCACTGTGGCTACCATACTGGACAGTGAAGTTCTGGAAACTTCTTTATATTCCATTCTCACTCTTCTGAAAGCGAACCAGAGCAAAAGTCCCCAGAGGTTTGTCTCTTTCAAGCCTCCAATTGCTAGTTAATTAAATCCCTAAGCAACAGCTGAGTCATTGTAACTGCGGAAGAGAATTTAAGATATCTGTCTTAAAGCCAAGGACACAGCTCCCCACCTTGAAGGCGGAAGAGTCTGCATCGAATCAGGTGCCCTTGTGTGAGAGCAGAGCAGAGATGTCATTGACAAGGATTGAGGAAAGCACAGAAATGAATCCTGTTAGGGTCACTATTTTCCTCCAAGCCACTATCAAGGAGAGTCTACAGTGCTTTACTCAGTCCTCACAGCCTATCCAGAGGTGAGTACTACATTATAGCCCATTTTATGGAGGAGGAAACTGAGGCACAGAGAGGCCATAGAGCTTGCCTGAAGTCCTGTAGCTAGTAATCAGCACAGCTTGTGCCCAACTCCTAGATCTGATGGACTTCAGCACCTAGTTCTTAATCGCTAGACTGTACTTGGGGGTATTCTCACACCATCTCCAAATACCCTGAAGCACCACATGGAATACTTGTATTAAAATGTGCATAATTGTTTGGTGTTTACATATAATTTATTATTGTGTGTATGACTGCATGGTCTATTTTTAGGCATCTTTTCGTCTAAAAGGGTATCACTGCTTCCCAATAAAGTGGTCAGTTCAGTTCAGTTCTCAGTCATGTCTGACACTTTGTGACCCTACAGACTCCAGCATGCCAGGCTTCCCTGTCCATCACTAACTCCCGGGCTTGCTCAAACTCATGTGCATTGAATCGGTGAGGCCATCCAACCATCTCATTCTCTGTCGTCCCCTTCTCTTCCTGCCTTCAATCTTTCCCAGCATCAGGGACTTTTCCAATGAGTCAGCTCTTCTCATCAGGTGGCCAGAGTATTGGAGCTTCAGCTTCAGCACCAGTCCTTCTAATGAATATTCAGAACTGACTTCCTTTAGGATGGACTGGTTTGATCTCCTTGCAGTCCAAGGACTCTCAAGAGTCTTCTCCAACACCACACTTCAAAAGCATCAGTCCTTTGGTGCTCAGCTTTCTTTATAGTCCAACTCTCACATCCATACATGACTACTGGAAAAACCATAGCTTTGACTAGATGGACCTTTGTCAGCAAAGTAATGTCTCTGCTTTTTAATATGCCTTCTAGGTTGGTCACAGTTTATCTTCCAAAGAGCAAGCATCTTTTAATTTGGCTGCAGTCACCATCTGCAGTGATTTTGGAGCCCCCAAAATAGTCTGTCACTGTTTCCCCATCTATTTGACATGAAGTGATGAGGCTGGATGCCATAATATTAGTTTTTTGAATGTTGAGTTTTAAGCAGATTTTTCACTCTTCCTTTTCACTTTCATCAAGAGGCTCTTCGTTCCTCTTCCGTTTCTGTGGTAAGGGTGGTGTCATCTGCATATCTGAGATTAATGACATTTCTCCCAGCAATCTTGATTCCAGCTTGTGCTTCATCCAGCCCGGCATTTCACATGATGTACTCTGCATAAAGTTAAATAAGCAGGGTGACACTAGACAGCCTTAACGTACTCCTTTTCCTATTTGGAACCAGTCTGTTGTTCCATGTCCAGTTCTAACTGTTGCTTCCTGACCTGCATACAGATTTCTCAAGAGGCAGGTCAGGTGGTCTGGTATTCCCATCTCTTTCAGAATTTTCCACAGTTTGTAGTGATCCACACAGTCAAAGGCTTTGGCATAGTCGATAAAACAGAAGTAGATGTCTTTCTGTAATTCTCTTGCTTTTTCTATGATCCAACAGATGTTAGCAATTTGATCTCTGGTTCCTCTGCCTTTTCTAAATCCAGCTTGAACATTTGGAAGTTCTTGGTTCATGTACTGTTGAAGCCTGGCTTGGAGAATTTTGAGCGTTACTTTGCTAGGGTGTGAGTTGAGAGCAATTATGAGGTAGTTTGAGCATTCTTTGGCATTGCCTTTCTTTGGGATTGGAATGAAAACTGACCTTTTCCAGTCCTGTGGCCACTGCTGAGTTTTCCAAAATTGCTGGCATATTGAGTGCCACACTTACTCATCATCATCTTTTAGGACTAAAATAAAGTGGTAGTTTTTTAAAAAATTTAAGTATAGTTACTGTACAATATAAGTGATTCACAATATTTAAAGGTTACACACCATTTTTAGTTATAAAATATTGGCTATACTCCCATGTTGTACAATATATCCTTGTCCCTTATTTTATACCTAATAATTTGCATCTCTTGCCCCTC
Organism: Oryx dammah; assembly: GCF_014754425.2. NCBI lineage: Eukaryota > Metazoa > Chordata > Mammalia > Artiodactyla > Bovidae > Oryx > Oryx dammah. Next base: position 9,565,813 of record NW_024070205.1, read on the forward strand.
TAAGCTAGTATTGCCCCTCCCCTTTTCTCTTAGAGTGGCAGTTCCTTAATCATTCTCTTTGCTATTCCTTTGCACCCAATCACTGTTTCTTGTGGACTCTTGGAAGCAAACTGCATGAAGAAGACACACAGAGAGCAAAGAAGTAGGAAGTAGGTGCCAGGAATCAGTGGTGCTGGCTATTGGCAGAGGACTTGGCATATCTATAGCCTCTGATCTGATGTGGGAGGGGAGGAAAATAGCAGCAGCTCTGTTTGTCTATTAATTTTTCTTCCTTCAATATCTCCTATTAGAATGGATGCTGATGTTTGAAGTCATATGATATCCATAATCCAAATGTGGCTTCAGCATAGATTATATTCAGTTATTTCTCAATATTCTCAGAGATGTGGCCTGCACTGGTGCTGATGGGGGCAGCACCAAGAGTTATTCACAGACTCAGCCCGGGGAGTTGGGGGTGGCCCTGAAGTCAAATGGGAATGATCTAGGTGTTAGTTACAGCTTCAGACTCCAGAGGAGAAAAGGCTCCAGGCTGCTTTAGCGACACAAACCTCTAGGACACCCCCAGTCTGAGCTTGGTCTGTGAATGGCTAGCTTCTCTGGGCTCCCTTTAGAGTGCTCTTCTCACCTTGCGGACTTACTGAAACCCCCAGCCCAGTGCCTAACACATGGTAAGTGCCTAAAACCTCTGAGCCACCACACTGAACCCACTAGTGAAACCACTTTACAAAGAGTAAAGGCTGTCACTCATATACTTCTTTATAGAACGTATTAGTAGAAACCTTTGTTCTTGAATTGTCAGAACCTTTTTGATTGTGGGGCAAGAAGGGAGAATTCTATATTTTCTTGGAAATCAGCAAACAAACAGAGGTTCAGAGGGCTTAAGTTAATGGTCCTTACAGTTTCAGGTATCAGATTCCACATCCCAGGGGTCTCCCATGGCCTGGAGAAGGAGCTGGAAGGCTGTTGATTCCTCTCCTCCCCCACCCCTTGTGGGCCCTCTGCTCAGTCAAGAGAGCCACCTTTTAGAGAAGGGTGACAGAGCCACCCTCAGTTCTAGGACAATAAGAAGCTGCTCCCCTGGCTTAGCACCCTTGACTGGGGACCATCCTGATGCCAGGTACTGGGCTAAGTGCTGAGGATGTAAAGACAGACAAGACAGGTGAGGAACTCACATTCCAGTAGGGGTTCCTGGAGGTTTCTACTGCAGACCTATGAGAGAAATGGGGTGCATGTGCTCTTGGAAACAGCAAAAGTCAGAGTAAAGGCAAAATGTCAACAAGAGCCCCAAAGCAAGAAAAGTCACAGTGTGAACATGAAAGAGACAACTGCAAAGAAAGCTGATTGACTTCTAAGCTCCCCACCCCACTGCCATTCCCAATATTCTCTGAGAATGTCTTGTGGCTAGAAAGGTCTTGGTGAAGACTGGCCATACCTTGCACTAGTTGACCCCAAGAGCAGTGGGGAACAGCTCCCATCTGAGGGCTTCCTCCTCACCTGGACAGATGAGGGGCTACAGCTGGGGTGCCGGGGTGGGAGATGGGAGATGGGAGATGAGAAGGGGATGTAGTGTCTGTCATTTCTATTGACTAAGCCTCTTGTGGTTCTGGTTTGGCTGTGTATCACTGGTTTTGTGTTATAACGTGTGTGACTCTGCTTGTGAATTTAATCCTGGGAGTTACATTATTTCATCACAAGAGTGTAACTCAGGGAGCAAATGGAGGCAGATCAAAGAGACTCTTCCTCTAGCCGGGTGGTTGGATGAAGGGGAACCCCACCACCACCAACCATCACAGAGCTTGCTTTGCTCTTCAATAGGGTGCCACCCAGGTGGGATGTTTTTGTTCCATTGGCAGGGAGGGAGTACCCATAGGCTAATATGAAGGCTCTTGGCTTCTGGAAACGAAAAGTTCATTTTTCAGTAAGGAAGAAGCCAGTGACCGTCTCCCCGCTGCCTGTCTCGGCCCTGCCCAGCTTCCCAGCTACTGTAACCTCTGAGCTTTTACCCATCCTCAGTGACCCACCCACTGGGAACACTGACCAGTGACCTGGCAGATGTTCCCCTGGCAGAAAATTCAGTTCCATTTAATGCCTAAAGGCCAGCTGCATACCTGAACGGCTCCATTACTGCTGAGAATGCTCTCAGAAGCTCATCTCCCATCTTCTCAGAGGGGCTTGGTATTGAATGGTGTGAGGGGCCCATCCTGAAAAGACAAGTGATGCTGACGTTGACTGACCGCTAGGTACTGTTGGGCCTAAATGAATCCTCACCACAAGCTTAAAGAAATCTATAGCGATCTCTGCCGCACGGATGAGGACACTGAGGTTCAGGGAAATGAAGTGCCTTGACCATAGTCACACAGCCCGCAGCTGACTGGGGCTGCGTCTCCCTGTAGAGCTGTGTAACACCAAGGCCTGTGCCATCCCACCACATCACTGGGCCTTTTGACATTTTGGGCGCCACACAGATAACAACGTAACATTCTGGTGCAGAGCTGCCAGCTGAGGCAGGAGACAGCTGTAGCTTGTTTGTAGCCCCGCCCCCTTGTTGGGAAAGTAAATCTGCTCAGCCCCCAGGGTTTCCCCTCCAGTGAAAGACCTGGGCCCTGGTATTTTAGTAAACTCCCGGTGGTTCTAGTGGGACATCCTGGCCAAAGGCCACTGAACAAGGCCTTCTCTAAGCCCATACTGCATGCACCCTTGGATTACTGGGTACTGACTACTGTCCAGGCATTTTATATTCCTCATCTCATCTAATCCTCCTTAAAGCCCTGTCAGGTAAAGAAATTTCAGTAAACCATGCAAGATACCAAACTGGAGAATGGCAGACCAGGGACACAGACACGGGCAACCTAGCATCAGAGGTTGCGGAATTAGCCACTACCCCACATGGGTCAAGGCTTCCCTGGCGGCTCAGCTGGTAAAAAATCTGCCTGCAATGCAGGAGACCTGGGTTCGATTACTGAGTTGGGAAGATGCCCTGGAGAAGGGAACGGCTACCCACTCCACTCTTCTGGCCTGGAGAATTCCACGGAAGGAGGAGCCTAACGAGCTACAGTCCATGGGTCACAAAGAGTCAGACACGACTGAGAGACTTTCACTTCACCACATGGCTCACCACTCTCTGCCACCTCTTAACAGGGTCTTCTGGGAAAAATATCTTCCCTCTGGGGACATAAATTGACTAGTAGGAATAACTCACTAACCACAGGCCTGAAGTGGGTAGAATATTTTGAGACAAACAGTTTTCAACATTTCCCTCCTTTTCTACTTCAGGTCAGCTGCCACAGATATGCCAGCTTTTCTGATGATGGCCAGTTCCACTGATTCCTGACATTTATCTCCAACTCTTTGCTTTCTGTGTCCCCACCCACCCACCCATCGACCCCATACAGTTTGTTTCTGGCACCACCAGAAACAGTAAGTGAGTGAAAAGGAATAACAAAGAGAAAGATTAAGAAGCCACCACTTTATTGGGAAGTGGTGATCCTGTTTCCGATTGAAATTGGCCTGAAAAAAATAGGCCACTGAGTCATGCTGACAATAATTTTACTTGCTTTTACCCATGGGCCACAGGCACTATTTCAAGTAATTTACAAATATAATTCATTTAATCTTTACAAGAACCCCACTAAGGAAGGCTGTATTACTATTCTCATTTTCTATGTGAGGACAATGAGGCAGGCAAGGTTTAAGTAACTTGACCCAAGTCTCTCAGATTTGAATGTTGGGGCCATGGTTTGAACCCTGGCATTCTTGCTCTGAAAAAAACTGGGTTAGCTGCTAACCTTGGGAGCAGCCTTTAAGATAGTGGTGGACTCTGCCCAGGAGTAGAGGAGTTCACTCTGAATGACCTCCCACTGGTCACCATCTCGTCTCCAACTTGTATCCATATTACAGTCCATAGGCTTGCAAAGAGTCAGGCATGACTGATGACTACACTTTCACTTTTCATATATATATGTATATACATATGTACAGTTGATTTACAACTGTTCAACTGTTGATTCAGGTGTAAAACAAAGTGATTCAGTTTATATATATCTATATATCTATATATATGTTCTTTTTTGGGCTTCCCTGGTGGCTCAGAATCTGCCTGCAGTGTGGGAGCCCAGGTTCAATCCCTGAGTTGGAAAGATCCCCTGGAGAAGGAAATGGCAACCCACCCCAATATTCTTGCCTGGAGAATTCTATGGACAGAGGAGCCTAGTGGGCTACAGTCCATGGGGTCGCAAAGAGTCAGACACGACTCAGCAACTAAGCACAGCACACACAATGAGAGGACTAAGCAGATGTTACAACTGACTCAAAGGAATCCAAAGGACAACACATTTATCAATCAGGAATATTGCAAAGAATTTGCAAATAGATATAAAACTGGTTTTTCTAGGGTGGGGAGAAGAAATGTTGTCCCTCCACTAGACAGAATTCATTTGAATGTCCATGGGTTAGCATAATTAATTTATATTACTATCAGTTCTCTACTACCCACAGAGTTTTAAAATAAAACAAAGGCAACGAAAGGTTAGAATCAAATAATCCTAAAGGGTATGTTTTGAACAACGCACGATGTCTGTGGTCTGATTCTTCTTTTGGTTGTTTCTTTGGACTCTCATTCGTGGCGTTTTACTTCTTTGTATATTTTATCATTTGTTTTTTAAAACTGTGAGTTTTGTTTTGCTTTTGGCCATGTCAACATGGCCTGTGGGATCTTAGTTCCCCAACCAGGGACTGAACCCGGGCCCTCAGCAGTGAGAACACAAAGTGCTAACCACTACCACCAGGGAATTCCTTAAAAAACTGTGAGTTTATATTTATTGGGTCTTTACCGGCTGGGATTCTCTGAGACCTGGCTAAGCCTGGTGTGTTCCACAAGAGAGGATTTACACTTACTTCTTCTGAGTGCTCAGAGTCACCGCCTACCCAGACACAATTTAAATGAAATTCTCAATTTGAGGTTGTCAAGAATATGTAAGTAGAGTGAATTTGAACCCTAAACCTGAGTCAAGAAATGGCTTATGCTAACACATATCTCAAGGGAACTTTTTGGTTTTTTTTTCTCTCAAACTGAGAGCAAAAGCCAAGAGAAGTAATTCCTTGTTAAGTCCTTTTGTAGGGTACTCCACTTCCACTGCAATTCGACCCTGCAGAAGCCCAGGTTTTTATTAGGGTATCTGATCCTTAAGCTTCTGTGGCCTTCTGGTTGCTAGAAACTGACAGATGTTTCTTCATGGTACCTCTGGCTTTAGCATTCACTTACCTCTCTAGACTTTTCTATTGCTTTTTTTGCCTTTTAGTTTTTCCTTTTCGGTCTGTGTGTTTATGAGAAGGGGGGTAATATATAGGCACAGAGGCTCAGCAATACATTTTTAAAGTTTAAAAAAAAATTTTAGGTTATTTTTAGATATTTTAGGTATTTTTTACAGACAGGATTTTTAAGAATGTCTGCTCCACCATATTGTGGGGCACAGAAGTTATCTGCTAGTGCTAAGGTGTAGATCACAACAAACTGTGGGAAATTCTTCAAGAGATGGGAATACCAGACCACTTACCTGCCTCCTGAGAAATCTGTATGCAGATCAGGAAGCAACAGTTAGAACTGGACATGGAACAACCACTGGTTCCAAATCGGGAAAGGAGTATGGCAAAGCTATATATTGTCACCCTGCTTACTTAACTTATATGCAGAGTACATCATGAGAAATGCTGGGCTGGATAAAGCACAAGCTGGAATCAAGATTGCTGGGAGAAATATCAATAACCTCAGATATGCAGATGACACCACCTTTATGGCAGAAAGTGAAGAGGAACTGAAGAGCCTCTAGATGAAAATGAAACAGGAGAGTGAGAAAGCTAGCTTAAAACTCAGCATTCAAAAAACTAATATCATGGCATCCAGTCCCAACACTTCATGGTGAATAGATGGGGAAACGATGGAAACAGTGACAGACTTTATTTTCTTGGGCTCCAAAATCACTGTAGATGGTGACTGCAGCCATGAAATTAAAAGATGCTTGCTACTTGGAAGAAAAGCTGTGACCAGCCTAGACAGCATATTAAAAAGCAGAGACATTACTCTGCTGACAAAGGTTCGTATAGTCACAGCTATGCTTTTTTCCAGTAGTCATGTATGGATGTGAGAGCTGGACTACAAAGAAAGCTGAGCACCAAAGATTTGATGCTTTTGAAGTGTGATGTTGGAGAACTCTTGAGAGTCCCTTGGACTGCAAGGAAATCCAACCAGTCTATCCTAAAGGAAAATAGTCCTGAATATTCATTGGAAGGATTGATGCTGAAGCTTAAACTCCAATACTTTGGCCACCTGATGAGAAAAGATGGCTCATTGGAAAAGACCCCTAATGCTTGGAAAGATTAAAGGCAGGAGGAGAAGGGGATGATAGAGGATGAGATGGTTGGATGGCCTCACCTACTCAATGGACATGAGTTTGAGCAAGCTCCAGCAGTTGGTGATGGGTAGGAAAGTCTGAGTGCTGCAGTCCATGGGGTCGCAAAGAGTCAGACACGACTGAGCGACTAAACTGAACTGAACTGCAAGTAGTAGCATATGGTAATAATATAAACCTGGGATCTGGGCTAGTTCATTTAGAATGGCTACTGTATGTCTGGGACTGTACTAGACATTGTGGACAAAATTCTGCCCTTGGCCTCAGGTTGATGCCTGGTTCCATCTCTTTCATAAAGTTAGAACTGCATTGAATTTGTGCTATTTACCAGGTGTATTAACTTAAATACATTTCTTAAACTATAAAAAGGAGCTATATTCTTCACAGACAATGGTGAAGACTAAGTGGACTAAACTAGTGGATATCAGAACAATTTCTGATGTAAGTACAAGAACCTCCAATTTAATATGAGTTAGGAGATCTTCCCGACCCAGGAATTGAACCCAGGTCTCCTGCATGGTAGGCAGATGCTTTACCATCTGAGCCACCAGGGAAGTTCCAAGCAATAAAAACATTATCACGTCATCAGTTAGGAAGTCCAGAGTTATCCCAGGTTTCAGGGGAGAATATCAGGACTCTTGGCTCTGCCATTCTCTCTGTGCTGACATTTATCCTGAGGCTGATAACACGATGAATGCAAACAATTTCAGGAATGTCATCCAAACACAATACCCAGAGAGAAAAGCTATCTCTTTCTGTGTCTCTTTCCCAGAACCTTCCCCCTCCCCTCCAAAAAGAGTTCCCTTCATATTTTATTGGCCAGAATTATATCACATGACCCTTCCTGTGCCAGTTAGTTAATATCAAGGGAAATGGAAATATTGTGATTGGTTTAGATGGATTAACATTTATCTTTGGAATCAGGGGATAGATCACCTTTCTCTAAGCCTCAAAATGAAAGAAGAGATGAACAAGACTGGAGCCCTGTCAACACAAAAGAAAGGGAGAAATGCAAGTTGAACAGGCCACCAACAGTTTCTGCAGCAGTCTGCAAATGCCCAGGATAACGACGACCACTTGGCAGGTGCCCGTCCCAGAAATGTTAGTCACCACTGCTCTCAACTACAGCCAAACCTAATCTATACAAGCTGGACTGAGGGCAACCTCTTAATGCACCTCTCCACTTGGAAATCAAGTCATTTGTCAGCGCCAGTGAAAATTTTTCAAAAGGTTGAGATTATACAGTCTCCAGACGTGGATGCTGACTCTGCACACCTTGTTGCCTGCTGCACAGCACAGCACATGGCCAAGCCAGTGCTCTTGGGTTGACCAGTTGTTCCTTCTGCTCTCCTCTGTGTTATAGCTTCCTTATAGTTTTTATTCTACAACTGGTAAAGGACGCCTCACCTGGATAGCACCTCCATCCTCCCTGTCCCCCAAGCAAATACCCTGCCTGGGAGGCATGACAGCCAGCCCTGTCCTTCTACTTCAAATAAAATACAATAAATATGGAAGTAAAAAAACCAGACAGGCAAAAAGCAGACTTAGAAAGACAGAATAAGGAAAACACACATATCTTTACAAAAGCAAGTGAGGATAAAAGGAGGCAGAGGAATGATCTCTGAGCCTACTGGAGGGCTGGGAAATCTGATATCATTTTTTTAAAAAAACTACTTTTGAGATTTAAAGATTTATTACTATCTTCCCTTCCTAATAGCCCTCTTTTCAGCAGTTTCATTATTCATCTGGAGGCAGGAGGAGAACAAAGGATTTTTCCTTCTCAAGAAACACCCTCTCCTTCCTTGCCTCCACACCCCTGTCCTAGGAATCCATGACTCCAGGAAACGTTTTCAGATAAAACAATTCCAGTTACTGGAAAATCTTAAGGTTTTCCTCTGTGGGTCTGCTGCAGTGGCCTGGCCTCTGACTCACAAATAAAAGACATTTACTAAGAGATAGTAACACCTTTTGTGTAATTACAACTTACTTTTTCTTTCCCGTATTGACTCCTCAATCACACAGTGATGAAGGTTGAAATGAATCAGTGGTTTTCAAACTGTGCGTGTGTGTGTGCATGCGGAACGTGCCTGTATTTAAACAGAAGAACATCGTTTTGAATTATGCTATTTTATGTGGAACCCCAACAGGAAAACCAGATAAAAGCAGATATGTTTTGGTTGAAGAGAGAGTGGGAGTGGAAGGGTTAAAAAAGTGAAGAAAGCGTGTTTTTAAAGGCCCCATTCTTGGCCCCAGAAGCTCGCAAAGTATTGCCCCAAGCTGGGTCTTCTCAAATATAACCAGAGATGTCTCTCAGATAACTTTTTTAAAGCAAAGAAATTAAACTTGGCACATAAAGGTAAATTATCTTAATTCATCTCCCCCTTTCTATTTTCTTCCTTCTCTCCTCAGACAGTGGCTATCAAGACAATGTTGTTGTTGCTTAGTCGCTCAGTCGTGTCTGACTTATTTGCAACCCCATAGACTGCAGCCTGCCAGGCTCTTCTGTCCGTGGGGTTTCCCAGGCAAGGATACTAAAATGGGGTTGCCATTTCCTTCTCTAGGGGATCTTCCGGACCCAGGAATCAAACCTACGGCTCCTGCTTGGCAGGTGAATTCTTTACCACTGAGCCACCAGGGAATACTGGCCTCCTAAAAATGTTTAGGTCCTAGTCCCCTAGAAGCTGTGGATACATTACTTTACATGGCTAAAGGGAACTTACAGATGTAATTTAATTAAAGAAGTCGAGATGGGGAGATTATTCTGGATTATGCTGCTAGGCCCAGTGTAACCATAAGTATCTTTACTAGAGGGAGGGTCAGGGTCAGAAGACATGTAGTGATAAAAGCAGAAGTTAGTGTGGTGGGGCCAAGAGCCAAGGGATGTGGGCAGCGTCTAGAAGCTGGAAAAGGCAAGGATTCTCTCCTAGAACCTCCAGAAGGAACTCAGCCCTGCTGACTCGCTGCAGACTTCTACCGTGAAAACTGTAAGATTATAAAGTTGTATTCTTCAAAGTTACTGAGTTGGTGCTAGTTTGTTATAGCAGCAATAAGATACTAGTACAATGAGTTAAACATGTTTCCACCTGGTCCATGTTTTTATACTTGAACTAAGTGGAGAGATAGAAATAAATAGAGAAGATAATTTTATTTATTTTCTATCCTCACTTCATGTTTTTGAGAATCTATCCATTTGATACATGAATATCTAGCTCATCTGGTTTAACTGCTGTATAGCATTTTGTCATATGAATATATCATAGTTTATGTCATTCTCTAACATGGGGATTCGGATGTTAAAAATTTTTCACAGCAATAAACATCCTTGTTCATATTTCCTCACACACTGCTGTCCTATACATATACATGGAAGTTTACTAGAGTGTATATCTAGAATTTTCAGATTCTAGCTTTTCCCCAGTGTCCAGATTACACATAGCTCCAGTCTGCTGAACCAGAGGCTGCCTCTGAGAAAGAGAATAGGGTTTGGAGGGAAGGACTGGGAGAATAACATTCTCATTCACCTTAATTCTTTGATATTTGTATTTTTTATGGCTGTGTATTACTGCAGTAAAAAGAAACATTATTCAGATGTTTAGGACATAAAATGGAGAGCCTCAGGCTGGCTGCAGCTGGCAGACAAGCTTTGTTTGGCTCACAGAGGGTTTAAAACATATTAAAACATAACTATAATGAGGTAGCACCTCACACTGGTCAGAATGACCTTCATAAAAAACTCTACACATAATAAAAGCTGGAGAGGGTGTAGAGAAAGGGGAACCCTCCTACACTGTCGGTGGGAAGGTAAATCGGTGCAGCCACTATGGAGAACATTATGGAAGTTCCTTAAAATACTAAGTGCTGCCATATGATCCAGTAATCCCACTCCTGGAAATTCATTTGGAGAAAACTCTAATTCTAAAAGATGCATGCTCCCCAGTGTTCATAGCAGCACTATTTATAATATGATACAAATTAACTTACTTAGAAAACAGAGACTCACAGACACAGAAAACAACTTTATGGTTACCAAAGGGAAAAGGGACTTCTCTGATGACTCAGCGGGTAAAGAATCTGCAGGAGACACAGGAGACACTGGTTCGATCCCTGGGTTGGGAAGATCCCCTGGAGGAGGAAATGATGACCCACTCCAATGTTCTTGACTGAAAAACCCCATGGACGGAGGAACCTGGCGGGCTACAGTCTATGGGGTCGCAAAGAATCAGATACGACTGAGCGACTAAGAACACACAGCACACAACGTGGAAAGGTGTTATGTGAAGGCCGCTCAGTTGTGTCTGACTCTTTGCGACCCACGGACTATACGGTCCATGGAATTCTCTAGGCCAGAATACTGGAGTGGGTAGCCTTTCCCTTCTGCATGGCATCTTCCCAACCCAGGGACTGAACCCAGGTCTCCCTCATTGCAGGCAGATTCTTTACCAGCTGAGCCACAAGGGAAACCCAAAAATACTGGAGTGGGTAGCCTATCCCTTCTCTAGCCGATCTTCCCAACCCAGGAATTGAACCTGGGTCTCCTGCTATCTCCCGGATTTTTTACCAACTGAGCTATCACGGAAGCAGGGGAGGGATAAATTAGGAGTTTGGGATTGGCAGATGTAAGCTACTGCATATAAAGTAGATAAACAATAAGGACTTACTGTATAGCACAGGGAACTACATTCAATCTCTTATAATAAACCATAGGAAAGAATATACATATATTTATATATCAGTCACTTTGCTATATATCAGAAACTAGCACAACATTATGAATCAACTATACTTCCATTAAAAATATTGAAATGTTCATTTATATTAAATAGGAGATTTCACATAAAATCCAAAGTTCCAACTTCCCTTGAAATGTTATAAGAGTTGGAAACACTGGCAATAATTGGCAAGAGCAAAGTTGGGCTGCTCCCCTAAGTGGAGCAATTGTTCTCTTGTTTTGCCACAGTCCCCATCGCACTCTGTCGCCTGACACCCTGCTCATATTCCTCATTCATTTCATATTCTAGCCTTCTGTAGGCATTTGAACTTGGCCACCCCAGCTACAGTTGCTAGACAGAAAAACAGAACTTCAGTTAAATTTGAACTTCAGGCAATCAACAAATAAGATTTTAGTATTTGTCCCAAATAATGCTGGACATCTTGAATTTTTATTCATTAAATCTATCAGCTCTAACCCACATCCCTAGCGCTTCATAACCTGGCCTCTTCATTCCAACTTTATCTCTCATTAATCTCTGCAGAGTACATTATGAGAAACACTAGGCTGGAAGAAGCACAAGCTGGAATCAAGATTGCCAGGAGAAATATCAATAACCTCAGATACGCAGATGACACCACCCTTATGGCAGAAAGTGAAGAGGAACTAAAAAGCCTCTTGATGAAAGTGAAAGAGGAGACCGAAAAAGTTGGCTTAAAGCTCAACAATCAGAAAACGAAGATCATGGCATCTAGTCCCATCAGTTCATGGGAAATAGATGGGGAAACAGTGTCAGACTTTATTTTTGGGGGCTCCAAAATCACTGCAGATGGTGACTGCAGCCATGAAATTAAAAGACGCTTACTCCTTGGAAGGAAAGTTATGACCAACCTAGATAGCATATTGAAAAGCAGAGACATTACTTTGCCAACAAAGGTCCGTCTAGTCAAGGCTATGGTTTTTCCAGTGGTCACGTATGGATGTGAGAGTTGGACTATGAAGAAAGCTGAGCACCAAAGAATTGATGCTTTTGAACTGTGGTGCTGGAGAAGACTCTTGACAGTCCCTTGGACTGCAAGGCGATCCAACCAGTCCATTCTGAAGGAGATCAGTCCTGGGTGTTCATTAGAAGGACTGATGTTGAAGCTGAAACTCCAATACTTTGACCACCTGATGCGAAGAGTTGAGTCATTGGAAAAGACCCTGATGGTGGGAGGGATTGGGGGCAGGAGGAGAAGGGGACAACAGAGGTTGAGATGGCTGGATGGTATCACCGACTCGATGGACATGAGTTTGAGTGAATTCCAGGAGCTGGTGATGGACAGGGAGGTCTGGCATGCTGTGATTCATGGGGTCACAAGATTCGGACACGACTGAGCGACTGAACTGAACTGAATCTCTTTTACAGGCTTTAATTTCTGGCCACATCAGACTGCTCACCAGTTTCCTGAATATGTTATTTGTAATCTTCTGTCTTGGAGATTCTACTTCCGTTCCTCTCCGGTCATATAAGATTAAATGAACAGCCTTCTAGACCAAGTGGATGTTTCCACCCCTGCAGAAAGTTTCTCTGCCTTGGGGATCACTTCTTTCTGCCAATGCTTGTAGCAGTATTGGTAGAACTCTCTCAGCATTTATCATTTTGAACTACAGTGATACTTATTTTTTCCAAGTAGAACAGTTCTCCAACTAGATGATAGATAATCCTTGAGGTTTTACTCATTATTGTATCCCCACGGCCTAGCAAATCTTTGAAAATAACGGGGAGTTGGTATAAGTGTGTACATGTAAGACGTAAGGATGATATATCATTTAGCTTTTCATAACAAACTACCCCTAAACTTCACGACTTGAAATAACAAGTGTTTATTGTAGCTCATGATTCTGTGGGTTGGTTGGGTGGTTCCTCTGATCTGGGCTGGTTTGTTTGGGACTGGATGGTCTGGGATGGCCTCACTTGTAGATCCGGAGCCTCAAGTGACTTGCAGGAGAACAGTGGGTGTGGTCAGAGCCTCTTTATTTGGTACCTGTCATCCCCGAGGGGATTTGTTCACGTGGTGGTAATGGGTTCCCAGCAGAGAGAGCCTCCAATGTGTCAAATTTGCTATCATCCACTTGCCAAAGGCTTCCCTGGTGGCTCAGACAGTGAAGAATCCACCTGCAGCACAGGAGACCCAGGCTTGATCCCTGGGTTGGAAAGATCCCCTGGAGGATATGACAACCCACTCCAGGATATTCTTGCCTGGAGAACTCCATGGACAGAGACACCTGGCAGACTACAGTCCGTGGGGTTGCAAAGAGTCAGACACGATTAAGCTACTGACATACACATGCTCACAAGAGAAGGTTGTACAGATTCCACAGAAGCCCAGATTCATCAAATAGAGAAACAGAACGCTGCTTTTCGGGGAGAGGGACAAAATCACACGACAAGAATAAACTGGAGGCAATTACTGCAAAAGTCTACCTAAGATGATAACAAGAACCCAGCTTTCGTCTCAGTTAAAGAGGTATGCTTCAATCTTGGTCTCCACGTATCAGTTAAACTGGACTTCTTGTGATATGCCACACTCCTTTCCCCAAGGACCTTTCCCTTACTGTTTGCTCTGCCTGGAATGTTCCTCCCTACCTCCTTGGCAGGATAATTGCATTTCCTTCGAGTCCTTTTCTGAAGTGACTTCATGCAGGGAGCCTTTCCCCACTCTGCAGACCACATCCAGTCTTCCGCTCTGCACACTCAGAGGATCGCGGGTGTTGCTTTTACAGGACTCGCAAGCACTGTTATGAATTTCTTTGCTGTGTAGTTTTTTTTTCTTAATATTTTTTTTAATTGAAGTACAGTTGACTTACAGTGTTTCAGGTGCACAGCAAGGCGACTCAGTTGTACATACACACATATGTGATTTTTGAGATTATTTTCCATTATAGGTTATTACAAGATATTGACTATATTTACTTGTGCTAGATAGTAAACCTTTGTTGCTTGTTGCATATCTATTTTTTTAAATTACAGATCTAGCATTCTGTTCACACTAAGTCAAACGAGTGGAATGAAAATGTCATAAATTTTTTAGTTAGGCAGAAATTCGTTTTCTAATGTGTACGTTTTGTGTTTAGTGTCATCTCTCCCTCTCAGCAGAAAGAGCTCTAGGACAGAGATTGGGTTTATCTTGTTTGAGGCTGAATCCTCAGCATCATGTCCGGCACGTTGTAGGTACTCAGATTTGGAGGAATAAATGAATAAACATATGAATGGATGGCTGACATTCTGCTCAGCCACTCTGTGCTCAGAATGGAACAAGACTGTTAAGAGTACTCTGACTCTGTGGGGGTAGAGGGCCATGGAAAACTGCAGTCTGTCGGGGACATAACAATGGGTTGTACAAAATTATTCCAGAACAACTTAGGAGCGAATAGAAAACTAAACATCAGATCAGTTCAGTTCAGTCACTCAGTCGTGTCCAACTCTGGGACTCCATGGACTGCAGCACACCAGGCTTCCCTGTCCATCACCAACTCCGGAGCTTGCTCACACTCAGGTCCATCAGGTCATCCTCTGTCTTCTTCTTCCAAAAAGTCATCCCCTTCTTCTCCTGCCTTCAGTCTTTCCCAGCAATTACACTCCAGCATCTGGTGTTTCATACCGAGAAACCCATGAACAGTATGAAGCACCAGATGCTGGACTGTAATTGCTGTGGGAGACTAGGGAGAAGAAATCTGGATATGCCAAGTAGTTACCAAAGGCATCACCTAGGAGGTAGCACTTGAACTAGGTCCAGAGAGGAAATAGGATTTCGATGCGATGAAATTAGGAAAGGAAGCTGATAAGTTGAGATTATGAGTTTGATCCGCCAAAGCACTTATTATACTGGTGTCCTCATAAGCGGCTGATCACACGAGGAACCAGGCAGGAGAGTAAGTGGAGCCGTTCCCGAGATCCCTGAAGCAGCTCAAGATTGCTTCGGAGGATAATGCCAAGTCCAGTGCCATCCACGTAAATAAATAACAGTTCACTCAGAGACCAGACCCCTCCGCCCCGTTAAAAGAGAGCAGCGTAAGCATCTGCTTCTACTCTTCTAAAAACCTTGTAGATCTAATGCTCTGTGCTCCCACTCTTGTTTGTCCCCTCCTTTGTGTTTATCTATTATGAAAACTTCCAAACATACACAAAGAAAAGATTACAAGAAACCCCACACTAAGTTCAACAAGCATCAACATTTTGCCATACTTATTTCATCTCTCTCCCTCTCTATTTTCCCCCAAAACATTTAAATTTTTATTTGATTTTACCTTTGGCTGTTCTGGGCCTTCGTTGCTGTGTAGGCTTTTCCCTTGTTGCGCCAAGCAAGGGCTGCTCTTTGTTGAGGTGTGTTGGCTTCTCATTGCAGTGGCTTCTCTTGTTGCAGAGCACAGGCTCTTGGGCGCACGAGCTTCAGTAGCTATGGCGCATGGGCTTAACTGCCCAGCAGCATGAGGGATCTTCCTGGATCAGGGATCAAACTGGTGCCTCCTGCATTGCAAGGTGGATTCTTTACCACTGAGCCACTGGGGAAGTCCCCTGCAAAGCATTTTAAAGCAAATCCTGGATACCATGTCCTAACATTCCAAACCATGTCAGTATGCATCTCTAAAGGAAATAAGATCATTTTCTTACATAACCACAATACCTTTTTTCACACCCAACAAAATGAAGCATTATTCCTCAATGTCACTTAATATCCAGTCCATATTTAACATTTCCTGAATATTTAAAACATCTTTTTGCAGTGGGTTTATTTGAATCAGGATCTAAACAAGATTCACGGATAGAGTTGACACATTTCTTGTACCTCTTTTAATCTAGACAACTATTAAATTAATTAAACAGGGAAGTCATTAGGCAGAGGTGGCTCTAATTCTGTGGCAGACTATAAAAGCAAACCAAAATCTAAGCCTGTAAATGCCTCACGATTATGAAATAAAAACACTGCAGAGAACCAATGACGAGCAGCCAACGAGGCTTTAAACCAAAGCCAATCAAATAATTTCCTTTCTCTGCTTCCTCATTTTCTCTATATAATTCCTTCCCCTGACTCCTCTTGCAGAGTAGAGTGCTCCTAATCACTTCGTTTGGCGCCACCCAGTTGGGAATTGATTTTTGCTCAAATAAAGTTTTTAAATGTTTACTACGTCTCAGTTTATCTTTTAACACTGTGGATGTTCTCTTCTAATCGGGGCTTCTCTTGGCCACCAACCACCTCAGCCTCACAGGCTTGATCCGTTCCCTGAATGAGCGGGGAGTTGAGAGGTTAGAAGATTTCAATATGGGAAGAGGACAGGTGGATGGAGGGAGTATCAGAGTCCTCAGATCTTACAGAAAAAAAAAAAAAAAAAATTCCTAATGGGCTTCAGGGCAAACGTTCAAATAAGAGACTCCTAAAACTAGACTTGACCTACATAATCTCCTAGCACTTGAGAATGAGAAGAATTTACCGAATTGTAAGAGTCTGATTCCTACAGACAAGAGAGGGACGCTGAGAGAAAGGACCACTGAGCCACTGGGGAAGTCCCAGAGGCTCAGTGGTCTATGAACTGATAGACAGTATATAAGCTCAGGCAGGACCAGTTACACAATTTGCAGAGGCCCAATGCAAAAAAAAAAAAAAAAAAAAAATCCAGAGCCCTGGTTAAAAAATTATTAGGAATTTCAAGATACTATAAAGATAGATAACTAATGAGAACATACTGTAGAGCACAGAGAACTCTGCTTAATGCACTGTGGTGACCTGAATAGGAGGAAGCCCAAAAGGGAGAGGATATATGTGTACACGCACATGTATGGCTGATTCGTTTTGCTGTTTAGTAGAAACTAACACATTATAACGGAGAAGGAAATGGCAACCCACTCCAGTATTCTTGCCTGTGGGCAGAGGAGCCTGGTGGGCTGCTGTCCATAGGGTTGCACAGAGTTGGACATGACTGAAGTGACTTAGCAGCAGCAACAACACATTATAAAGGAACGATACTCCCCAGAAATTAATTTTTAAAAGATGACAACAGAAGAGTATTAGAACAAAATGCAGGGCCCTTCTGAGCACAGGGACCTAAGTGCCAGCACAATTTGCATGCCCACTCATGAAGCTGATCCTTGCACCAGTGGCAGAGTTTAGAGGCCCCAAGGAGTTGTTCTACAAGACAAAGCTTTCTCCGTCTGTCTCTCTCTTGGATTTCAGAGACATGGAGACACAGCGGGAACTGGTTCCATGTTGGGTGGTCACTACCAGCGCCTCAGGGTGGTGAACTTCTTTAGGAGCATCACAGTGACGGGCATGAGATGGTTCTCAGATCACAAACAGCGCTGGTTCTGGCTCCCCTAGCCTTTATACTAGTCTGTGTGAGCACGGGCCCTACAGCCAGAATGTCTGGCTTCGCACGCAGGCGCTATCACTTCCTGGGTCAAGTTACTTGAACTGTCTGTGCTTATTTCCTCATCTACAATATGGAGCTAATAAAAGCACCTGCCTCATAGGGCTGTTTAAAGATTAAATTCGTTAGAATTTGCTGGCACATGGCAAGCACTATATGTGTTTAAATCCAGAGGCCAGAACCGGAAGGGCCCACACAGACCTCTGGTAACGTGGTTAACAGGATGAAGACCAACTCTGCTCTTCTAGTGGAAGGAGGCTGTGCCTGGCGTGTTCATCCTGCTCCCCAGCAACTTACACAATGGCCAGTCACTCCGCAGGTGTTCATTGAGCATCTGCTATGTGGCAGACACTTACCGAGTAGACAGTGATCCAGGCATGGTCCTTGTCTTTCTGGGGCTGAGTGTCTAGCAAAGAGAGAACTCTGCTGCAAAGTCAGCCCTGCCGTGTGTGGCACCAGGCCTGATGCCTGGTAGGAGGAAGTGGAGACGCCCTGGCCTGTTTCCCACCAAGCTCTGCAGCTAGTAACTTGGTTCAGTATCCTGATTCCCTGTTATCAATCCTCTTTGTAAAATTCTATTTTTACCCAGCCCCTGCCTGATATTTCACCACCCCCACCCTCTAAGATTCAACATTACTTCTTCCCTGAAACCTACACACCCCAATAACTGCTGTTAAACCCCGAGGTGCTATCAGCTGCCTGGCTGACCCCCTTGGAGAGGCTCCAAGGAACTTGGGCTAGATGGAGTCCACCTTGATTAACAACAACTATGTCACACTAGCCTTTCCAGGGTGACCTGAACACACATGTGTCCATCTCTCCATTAATTAGTCCTCACCCTTGCCCTCCTTGTCCTTAACTCCTGGCCATCCCTGCCTGTGAGCAGCTGTGTAGATCTGAATCGCTATTTTACCAAGAGTTAAGCCCAGCATCGGAAGGATACAGGCAGGAGGGGCTGTGGGAGCCCACTGGGGGAAGGCTCCTCCCCTTCAACTAACAAATTCTTGGCCCCCGGCCTTTGAGGGGAGTTTGTGGCAGGATGCCGTGGGAGTGTAAGGTCGGGTCATAGAGGCAGAGGGTGAGTGGTGCGGCAAGATGCCAGCTGATTTCCTTGGGACCATTTTAAGGCTGTTCTAGAGCACCCTAGCGACACTGTCTAGCTCACCACCATCCTGGCTCAAGGTCTCGGGGCAGCTGGACTCTTCAGTAGCTGGTGATAAAAAGTGGCAGGTGGGAGCCAAGGATGAGATTTTCTGCATATCGTCCTCCTCCCCCAGATTTGCCTTTTAGAAGTCCTGAAATGGTGAGGCTGAAAAAAGTTTCTCCAAAGTCACAAAGAAGCAGCAGGCTCTGAATTTCCTCCCTTAGGACCACAGAAACAAAGTAACTTAGAGAACTGCAGGGCCTGTCCCTGAAGTATTATCAGAACAGCAGAGAACCACGCCCCACAAGGGTAACCCTAAGAAAGTCGGAGGGGGACTTCAGTGTGTAAATCTAGGGTCGCCTCAGAACACTTTGGCCCTGGGAAGGGAGCACAGCGCCCAGCCTTCAGGAAGCCAGGCGGCAAGACAGACAGAGGGGACAGTGCCAGGGCCCGGGGCCAAGACCTTTCCCCCCTACTAGCCCTTCACTTCAGAGAAGGCGATGGCACCCCACTCCTTGTCCTTAACACTCCAGGACTCTTGCCTGGAAAATCCCATGGGCGGAGGAGCCTGGTGGGCTGTAGTCCATGGGGTCGCTAAGAGTCGGACACGACTGAGTGACTTCACTTTCACGTTTCACTTTCACGCATTGGAGAAGGAAATGGCAACCCAACTCCAGTGTTCTTGCCTGGAGAATCCCAGGGACGGGGGAGCCTGATGGGCTGCTGTCTATGGGGTCGCACAGAGTCGGACACGACTGATGCGACTTAGCAGCAGCAGCAGCCCTTCACTTTCCTGCTGCTTCCAAATTCACAGCCTCCATCCTGCAGAAACTCTCGGATTCTGAATGGAGAACAGAGTCAGTCTTTAGGCTAAACTTTGTAAACTAAAAGATTTGAAAACAATTGATGTTGATGTCTTAAAGGACAAGCCAACAAAGCAATCAACAGTATCTCTAAACAAAACCCGAGGCTGGTTGGGGAAGGGAAGGAGTAAACAGTGTGACTTCCCTAAAGCCTATTCTAGTTTAGCAGAAGAAACTTTTTAAATTCTAGAAAATAGTAGCAAAATATTCAGGAAGAGAGAAGTAACAATTTACAGACCATATAGGATACAGAGTTCTGGGGGCGGGGGTGGGGGAGTGCAGAAATCTTGCCTGTCCTGTCCGGTGAATAGTAGCAAAATATTCAGGAAGAGAGAAGTAACAATTCACAGACCATATAGGATACAGAGTTCAGCAGGGGCAGAAATCCTGCCTGTCAGGTGTCTGGGAAGACATGGAATTCGAGCCCTGGCCTCGCTGGAAAGAATCTGCCTGCAATGCAGGAGACCCGGGTTCGATCCTGGATCAGGAGAAGGGCATGGCAACCCACTCCAGTACTCTTGCCTGGAGAATTCCACGGACAGAGGAACCTGGTGGGCTACAGTCCATGGGGTTGCAGAGTCAGACACGACTGAGCGACTAACACACTTAACACACTGGCTGGCTGGGGAGAATCTAGATTCCTTCCACATTATGAAAGACCTACTGGGTGCCAGGCACTGAAGAAAAAAGCCAGGAGCGTGAAGATGAGTGCTGGGTGGGCTCTGTCCTGACGTTAGTGCTCCCAGTGCATGTAGGCAGCAGGTATGTGAACAGAGGGAAGGGCAGGGCTCTGGGAAGAGGTGTGATGGTTGAATGGCCAGGGAGATAAGCTGGGAGCCCGGGTGTGTGTGTGTGTGTGTGTGGTCTCTGGTATGTAGAAGGAGAGAGTTTTCTGGATGAGCTAAATGGGGATATGAGCTGAGTCTTAAAGCCTCAGTTTCGTCTGTGGACCCAGAGGAAGAAAGAAGAGCATCCTAGGAGGGGAACAGCTAGTGAGAAGATATTGTGAGGAGCCACAGATTGGAGACAGGGAGAGAATTCAGAGAAATCTGTGTGACCGGGACAAAGTTTGCTTGTGAGCACACCCCTATCCCATCATATCAGGGGAAAGGAGGCTGAAGGAGTCTTGAAGTCCTAGGTGTCAGATAAATAATGTGCATGTTTACCATGTAAGGCATCAGGAGCCAGCCACAACTTTTAAGCAGGAGAGGGTGGCTTCATGCTGACCTTTGCAAAGGTCATTGGGAGGAGAGAGTGATGGGGCTCAGAGAAGCCAGGGGAAGGGGACCAGTTCTGGCGATGAGCAGATGAGGTTTGTGCAGCAGCTAATCAGATGCTTACAGCCATGGGGTGTTCAGGATGGATTAAGGACAGGAGTACTATTTGAGGGGGAAATGCCCCATAAAAGCTGTTTATTTTGACAAATGTTCTCCCATTGCCGCTTCCCTCCCTGGTGCACGTTTCACTTGGGGATTTTTAAAAGAGCTGTCATTTCTGTAGCTTTCTGAAGTTTGGGTGATGGTTTCCTTTCCCACTGAGTTGAAATTCCTGCTTCTCAGGAATCATGAGAGTTGACTTCAACATTTTGATTTCTGAGGGCTGCTTGAGAGTCTGTTGCCCCTGGTCTTTGGCTGAAGAAGGGTCTGTAACTGTCTCAATGGAGTGAATTTTCTAGAAATATCTACTGAGGTCAGCTGACATGATTGTGCTTCTTATGTATACCCGTGGCGGATTCATGTTGATGTATGGCAAAACCAATACAGTATTGTAAAGTAAAAAAAAAATTTTTTTAATTTTAAATAAATAAATAAAACAAACAAACACAAAAAACAAACAGACTTGCCAGGGCAGTCCCTAGAGTCTACACAAGGCAACCCTTTGCCTCCCTGCACAAGTGGTTAATCCTGTTACTCAGCACACCCCACTAGATGGAGGTTTTATAAAGTAGTTCTGCCCTCACAGGGAAAGCTGGGCTATAAGAAAAGGGCACTGAAGGAAGCGACTTTTGTCCTAATGCCAAACCCCTGGGAGACTGGTGTTTGCAGTGTTTACATACTCCTGACTTTTTACATGATTTCTCCAACTCTTACATTTCATACACCAAGAGCAAAATAGAAGTTGACCCTGGTTTATTACACGGTAGGTCTGCCAGGCCTGCTCTGGAACAGTGGCTTTGCCTTGTGCATGGGCTGGTTAGTCATGAGACAGGAGCAGAGGGCGAATAAGTTGAGGTCGGGGTTGAAATTCCTATAGAGGCCATTGCCCGGGCACACCCTGCCCTTAGCGTGCTCTGGCCCGCGTCACCAGGGGCTACAGGGTGGGGAATGGCAGCCCGGCCCCGCTCTCATAAATCGTATTGCGTGTCCTGAATGGTGGGTCAGTGAATAGGAATTTCAGGCATAATAAGATCTTGATTAAGAAGGCCTTTGGGAAGAAGACACCATGATAGGTCTCAGCTGTGATTTTTCACCCCCAGCTTTCATTAGTGATGTGGAGCAGTGTTGATTGTAGCAAATTCTCTACTAAACAGAAACTACTTTGCTGCTCCAAAGAGAAATACCTGCCTTACAGCTTCAATTTGTCCCCAAATCGTTGTCGGTACACAAGGTAAGGCCACGTTTCCTTCCCAGCTTCCTCTTTCTCCGCCCTTCCCCGCTCACTGGTGGCCTCTCCTCCCCTGCAGCCCCTGGAGGCCTTTCTTCTCCTTATTAAAGCAGGACAAGCTCTTGTTTGGGCTCGCAGGCTGACAGATTGACCTTCTTGGAAATGATTTCTGTCACCCTCTCTTCAACTAAATGTTGCATTTCAAAGTGTTTCCTGGGGATCGTGGCCAGGAGCTCATGGCCTAGAACCACATCAAAGCCAGGCTGGGATCTGGTCCTGAGGGTTTCCAGTGGTGGGAGGTGGGCTGAGGGCTCCCCCTGGCCGAGCCTCAGTTTCCTCTCTCTGTGAAGGAAAGCCCACACTGATGCAGGGCTGTTTTGAGGACTAAAGGAGAGAAAGCATGCTGGCTCTCAGAATTTCCCGGCACCTGGCAAGTCTCAGCTATGATCACTGGTTGGTGAACTGCTCCGTAAATGGCCTTATTCTACTGGGAACTTAGTGTAACAGCTAGCAAGAGGAGAGGATGTTTTCAACTGATTGCATTAGGAAAAGTTTCAAACAGGTGCAAAAGCTGAAGGAATAGTACAATTGACTCTGGAGTCCCTCTCCTTGATTCTACGATTGCCTACATTTTGCTGTATATATACATTTTTTTTCTGAACCATTTCAAAGTGAAATATAGACGTGACCCTAAACACCTAAACACACACCTCTTGAGCAATAAGGACATTTTCCTGCATATTCACAATAATCTTTATTACATTTAAGAACATTTATAATCATTACCTGAATTACCTAATTCCTAATCTATATAAAGGGGGCTTCCCTTGTGGCTCAGCTGGTAAAGAATCCGCCTGCAATGTGGGAGATCTAGGTTCGACCCCTGGATTGGGAAGGTCCCCTGGAGAAGGGAAAGGCTACCCACTCCAGTATTCTGGCCTGGAGAATTCCATGGACTGTATAGTCCATGGAGTCGCAAAGAGTCAGATGCGACTGAGCGACTTTCACTTTCAATCTATATAAAGAGTTTCAAAATGTCCCCCATTAAGCCTTCTAATAGATTAAAAAAATTTTTTTTTCTCAAGGCCTTGCAGAGTTTAACCTTTATTATT
Source organism: Oryx dammah (assembly GCF_014754425.2). Taxonomy (NCBI): domain Eukaryota; kingdom Metazoa; phylum Chordata; class Mammalia; order Artiodactyla; family Bovidae; genus Oryx; species Oryx dammah. Next base: position 9,589,053 of record NW_024070205.1, read on the forward strand.
TATTAATGGCTGTGTGGTATGCAGGCTCTTTAGTGCCCTGACCAGGGATCAGATCCATTCTCCCTTCAGTGGAAGCTCCAAATCTTAAACAATGGACCTTTAGGAAAGTTGTAATCACTTGAGTCACTCAATCGTGTCCCACTCTTTGCAACCCCATGAATTGCAGCACGCCAGGTCTCCCTGTCCATCACCAACTCCCGGAGTTCACTCAAACTCATGTCCATCGACTCAGTGATGCCATCCAGCCATCTCATCCTCTGTCGTCCCCTTCTCCTCCTGCCCCCAATCCCTCCCAGCATCAGGGTCTTTTCCAATGACTCAACTCTTCGCATGAGGTGGCAAAAGTATTGGAGTTTCAGCTTTAGCATCAGTCCTTCCAATGAACACCCAGGACTGATCTCCTTTGGAATGGACTGATTGGATCTCCTTGCAGTCCAAGGGACTCTCAAGAGTCTTCTCTAACACCACAGTTCAAAAGCATCAATTCTTCAGTGCTCAGCTTTCTTCACAGTCCAACTCTCACATCCATACATGACCACTGGAAAAATTATAGGCTTGACTAGACAAGACCTTTGTTGGCAAAGTAATGTCTCTGCTTTTGAACATGCTCTCTAGGTCGGTCATAACTTTCCTTCCAAGGAGTAAGTGTCTTTTAATTTCATGGCTGCAGTCACTATCTGCAGTGATTTTGGAGCCCCCCCCAAAATAAAGTCTGACACTGTTTCCCCATCTATTTCCCATGAACTGATGGGACCAGATGCCATGATCTTGATTTTCTGATTGTTGAGCTTTAAGCCAACTTTTTCGGTCTCCACTTTCACTTTCATCAAGAGGCTTTTTAGTTCCTCTTCACTTTCTGCCATAAGGGTGGTGTTATCTGCATATCTGAGCTTATTGATACTTCTCCTGGCAATCTTGATTCCAGCTTGTGCTTCCTCCAGCCCAGCGTTTCTCATGATGTACTCTGCATATAAGTTAAATAAGCAGGGTGACAATATACAGCCTTGACATACTCCTTTTCCTATTTGGAACCAGTCTGTTGTTCCATGTCCAGTTCTAACTGTTGCTTCCTGACCTGCATATAGGTTTCTCGAGAGGCAGGTCAAGTGGTCTGGTATTCCCACCTCTTTCAGAATTTTCCACAGTTTGTTGTGATCCACACAGTCAAAGGCTTTGGCATAGTCAATAAAACAGAAATAGATGTTTTTCTGGAACTCTCTTGTATTTTCGATGATCCAGCGGATGTTGGCAATTTGATCTCTGGTTCCTCTGCCTTTTCTAAAACCAGCTTGAACATCTGGAAGTTCACGGTTCACGTATTGCTGAAGCCTGGCTTGGAGAATTTTGAGCATTACTTTACTAGCGTGTGAGATGAGTGCAATTGTGCAGTGGTTTGAGCATTCTTTGGCATTGCCAAAGTTCTAATAGATTTTTTATTTTTTCCAAACAAAATCCAATCAAGAGTCTGACATTGAATTTAGTTGTCTAGTCTCTTTGTTCTTTTATATTTGGAGCAGTGGAGAAACACCGAGAACAATCCTGCTCCTGAAAGGCTGCAGGTAAAAATGGCCATGGTTCCCACTGAGGTCCCCTGGGTCTGGCACCTTTTCTCACACGGGCCCTACGATATACCTGCGTTGTTTGCTTTGTGGAACACGTTCACTACTGGTTTTACAGCTTAATAACTTGAGATTAGGAACTCTTTTATTGTCTTCATATTCCCACCACCCACACGGGACCGACACACAGAGGGTCAACAGAAACCAACGGAAGGAAAGCAGGCGGGGAGGGAAGGAGGAAGAAGAGGAGGGGACTGGGAAGGAGGCTGGCCTGGCCTTGCACCTGCTTCTTGGCCCGGTAGGTGCTTTGGGGGACAGGGGACCTTCTGCTGTCCCGGAGGCGCTGCCCTCCTTGGATTTGGGGAGGACAACTCCCCTCTGTGGCCTGCGCCTTCTTCCTTCTCAGGCTCCTTTCCCCACTTCCGCCTCCCTTGCCTGAGCACTAGCTGGGCTCCCCTTGGACCCTTTGTTAACTTTCATCTCTTCCTCTCAGGAGACACGATAAACATTTGACAGTATTTTTAGAGAGTAGTCTATCATAGATTATCTCTTCCTACCACCACATTCATTTATCCAGTACCCTGGGGAGTAACTGCCACATGAGTTCCACCTTCAGGAAGGAAATTCCTGACACAAAGGGAATCCTGGGGAGTATGCACTCTTTGTCAGAAAGGTGTCAGGGTACCTATGAGAGCAGGATCTGCTGAAGGGAAAGGACGCTTATGGGTGGATGAGCCCCCGAGGCCAAGAGGAGCTGTCTCCAAACACAACTGAAACAGCTGGGCTCAGGCTTCAGGGTCCAAGTGTTACTCCCATTCAGTGTAGAGAGAACAAAGACTGAATTGGCTGGAACAGACCAAAGTTTGTAGACTGAACTTTCTCATGCATGTGTGCATGCTAAGTCTCTTCAGTCGTGTCCAACTCTGTGTGACCCCATGGACTGTAGGCCACCTGGCTCCTCTGTCCATGGGCTTCTCCAGGCAAGAATACTGGAGTGGGTCGCCATGCCCTCTTCCAGGGGATCTTTATACCTAATCCCTCTGTAAAATGCTGAGCTGAACAAAGGCAGAGAAGATATAGGGGATGAAGGTAGGAAACTAGATTATCTGCATGGTGGGTTGGCTAATTTCCATTCCAGGCTCACCTCGTGGATATGGTTCTCCATCACCTCTCCTTGCTGAGAAGTTGGCTTCCAGTCAAAGTACATAGGCCATTTAATTATTAATCTGAGCAAAACATTGTTAGGAAAGTTAAACTGTTGAGTGTGTGTGTCTGTGTGTACACACGTGGATGCTTTCTGGGTTATCTGGCTGTTTTGTTTTTCCTGTTTACTTTTCTGGGCCCCTGCTCCTCCCCATTGGTGGAGACACCTATAAGGTGATCATGACCAACAGTGAATCCCTATGAGCTGTTTGGTCCCCGGCTCCTTGGATGTGTGTGGAAATGTTTGTCAGCTGTAGAGGGCTCTGTACACCAAAAGTGACTGACCTTGACCTTTGATTGGACGGTGTATCTGTGACCAGGAAAAAGTTCAGTGTTCCTGTTTGATGATGGTTTTATGCCCTCCTGTCAGTAGAAAGTATTTTATAGAGCTTGCTGATGGCCCAGGGCTCCAGGAACTATCATCATTATTTAGCCAATGATTTTAATGAGTCTATATAAACTCATTCTATTTTTACATTAATAACAGGGAGAGAGAAGTTGGAAGATTAAACAGAGGGGAGGATGGGTTTTAGCTTCACCGCTCAGGGCCACTGGGAAGACTTTTGCAGAGTTAGATTTAGTCTGTTCTCATTATTTCCTTCTTCCTATGGCTGTTCTTCTTTATTTTTCTGTCTTCCTTCCTCCTTCCCTTCTTGCTTTTCCTCTTTCCTTCTTTCTTCAATATTTACTGCATGCTTACAACGTATTAGACACAGTGCTAAGTGCTGGGTATACAGAGATGAACAACACATGGCCCAGCCCTCCTGGAACGTGGTTTAGTGGGGAGGCGGAGACACAGTTCATTCCAACACAGTGGGAAAGGGTGGAGGTAAGCTTGGTGGAGAGGCCCTAAATCCAGCTTGGCTTGAGAGAGAAGGCAGAAAGCTTCCTAGAAGAGATAACTGGATGATTGATTAGGAGTGGGCATTGGGGGTCAAGTACGGCCCAGAGCCTTTACCTGGGAAACCAAGTCATTCATGTGGCTCAGGAGCGCTGGAGAAAGGAATTGGGATGAACTCTGGGGCTGTGGGTTTTCCATGGATGAATGACTTTGATGTCACTTGGTGTAGTCAGGACCACATGGACAGGTAAAAATGAGGCCTCCTTCTACTCTGGGAAAGTACAGGTGACCTACCCAGGAAGTACTGAATATGATCCAAGGTGCCTGCTCAGATAGCTGACCCCAGGTACTCCTGGCAGACATGAGACAGAAAGTGAGGAGAAGCTCACCATTGAAAACCAGTGCTCAGGGCTGAAGAGTTATGTTAAGGGTAAGCAGGCAAGGTAGTGAGGTATGGATAAAGATCAGTGCGTACCAAGGTGGGGCAATGTGGGTTGGAGAGTCGGGAGAACTCCTGGCCTCCTACCAAACAAGGTCTGACTTGTGCTGCAAGTTTTATTGGGAGCTCAAGAACTCAGGAGTTCTTTGGTCAGTAGTCAGGCAAGTGGTCACAGTAGTTCTTCTGTTCCCCAAGAACAGAGCCCGCCATGAGCTGCTTCATGAGCTACAGAAAGCAGGAGAGCTTAGATAATCTCAAGAACATGAGAAAGAGTCAATTACGGGAAATTTGATTCCTGCTTCTTGGAGGTCTCAGTCTGAGTAGGAAGTGCATATGAGCCAGAAAGATATAAGGATCATGTCCTGTAATATCAACTGCAGCAGTGTTAATACCACCGTTGTAGTCAGTGTCTCCTCTGTGGCAGAGCGTTTCATGTATATTTCATTTAACCTTCACACAACTATAGAATGATATATAATAGTAGAAATCATTATGACTCACTCATTTCATAGGTGGGGAAATTAAACTTTAGATGGGTCATAGGTGTGGAATCATAGAATCACTTTTTAACCCAAAACATTCTAATTCTTAAGTCTCTGATCTCCTTACTGTGAATATTCAGCACCACCCATCTTTGAGGACAACAGTCCAACAAAAATGGAGGAGTGGAGAGACCCTTGACACGGGTGAACTGCTTTTCTGTAGCACAACTGGCTGTTATGAAGATGTATAATTTTTAAATTTCCATTGCTTTAATTACTATAGCCTTAGTACAATAAAAGTATTAGCATTAGCCACAAATATAGGATTTATTGAGAAAAATATGGATCAGAGAATGGGCTCTCTGAAGTTGATTACCTTGATAGTTATATTGTGTCCCCACAGAATTCATCTCTTGAGGTCTGATCCCCGGTGTGATAGTATTTGAAGGCGGGCCCTTGGGGAGATAATTAGATTTAGAGGAGGTCATGAGGGCGGGGCTTCTGTAATGGGATTATCACCCTTAAAAGAAGAGTAAAGAGGCGCCAGAGTGCTTTCTTTGCCTTCTCTCTTTCCTAGCCCTGCACGTCATATGCGGGCACAGTGAGAAGGCGGCCGGCTGTACATAAGCTAGGAAGACTCACTGAGAACTGGATATACCTACACCTTGATCTTGAACTTTCCTCCCTCCAGAACTTTGAGAGAATAAGCCTCTCTTAAACCACCCAATCTATAGTATTTTGCTAGAGCAGCCCCCAAAGACCAAATTAGTAGTTGATAGCAGCAGCTGGGTAGACACATGTGGGTATGGCTGTGAGCTAGACCCCCTTGGTCAGAGGATTGTTGCCCATATCTTGAGAGTCTCTCACTCGCCACATGACTTTCGGATGTTCATTGATATTTATGAATAATTCTTAGCGCAATAGGCAGTGTGTCAGTCTCATAATCTGAAGGTCCTGAGTTCGGGCCTCAGAAAAGGCAGTTTGTTTGGCTTCCCTGATAGCTCATTTGGTAAAGAATCTGCCTGCAATGTGAGAGACCTGGGTTCGATCCCTGGGTTGGGAAGATCCCCTGGAGAAAGGAAAGACTACCCATTCCAGTATTCTGGCCTGGAGAATTCCGTGGGCTATATTGTTCATGGGGTCGCAAAGAGTCAGACATGACTGAGCAACTTTCACTTTCGTGCAATAATGACTTTTACAAAGATTTCTCGGGAAAGTATGTGAGTTGCCTTGTGACTCTTCAGCAGACGAGATGTTGACCTTTGCCCACCATCTGTGGGGCCCGATGAATGAATGGTAGTCCATGCAGTTGATCTCACACTGAGGGGAGAGCTTGGGTCTGCACAAACCGCCGGGCTGCCTGCCGGGCTCCTCGCTCTGGGTGTCTGGCACACTTCAAGTGTCAAGTGTATCGCAGCTGGACTCCCAAGCTATGTGTTCTCCCAGGAATTTGCCACAGGGAGTCTGGTGTGTGTTCAGAGGGACTGCAGCTGCGGGCCCTGGGAGGAGAAACGTGTCCTCTAAAAGCAGATGAGCAGAGAGCTGTGGCTTGGGACGGGGACAACAGCACGCCTCGGGCTTCCTTAGCAGCCTGGTACCCCGCGCAGAGGGACCACATTGCTTTTCAACATGGGTGGCCTATCAACTCTCTAACTATGCTGCTGCTGCTGCTGCTAAGGCACGTCACTCATGTCCGACTCTGTGCGACCCCATGAATAGGTGCCCACCAGGCTCCCGTCCCTGGGATTCTCCAGGCAAGAATACCTAAACACTGGAGTGGGTTGCCATTTCCCTCTCCAGTGCATGAAAGTGAAAAGTGAAAGTGAAGTTGCAGCCTACCAGGCTCCTCCATCCATGGGACTTCCCAGGCAAGAGCACTGGAGTGGGTTGCCATTGCCTTCTCCCCCTGACTATGAGGAACCTGCAAAGGTCATTCAGTCCAGTGCTTCTCAGCCTCTTAGGTATGAGAGTTTCATCTGGAAATTTTGTCAAAGAGGAGATCCTTACTCAGTAGGTGGAAAGTGGGGCCTTGGTGTCCTGTATCCTTAACAATCTCCCAGGTGAGGCTGACGTTGCTGGTTTGCGGACCACTCTTAGAATAGCAAGGATATACTCTTTTCCTTTATGTCAATGTAGGCTGAACTTCGGAGAAGGAAATGGCAACCCACTCCAGTGTTCTTGCCTGGAGAATCCCAGGGACAGGGGAGCCTGGTGGGCTGCCGTCTATGGGGTCGCACAGAGTCGGACATGACTGAAGCGACTTAGTAGCAGCAGCAGCAGGCTGAACTTCAGCAACCATCTCAGTCCAATAAGAATCCGTCCTGCTGTAAAGAAGGAAGTTCTCTTGTTCAGTTTTCTGACCTTGTGAGAGTTCTTACTTAGGCAGACCAAATCCCTTTAGTCAAGTCCACTGAGGCCCTTTGGCCAAGTTTTCCTCTCAGTGGAGATGGAGCTCTAAAGTAGCCCTCTTTCATATCATAATACTTGATTATTTAAAGGCTACTAAGTCAGATCTATTTTTTTAATATAATTTTATTTATTTATTTGGTAGTACTGGGTCCTCATTCCTGTGCAGGCTTTCTCTAGTTGCAGCAAGCCAGGGCTACTCTCTAGATGCGGTGCACGGGCCTCTCGTGGCAGCTTCTCCGGTTGGGGAGTCCGGTCTTTAGGGCACATGCACTTGGTAGTTGTGGCTCCCAGGATCTAGGTTCAATAGTTGTAGTACACGGGCTTAGTTGCCCCTTGGCACGTGGGATCTTCCAGGACCAGGAATCGAACCTGAGTCTCCTGCGTTGGCAGGCAGATTCTTTATCACTGAGCTACCAGGGAAACCTGACCTATTTTATTTATTTTTTAAAATATTTATTTGGCTGCATTGGGATCTTCACTGCAGTGCTCAGGATCTTTAGTTATGACATTCAGGATCTATTAATGTTCCCTGATCAGGGACTGAACCTCACCCCCCTGCCTTGGGAGTGCGGAGTTTTAGCCACTGGACCAGCAGGGCCCAGACCTATGTTTAAGAGCACTGCTTCTCTTTATGTTCTTACCCTTGCATTATCCAGTTTGGTCAGGAGGAATGAAATTATTGGGATGCTTTTGGTGGAGGAATTAGCATTTGGAACGTTCATGTCGCAGCTCATCCAACTGGAACATCCTCACGCTCTATCCACTCCGTTTTCTCTAATAAAGAGGGTGGCAGCTGTTATAAAAGTCAAAACCTGAAGGGAGAAGGAGCATCTCCACTGAACATTTAGCATCATCACTATGCTTATCAGAACCTGATCACAGCATTGATCTCAGGTGACAAGGACCTACTTTAGGTTTTCTCTTTTCTCCCTGACTTTATATTTCTCCCAGATGAGAGGCTTGGAAACAAGGATTCAGCCATCTACCTTGGCTGAGCAAAGGAATGTGAATTACCCATAATGTGAACAAAAGTCAGTAAATTGTATTTTAAGTACCCAGTCATCTGTGATGGGTGCCTCGTGACTTTCATCTCCGCTGTAAATTGTGTTTTCTTTCCGCCCCAGAAAGGTCTGGCATCTACTTCTTGCACCTTTGTGTGTTAGTCCCTCAGTCGTGTCTGACTCTATGGAACCCCAAGGACTGTAGCCAGGCTCTTATGTCCATGGAATTCTCCAGGCAAGAATCCTGGAGTGAGTAGCCGTTCCCTTCTCCAGGGGATCTTCCTGACCAGGGATCCAAACCCTGGTCTCCCACTTTGCAGGCAGATTCTTTACTGTTTGAACCAACAGGGAAGCCCAAGTTATATACAACACTCTAAAAAGTGCCTGACACTTAACAGGCATTTAATTAAGGTAAACTGTTAGCTTCTACCAAGAAACAACTGGTGTGGGACTAAGATTACTGATATGCTGATATGCCTGTTGTTGCCACAGTCAAATCTTCCCCTGCCCCCGGGGGGGTTAGGACCTCAGCAATGCCACAGCTGGGGTCTTGGTCCCAGTGGGGATGGGAGCCACAGATGCTGAGCTCGGCACAAGCCTCCACCCCACTGGACAAACCTCATCCTCACTCATTTGATCTAAATGGAGCTAGGTAATCAGTTAGTGCTTGATGGTCAGGATAACGATGATAAAGAATCTGTGTAAAGTATAACTTAGATACATAGTCATTCATTTTATGAACTCAATTTTATAGTCATCATTCATTCCCCCGTTAGTATGGGGAGTCACCCAGTCAGACAGCTGCACAATGAAGTAAAGTCTGGGAATGCCAAGGTGTGTCACTTGTCATAGTCCCACTCTGGAAAGGGGAAAGCCAAATTGGAAAGTCAGTGATGCCTGCCTTCAGTTGGTAAACTCTGCTGCCTCTAGGCCTGCAGTTTCTCTGGGGCGCAGATTCTTCTGTGGGTCTCTTCCTTAGTGAAGCTTGTGGACACATGCAGGTCCTGGTAGTTAATGGTTGGAGAGCTCACATAAAACTCCTTACAGACATCTGTTACAACAGTCTCACAGTGTTATCATTACATGTAGGTGAGTTTCTCAATGGATCCCATTTCTTTCTATATTCCTAGTGACCCTTCTAAGGGCTCCTTCTGTTTAGAAAAAGGCAGAGTAGGTCCCCTGCCTTCCCCAGTGAGGACCTGGCTGCTGGTGGTATGAGGAGATTGGCAGGCAAAGCCGTTTTGAGAAGACAGTGCCAGCATCGGCCTCCATCGTATGATTCCAGGTAAGTCCCTGAAATAGCTCCACCGCTAGTCAGTCACTGAGCCCCATTAATAAGGGGCAAGTCTTCTTCCTCAGGTCAAGGGGAAAAGGTTTAAACATACAATGAGAGGTAGAAGTTGCTTTAATTAGCCTTGACAAGGGATATTAGATCATCTCTAAGGTTCCTTCCGGTTCTGGGATTCTAGAATTGGAACAATCTTGAGCTGAAGAATAGTTTGAAGCTGGGCTGGAAAAATCCCAGTGGAGAGAAGGGAGAAGAAAAACTCCAAGATGGTTTAGAAAAAGAGTGAGAAATGCTTTGAGATTTTTCCATTTGGTGACCTGGCTGCCTTTAGAGTCATTTTTTCAGCTCTATTGGGTTCACCTTTCTAAAAGGCCTGCCACTCTGAGATTTAAATCAGCTCACCTGTGTCGCTAATTGGTGCAGCTTGAAAGTAGCAAAAGGGCAGGTAATTCACGGTCTGGCCTCTTTGTTGTGCTGGTGCAACCTCCAGCAGACCCAGTTTGCACATCCCTGATCCTTGTGGCCCTGCCGTGGCCTCCTTCCTCTTACAAAGTCTTCTCTCTGTATCAAGATGTCATGGAGTCAGATAGGCCTGGCATGAACCCCACTGATCACTATGGACTTGAACATATTTAAGCTCTCTAAGCTTCAGTTTTCTTGCCCATAAGGTGGGATCACACGAACCTATAAGCTATTATAGAGTTATTATGAGAATCAAAAGTGGACATCCATACATGATCATAGTTAGACATTAACTGAAAAGCTTTGGAGACTTCCCTGGTGGTTCACCGCCACCAAGTTAAGTATCTGCCTTCCAGTGTAGGGGTGGATTCAATCCCTGGTCTGAGAACTAAGATTCCAAGTGCCGGGGCGGGGGGGGTGGGGGGGGGTGGGCAACTAAGCCTGCATGATGCAATTAGAGAGCTCACAAAAAGCTCGCACTCTGCAATGAAGACCCAGTGCAATCAAAAAAGGGAAAGCTTTTGATATATGTCCTGGCGTGCCATTTAGTAGCTGTGGGACCTTAAGTGAGTTAGTTACTCAATGTCTCTGCGGCTCGGTTTCCTCATTTGTAAGATGGAGATAATAACACTACCTACTCCATCGGTTTGGGGTAGTGATTAAGTGAATTGATATGCATAAAATGCTTGGAATCGCCATTTGCAGGTGGCAAGTGCTATGTGATGTTAATATTATTGTTATTATTATGCAGCATACCCAGCATAATATCTGGCACAGGGTAACACTAAAAAAGTAATTCCCTGTTCCCCAATAGCTTTAGTACTAAACCTGCTGCCGGGCCTCTGGGATGCCTTCCTCTCTGGTTGCCCTGCTCAGCCAGGCTTCTCTCCAGCTAACAGGAAGCTGGGGCTCAGGAGCCGCTTAGCAATCAGGCATTTGAGGCATGTGTTTGGTGGTGCAGATAAGTCAGCAGGTGTGTCCAGAGGAGACCGAAGGGGTGGTGTTGTTCAATCGCTCAGTCGTGTCTGACGCTTTGTGACCTCCACGGGCTGCAGCACGCCAGGCTTCCCTGTCCATCACCAACTCCCAGACTTACTCAAACTCATGTCCATCAAGTCGATGATGCCATCCAACCGTCTCATCCTCTGTCATCCCCTTCTCCTCCTGCCCTCAATCTTTCCCAACAAGAGTTGAGAAGGATCAACAAATTTCACTGTCTTTATTCCATTATTTGTCTGAGGCTCTAGCCTCAGTGGGGTTTGATCCTTGGGTTGGGAAGATCCCCTGGAAGAGGGCATGGCAACTCACTCCAGTTTCTTGCCTGGAGAATCCCATGGACAGAGGAGCCTGGCGGGCTACAGTTCACGGGGTCGCAAAGAGTCGGACATGACTGAAGCAACTTAGCGTGCACTCTAACCTCAGAGACAGACGTTTTCCCCAGAAGGGGAAACCAGAGTGTGTGACTTGGAGCATCTTTCAGGAAGCAGGCAGATGTACTGTCTTCCTGCGGGGAGGAGTCCCCAAAACAGATTGTACCCCTACAATTTGACAGCTCTTGGCACAAGCCAAAGGAGGATCTCGGTGAGCCTTGGCGGGGATGTTTTTCTAAGCCTGCAGACTAGGATGCAAGATTCTAGTCCCACAATTTCGGCTCTGCACGCAGCACTAGGCTTCCACATGCCGGGAAAGGTTCCTGGCACTGGACCATCCAGGGAGAACAGCTTCAGGAAGGCTGTGGTTGGGGAGGGGAGCAGACCGCCATCCACTGCACTGGTCCAAACTGGCTGTGCTGAGGCTGCGCAGAAAGTACTTTCTCACCGGAGAGCAGAATCAGTCATGAAATCAGACACTTACCTGGCAGGCCTAACCCATGCCCTCAAGGAGGTCACAAATCCAGTGGAAGAAACTGAAGTACTTAAAAAGTAAACGAGTAATAGCAAGATATCTGAAGTCATCTGCTTGTCCTTGCAGGTATCAGTGACCTGTAGGGCTCTTTAAATTCCTGAGATTCTAGGTAGTGCAAACCCTACTAGCAGAGGCAGAATAATAATATCTGCTAAATACTGGGTACTCTTCCAAAGGCTTTTCTGTATTACTTCTTTTAGTTTTCACAGTAGCCTTTTATCGTAGGCCTTGTTGTCCTTATTTCACATGAGGAAACTCAGGAACAGGGAGGCTAAAAGACTAGCCTAAAGTCATACAGGAAGGAGCCAGGATCCAAACCGAGGCTCTCTGGCTCCAGAAAACACACTTTCACCCTCCCAATTAAACTACCTAGAGCTAGGGAGGGTGAACCCGGCTCACACAGGAAGGGATCCTTTTCTCTGTCAGGTCGTAGGGAACCCTCTAGTTACAGTTAATACAATTAAAGGGAGTTAACACCCTGCCTGCCCCTTGTACAGAAGCTGCCTTCTCACTAAGTCCCTCAGTTGTGTCCAACTCTTTGTAACCCCATGGTCTGTAGCCCACTAGGCTTCTCTGTCCATGGGATTCTCCAGGCAAGAATACTAGAGCAGGTTGCCATTTCCTTCTCCAGGGGATCTTCCTGACCCAGAGATCAAACTTGAGTCTCCTGCCTTGGCAGGTGGATTCTCTACCACTGTGCCACCTGGCAACAGAGGTCACTAATTCAGTCACCATCCAGGAAAGGAATCCCTCTAAGGGCAGAGGTCTCCTGCCAGGCCCCACACAGCCCTTTGGCCAGCCTCCAGATGACTGCCTTCGTGGGGGAGAGGATACCAGTCCAACCAGCTGTGACCAGGATGGTGGGAGGTCATGTGGTACAGAGGAATCAGATGGTTCCCTGCAACCTCAAAGAGCCTGACTCACACGTGTGGATGGGCTGCATCCCTAACCGCGCTGAATTGCTACTGGCTGCTCACCTACAAGTCTTAAAATATATGTATATATATATATGTATATGTATATATATGGGCCTCCCTCGTGGCTCAGACAGTAAAGAATCTGCCTGCAATGTGGGAGACTGGGTTTGATCCCTGGGTCAGGAAGATACCCTGTAGGAATGCATGGCAACCCACTCCAGATTCTTGCCTGGAGAATCTGATGGACAGAGGAGTATGGCAGGCTACTATATATATATAGAATGTGTGTATATATATATATATATATATATATATATGCTCTGTGTGTGGGCTTAGTCACTCAGTCATGTCGGACTCTTTGCAACCCCATGGACTGTAGCCCACCAGTCCCCACTGTCCATGGGATTCTCCAGGCAAGAATACTGGAGTGGGGTCCAGAGGATCTTCCTGACCCAGGAAGTGTATTTACAAGATTGTTTATAATAATGAAAAATAATACTATCCAGCTATCCAGCCACAGGAGATTGAGTAAATAAATTAAGGTGTACCCAAACAACTGATTCTTGCCTGGAGAATCCCCATTGGCAGAGGAGACTGGCAGGTTACAGTCCATAGCGTTGCATAGAGTCAGACGTGACTGAGTGACTAAGCAGAGAGAAACAACAGATCAATATGTAGCTGTTAAAATCAATGCTATACAAACATACTTGTTAACATAGATGGTTTTAGCATGCTGCTAAATGTGACCCACCTGAAAAACAAAATGGATATTCTGATCCAGTTTTCATAAGAAAAAAAAGTACATATGTGTATAGAAAAATATCTCATTTTAATACCCAAATATTAATAGATGCTATCTTTGATAGGAAGGATGACAGATTGTTTAATTTCTTTCCTGTTTGCTTATTTGTATTTACATTTTTATAGTGGACATTTATTTTTTCACTAATAATTTACTGGAGTGGGGTGCCATTGCCTTCTCAGTTATTTAGGCTACACAGGTCTTAGTGGAGGCACATGGGATCATTCACCTCTGTTGCAGCGCATGGGGTCTCTTTAGTTACAGCATACAAACTCCTAGTTGCGGTTTGTAAAATCTAGTTCCCTGACCAGGGATCAATCCCGGGGCCCCTGCATTGGGAGTACACTGCCTGAGCCACTGGACCGCCAGGAAAGCCCCTAGACATTTATTTTTCTGCAGTAAACTTATTTTTAAAATCTAATAGTATATTAGAAATAACCCTAATTTTATAAAAAGAATCATCTCACCTTAAATATGAGAAAGCAAAATGTTTGAACTTCTTCTCTCTTCCACTTTTGGTGGAAAGCAAATAGTATTCACTGTGGACAATGATACTAGGCCAGTAACTTACCTTTGAGTTACAGAATATAAGAGCTGGAAGGGATCTTAGAGGTTGTCTAGCCCAAACAGAGGAGCCTGGCGTACAGTCCATGGGGTTACAGAGTCAGACATGACTTAGAGAATGAACAGCAACAACTAGCCCAATTCCTTGTTCAGCAGATGAGGAGACTGGTCTTCTAAGTGCTTGGTGGCCAAACCTTGACTGAAATCCCAGTTCAGGGCATTTTCTACACCCTCATGCCATGCCAGTCCACTTGCCCCATTGACACACAAAGAGGGTTGGAGTCATTTAGTGTGGAGGTGACAACTTTAAGCAGAGGACAGGCTTTCTTCTGATGATGGTCTGTTGCATTTTTCAAGTCTACTGAGAAGCAGACATTGAAACTGGGTTTCATTTACTGTAGATCTGATAGTGAGAGTTGATACCTTAATGGGAATCTCCTATCTGGAAAACTTCTGTGTGATTCCACGAGAAGGCAGGGGCCAGACCATGAGTCTTCTCCCCGTCTTCCTTCGTCTTCTTCAGTAGTTGAGTTATAAATGCTGCTTGGGGTATTTTCAGTCTTCCCACCATTTATCTCTCTGGGAAGTAGGGTAGTGACAGCAATTCAGTCAGCATACTATAAATATTGCTCTTAACCCTTTGTGAAACTAACTTTGAGAAGCTGCACTGATAACATTTCTTTGTCAACTTCCCTAGAGAATTCTTGGCATCTGGCCATATTAGTCAAGGCTTTTCAGTTGCACACACCAGAAGCCTCACAGGAACAAGTTTAGACAAAAAAGGGAATATATTAGTTCATGGGATTCAAGGGAAGTTGAGGATCTAAACTAAGCAAAGCTTCAGTCAGTTCAGTCACTCAGTCATGTCCAGCTCTTTGCGACCCCATGGACTGCAGCACACCAGGCTTCCCTGCTGCTACTGCTAAGTTACTTCAGTTGTGTCTGACTCTGTGTGACCCCATGGACGGCAGCCCACCAGGCTCCCCCGTCCCTGGGATTCTCCAGGCAAGAACACTGGAGTGGGCTGACATTTCCTTCTCCAATGCATGGAAGTGAAAAGTGAAAGTGAAGTCCCTCAGATGTGTCCGACTCTTCACGACCCCATGGACTGTAGCCTACCAGGCTCCTCCATCCATGGAATTTTCCAGGCAAGAGTACTGGAGTGGGGTGCCATCACCTTCTCCATCACCAACTTCCAGAGCTTGCTCAAATTCATGTCTGTCAAGACGGTGATGCCATCCAACCATCTCATCCTCTTCAAAGCTTAGGGATACATGGATTCAAGAACCGCTAGAACTAAGGACTTCAGGGCCAGGCCTTTGTCTCTGCCTCTTGTCTCTGGTTCTCTCTCCTGGTTGCTTCGTTCTCTTTCATGGCACAGGCTGGCTCCACTTCCCATGTCCATATGTCCTTGTGATAGCCTTTTTCACCAGAGATGAACTTTCCTGATAATTTTTCCTCGTCCCAGGTTAAGAAATCCCATAGGAGGGCCAGTGTGGGTGAGCCATGACCAGGGTGCTGGGTCATGTAAGAACATGATAGTGCCAGCAGGAACACATTGTTGTCTAGAAGGAAAAGCAGACGTCCAATAGTTAAGACTCCACTCTTCCATTGCAAGGGGGCATGAGTTCGATTCCTGGGTCAGGGAACTAAAATCCTACATGCCGCATGATGGGGCCAAAAAGTAAAAACAAAACAAACAAAAAAAAAGGAAAAGCAGGTCCCAGAAGACTGGGAGGTATTTAATGAGACAAGGATAACCTCCACCCTCTCCTTTGAGATAATGAGTTTGAAAAGAGACTGAAAAACTAGAAGGTGAGTGAGAATCTTAAAAACATCAAAATAAAAATCTGGAAAATGGTATGTGCCTCATCAGGGACATTCCTTTTTATAATGACTGACATCCAGTGGAAAAAAAGACTATGGTGAATCTTCCTTGACAAGGCCCCCAAAGAGACACACCTGGGTATTTTAGGACTTTAAGTTTCAAGAGCTGTGCCCTCTCCCTCTTCCCAACCTGCCTTTCAGAGACCTAAACCGTGGGGGTAACAATCCTGTAATTTTAACTGTATTTATAAATCCCTGATCCTTTGTGTAGTGCCTTTTTCTACTCGGCACTTAGTCTGAATGTTGCTATTTTCACAGAGGAAATCAGAGGAAAGAGGCTGTAATTACAGGTCCAACAACAGCTCCGGAAGCAGCGAAGGCAGCAGAGAGCCAGTGGCTCCATGCCCTCTTCCGGGTTGCAGCCTGGACGTCTCCCCCTTCTTTTCCTTGGGCCTCGGTCAGCTCTTCATGGCTTTATCTCATATCTTTCTCCCTTTTGTTTGCCAGTCCAGTGTGTCACGAGACAAAAAGAGAAAGTTAAAACTAAAAGCCAAGGAATTAAAACTGCACGATGTTGGGGCAGACCTGTCTCTTGGAGATAATTCAAATGGAAAAGAAAAGGGGGGGGAACCCCCAAAAAACCACCATTTCAGGTCACTGGCCTTTTAAACAGACCGCCGGCAATATTTACTCCTCCTGAAATAGCACAGTCACATGAAATAAAACTGTGTTCTGTAAAGCCTGCAAAACAAAAGGACAATTTACAGGCTGGCATGCTCACTGAGGGCCCTCTGTTTGCCAGTGGATCTGGGCCTTTGCTTCCTGACTCTCCTGGCTACCTTCTGCCCAAGGCCTGCAGGAAGTCTGTGGGGGGTCAAGGTCAGATTGCCTTAGAGACCCTCCCAAACATTTTTTCCTCCTCAAAAAATTTGGAAAGGTAGCCAGAGAGTGGAGAGAAGGGTTGGGCGTGGCAAATGGGGCCTCCACCGCAGCCCCAGTGCCTGGGGAGCCCAGGACATGGGATGTTACAGGAGCAGCTGCCAGTGGGGCCGTCACCCTCCTGCACGATCCACTCAGTCCCCGCTCTTTCCTTCATCCCTACTTCTTCATCTGTGCCCTACCCACCTGTCCTCTCCCATCCACTTTCCCCCATTTTCCCCTTGCCCTTTTTTCTATTCCTCTTTTGCCTTCTCTCTCTATTCTTAATTCTGCTGGGGCTCCTCATGGACCTTTATATTTTTTCTTTCTTTTTTATTTTTTTAAATTATTAAAGAATGATAGCACATTTACAGGAGGCTTGGGAAATGCAGAACAAAGTTACATATAGTTCCACTACATATTACAAATTAATTTTTAAGTAGATAAACTAAGATTTTTAGTTGGAGTTTCAATATCAAACTCTCAAAAACTAATAGAATGAATAGACAGAAAAGTAGGAGGCTATAGTAGACGTGAAAAACACTACGAACCAATTCAACGTAATTAAGATTTATACAATTTTCACCCAGTAGCAGGATATAAATTCTACTCAAGTTCCCATAGACTATAAACCAGGAGACACTAGGACATATCCAGGGACATAAAACAAGGTGCAAAAATGTCATGGTCTAAATGTATTGAAATCACACAATCTGTTCTCTTTCCACTGTGGAATTATGTTAGAAATCAATATCAAAAGATATTTGAAAATAACCCGCATATTTCCCAGTATAATTGGACATTTATCAAGAGAGATCTTTGACTTGGCCATTGAAAGCCTCAATAAAGTTAAAAAACTGATTGTAGAGAAGAAAGCATTTAAATGAGAAATTAATATCAAAATGATAAATTAATATGAAAGATACTTTAAAAACCCTATATATTTGAAAATTGAATGTCCACTTTTAAATGACGGGTATATCTAAGAAACCATAATAAGGAAAATTAGAAAATATTTGTAGGAATGAAAATTAAAAGAGAATTTGTCAGAATTGTTGCATGCAGCTGAAGCTGCTCAATACAATTTAAATGCAAAGGGGAATCGAGTAAGGAATGAAAACACATAATAGACATTAGCATAAAATTTTGTGAAATTTGAACAAAGTCTGTACTTTAGTTAATAATACTGTAATGTTAATTTCTCATGGACATTTATGGATTAGCCCTGCTGGAAGGTATAAACAGGCTTCTGGTGGTGGGTTAATGAATGCATGGTCACGTGCCAGCTCTGGGGTCATGGTAAGACTCAGACCCCATTGAGGACTCAAGGGGACATTCTTGGCCTCATTCTTTGAGACATCCCCCCTTAGTTGCCCAAGATTCCCTTTTTTAAAAAAGTCAAAAGCTATTTTTTAAAATAATTTTTTATATTTGCGAGTATGTTTCTTCAAAATCTTCTACATCCACTGATTTAGTCTTTATACCTTGGAAAAAAGGTAAGTGTTAGCTGCTCAGTTGTGTCTGATTCTCTGCAACCCCAGGAACTATAGCCCTCCAGGCTCCTCTGTCCATGGGATTCTCCGGACAAGAATACTGGAGCGGGTTGCCATTCCTTCCTCCAGGGGATCCTCAGGATGTGAGCAAAGTAGCTGAGAAAATGGAAAAATAAAGATGTCTGGACTTGACATGCCCAAGTCAGTCAGAGAACTCGGTCTCTGCGGCCCGCCCCTGTCAGTCCCTGGTCGAGGACCGCTCCCCAGGTGTGTAGACTGCAGGCCTTTCAGCCTGCAGAGAGCCCAGGCCAAGGCCACCCTGAGGCCTGAGAGCAGCCCTTTGACATAGCAATGCAGGTGCTGACTCCTGGGAGTGAAAAAACACACAGGTTCTGCTATCTTCTCTTCTTTTTTATCCTCTTTTTCCACAAACGTGTGCGTTCATGCTCAGTCAGTATCTGACTCTTTGCAACCCCATGAACTGTAGCCCACCAGGCTACTATGTCAATGGGATTCTCCAGGCAAGAGTATTGGAATGGGTTCCATGCCCTCCTCTAGGGGGTCTTCCCGACCCAGGGGTTGAGCCTGCGTCTCCTGCATTGCAAGTGGATTCTTTACCACTGAGCTACCGGGAAAGCTCTTCCACAAATGTATCAGAAGCTAGTACATATTATCACATAGCATGGTGCTAAGACCCAGTATTTGTTGATAGAGAAATCACATATTGATTGACTGATTAATCAATCGATCAATAGACAGACTTCCCTGGAGTCCTAAAAGTAATTGTCTTTACAGCTACTCAGTTCCCTGTTTCTTTGGGTTCTGTGCTTCAAAAAAGATGAAAGAAGACCCATTGCAGTTGCCAGAGAGAGGCCCTTCCAGAATCCAGGGTGAGAAATATATTAGCCTGAACCCCTGGCTTATCAAACTTGGACACTGTGTTGATCATCAACTTTGTCACCTGGAACTTCATGAAATCAGTTTCTCTAAGTGTATACATTTCTTTCCTTCACACCAACAATCCAGCACGTACCACCTTCATTTTCTTTTGTATATACAGTAAGTGGGAAAGAGCCAGAGACGTGTATACAGTGTTTCATTTCCCCAAGTCTGAACAGGATATGGCTCCAGTTCTAAGAGGGCAGGACTGATGGGAACTGGATGCTATTTGATGTTTTAGGGGTTTCCAGTTCAAAGAACTGGAAGACAGAACCGAGGCATGGGAAACAGCATCTACACAGAGGGCAGAGGTAGCCGCTGCGAGGCACGTCTCCCAAGTGGCTGCTGGAGAGCAGGTGTTCGTGAGCACACAGGCACCACCGTCCAGCATGCCCAGAAGAAACTTAGAAAAGGAACAGGTAGTGATGCATGCTGCAGCACGGATGAACCTCGACCGTGTGCTAAGTAGAGACGCTGGACACAAAAGGCTACATACTGCGTGACTCCTTGACTTAAAATATCCAGAAGAGGCAAATCCATAGAGATGGAGAGAGTAGATTAGTGATTGACAGGAGCTGGGAGGAGAAGGGAATGAAGAGTGACTACTTACTGGGTACGGGCTTCCCTGGCAGCTCAGTGATAGAGTCCACCTGCAATGCAGGAGCCGTGGGAAATAAGGGTTCGATCCCTGGCCCAGGAAGATTCCCTGGAGGAGGGCACGGCAACCCACTCCAGTATTCTTGCTTGGAGAATGCCATGGACAGAGGAGCCTGGCAAGCTATAGTCCTCAGGGTCACAAAGAGTCAGACATGACTGATATGACTCAACACGTGCTTACTGGGTACAGGGTTTCTTTTTCAGCAATGACAATTTTCTGGAATTAGATAGTGGTGATGGTTGCAAAACCTTGTGAATGTATTAAAAACCACCGAATTGTGTACCTTAAAGTGGTAGATTTTTGTGGTGTGTAAATTATATCTCAATTTTTTTTTAATGGAAGGAAAGAGTTAGGAAACTTTGGGGTGATAGATGGATGGCCAAAGACCGTAATCCACCAGAGTTACAAACTAATAAAATTTTGGTTATTTATGTTAATACACCTTCTTCTGTTATCAGAATTGTTCCTCATTAGGCTGGTGATGATTGGGATCATGGCTTTCCATAAGCATTGGAGGAGGTGTGGTCTTGCAAACTATACAGAGGTTATGACCTCTGTGGTTGTCCATGGTGGCCCCATATCTCTGTGAACCTCTTCAACACTTAAGATCTCCACTGCCCACAGTGGAGGGATGGAGATTTTTTTCTAATTGTTTCCTGAGTGTCCATTTTATTTTCCTAGCTGCAATGTAAATTTTTGAGGGTAGAAACTGTGTCTTTTTAGAAAATTAGGAATTCTCTCTTCTTCTCTGCCTTAAGCAGAGCACCCAAAGGTGGTCTTCGATCACGTGACCTTCTCACGCTGACTCTGAACTGGATCTAGACCTGGAGTCTGGCCTCAGGGCCCATGCTGTGTGAGCCTTCGACTCTGGACAGGGCTGTATTCTATTTGCTGCTAATCTCTTCAGATTCTACTCTGAAGGTCGGGGATAGTTCACGGAACCAGAGATTTTTCCTCATTTCTGTCCTAATGCTTGGCATCCTTTGTTGCCAGTCATGTGTCGCCTGCTTCTTCTGGGTCACAATGTACTCTGACATGGAGCAGGCTGATTACGATAATAGATTTGATATTATTAATAAACTGCGTCAAAACTGAGGCCTAAGCAACAAAGCCAGTTCAAAAGTCACTACAAGTTTTCACTTTTTTTATCAATATTTTTTTTTACTGAAATATAGTGGATTGTAAAATGTGCTAATTTCTGCTGTGCAGCAAAGTGATTCAGTTATATATATGTATATATTTGTTTAATATTATTTTCCATTATGGTTTATCATAGGCTATTGGATACAGTTCTCTGTGCAATACAGTAGGACCTTTTTGTTTATCCATCCTATATATAAAAGCATACATCTGCGCATGTCCATTGCCCACTCCATCAAGTTTTCTCTTTCAGTGGGAAAAAAAGGAACTTCCAATTAACGTGTTAGCATTTATCTCCCTCCATACAGTTCCTCCTACGTTTCCTAAACTTTCGGGAATAAAAACAAATCATTTCTGACAGCGGTGATTTCCCCTCTGCTCCAGGAAGCCCAGTCGGGAAGGTCGTCACGTCCCAGCCGTCCTTTGTGTGCTGTGCAGCCCCCTGCCTCTCTCTCCGCCAGCAGAGAAACAGACCAGCACAGCCGGGCCTCCCCTTCAGGGCCTGCACTTCAGAGTCTCCAGACACGCAGGTTGGATGTTGACTGGAAGGCTTGGATGAATAGGAATGGCACTTCCTTGTTGCAGAGCTGGCAGACTGCCCGCCGTTCCTGCTGGCTAAGAGCCAGAGATGGCCCAAGGTCTACACGTCCTCTCTGCAGCCACATTCTCAGCCTCCCTGTGGCTGGGGCACGTCTGAACTCATCATTTCTCCCTCCCAAGGGGATACGCGTGCTTGTGTGTGTTATGTGGATGTTTGTGGAGTTTGTATATATTATGGGCTGGAGAGTTTGTGTGCATGGATGGGTGTGTGTATTTTGGGAGGTGAAGTTCTACGTATATGTAAAACAGTATTTATTGCAGAACAGTCTAATAATAAAGAAAAAATATAAGTGAAATACTACTCATATAGTAGTTTTATATTATAGTTTTATATATTTATATATATACTCATATATATAAACTACTATATATATATATATGTATATAGTTGTTCAGTTGCTCCATTGTCTTTGACCCTTTGCAACCCCATGGACTGCAGCACACCAGGCTTCCCTGTTCTTCACAATCTCCTGGAGTTTGCTCAGACTCATGTTCATTGAGTCGGTCATGCCATCCAACCATTTCAACCTCTGTTGTCCACTTCTCCTCCCGTCTTCAATCTTTCCCAGCATCAGGGTCTTTTCAAGTGAGTAGCCAAAGTATTGGAGCTTCAGCTTCAACATCAGTCCTTCCAATGAATATTCAGGGTTGATTTCCTTTAGGATGGACTAGTTGGATCTCCTTGCAATCCAAAGGACTCTCAAGAGTCTTCTCCAGCACCACAGTTTGAAAGCATCAATTCTTTGGTGCATATATATATATATATATAAAGCCATTCTCTGAAGTAGGTACTATCAGTGCCCCTCTTTTACAGATGAGGAGACTAAGTCATAGAGGTCAGCACTGTTAGCCTCTAGTCAATGGCCTCACAGCTAATAAGGGTGCAGAACCTGGACTTGGACTCAACTGATTCAGGAACTCTGTTCTTCACCATGGGGCCCAGCAGCCATGGATTACACAAGCCAGCAAGGGAGTTCATTCATTCAACATTTACTGAGTGCCTAACATGGGTTATGTCATGAGGGTAAAAATATGAACAAGACCCAGATCTTTTTGAGACTCAAAGTCTTTTGAGGGAGAAAGATTTGTAAATAAATCATTGCAACTCAGAGTAATAAGACAGCTTACAGATAGAACAAAGGGGAAGCCATTAATACTAGCTGGAGAATTTATGGAGGTGACATTTTATTTTATTTTATTTTTATTTTTTAATTTTAATATATAAGAAATTTACTTTAAAAAATTTAAAAGAAAAAAAAATATTCTTTCGTGGGGGAGAGGGGCGACCCTCCCCCCCTTCCCCTCCCGCCTCCCCGCCACCCCCCGTGCGCGGCCCCGGCTCCCGTCCCTCTCACGCCTCTCCGACTGCTGGCAACGGCCGGGTATGGGCCCGACGCTCCAGCGCCATCCATTTTCAGGGCTAGTTGATTCGGCAGGTGAGTTGTTACACACTCCTTAGCGGATTCCGACTTCCATGGCCACCGTCCTGCTGGAGGTGACATTTTAATCGTCTCAAAAGAAAGAACAAAGAAACTATTTACAAGAGAGTTAGAGTGGGGGACCTTAAAGGGTAAGGCCATTTCAGGCTGGGCAAATAGCATGTGCGAAGATACTGGAATCTCAAGTCCGTGGTATGACTGAAGGGGGAGCAGGCAAGCCAGAGCAGGTGTGTGTGTAGGGGGCAGGTTACAGATGGAAATGCTAGACTGTTGAGGGTCTGGATGCTCCACTGAGGAGTTTGGCCTTCATTATATAGGCAGGGGGGAGCTACAAGGGTGTTTGATCATGGTGATGCTTTAAAAGAACAGCTAGGCGGTGGCTCAGATGGTAAAGTGTCTGCCTACAATGCACAATACTTGCAGGAGTTGTGGGTTCGATCCCTGGGTCAGGAAGATCCCCTGGAGAAGGAAATGGCAACCCACTCCAGTATTTTTGCCTGGAGAATCCCGTGGACGGAGGAGCCTGGTGGGTTACAGTCCATGGAGTCGCATGGTGGGTTATAGTCCATGGGGTTGCAAAGAGTCGGACACTACTGAGCGACTACTACTTAGACAGTGTCCTGCAGGAAGGTTCAGGGTGGAGTGGGATAGGGAGCAGAAATGGCATTAATAGTTACGTGTGAGGCAGAAAAGCAATGGTTCTCAGTCCTCACTGTCCAGGAGCACACCTGAGGAAGGAGCCTAGAACTCAAAAGAAAGATCTGCGCTGGAAAGATCTGGGGGAGCTATGAACACGTGGGTGGAAAGTTGGAAGTTGTAGAAGTAGATAATGAGGTGAACTCAGGCGAGTGAAATTGCTCAGTGGTGTCTGACTGTTTGCAATCCCACAGACTGTAGCCCGCCAGGCTCCTCTATCCATGAAATTCTCCAGGCAAGAATACTGGAGTGGGTTGTGATTCCCTTCTCCAGGGACCTTCCCAAACTAGGAATCGAACCCAGGTCTCCTGCGTTGCAGGTGGATTCTTTACCTCTGAGCCACCAGGGAAGTAGACAATGTTTTGATGCAATTAGCCTAGGGTGGAGCTGAGATAACAGGAGGCTTTAAAAACTTCTCAGATGATTCTACTATGCCCACAAGGTTGGAAGCATGTTAGCACAGGGTACTGGTTATAGCTACAGGCTCTTAGCTCCAAGGCTTACCAGCAAGCAAGGGATCTTGCACAAATTACTTTATATTTTAAGCTTTCAGAAGTCTTCTCATCTATAAAATGGAGATGGTAAGAACTACCTCATTAGCTTGAAATTGAATCAGGTAAAGTATCTAGGAATTTGAGCACTGTTCCTGGCACATAGTAAGCATTCAATACCTAGCGGTTATTTTCATATTGCTGTGATTCTTACAATTACAAGAGGATTGAAACTAAGTCAAAGGCAGGGAAGATAGCAAGAAGAATATGAATTATAAAGACATTTCAGGGGTGGAAAGATAGGGCTCAATGAGCAGTTAGATAGACGGTGGGTAAGGAAAAGAGAAGTGAAGAGAATTCCCTGTTTTCAAGCTTGAACAACTCGAGTGGTGCTGATGCTATCACTGAATTTGGGATTGCAGGAGAAATAGGGTACAAGGCAAGAGAAAAGAGAAGTATTGGGATGCAGGAAACAAGTCGGACTAGATATATTGAGCAGGGTACTTGAGGGCCATGCAGTAGAGGCATCTAGCCGGAAGTGGAGTTATGGTCTGGAGTCAAAAGAGAGGTCTAGGCTAGGTTTTTTGGGGAGCCGTGAACATATAGGTGGAAGGTTGAAACTAAAGAAGTAGATGTATCTCTAGGGGAAACTATACGTAGTGAGAAGTGATGAGAAGCCAAGTCTAGAAATTCGAATGCCCACAGGTGAGGGGCAGGGGGTAGGGAGTCTATCCCCCAAGAATGAGGTAGAGAGTAGAAAGAATAAAGTAACAGGAATTAACATAAGGAAAACACTCTGAAATAACTGGCTGCAGGGAAAGAAACAAGCCCAGGATGGAAAGAGTTCTGGTTAAGAGTGTTGAGCAAAATAACAGATTTTTTAAATTTGGTCCCTTTGATTCAAGGGTGCTCTTAAAAGACTTTCCAGTTCCCTCATTTTGCCCACTCCTTTCAAAGGGCATCTTTTCCTTCCAAATCTGGATGGCAGACCTGGGGGCAGGAGCTATGGCACAAAACCTCAGCCATACCCAGCCTGGCTGCTGTGAATCACCGTACAGAGCGTCACTGCGCCGCGTATGCGGAGAAGTGCCTGAAGCTCTCAGGAACCAGCCTGGGGAAAGCCCCTGCTGCCCAGCACTCCTCTCCAGCTTTTTGTGACTCACAGAACCTACCTGACCCCTTCCTCCTCATCTCTACCCTCCAGTCAGGCATCCTCACCTCCCCATTCTCTATCTGGAGGATTGTTTTCAAAGTAGCTCCTCCCCAGGAAAGATTTAGAGGAACCAGCTCGCTCACTGAGCCCAGAGAGAGAGACCTCAGAAGTGGGCAGTGTTGGGAACTGGGTCTGTGCAAAGAGCCTGGCCACTGAGAACTGGTGGAAAACTTTCTGAAGCTCATGTCTGACTTTAGTGGTTCTCAAAGTTTGGACCAGCAGCATCACTTGGGGCTTGTTAAAATTGCAGATTCTCTAGGCGGGTCCCAGACCTACGGCTTCAGGAGCTCTGGACGTGGAATCCTGCAATCCTCTGGGTGGTTCTGACCCATGTTCAAGTTCCAGAGCTGCTGTCCTGCATCTTTAACAGAACTGGAAACACCAAGGTTGAGAATCTTTTCTGTCTCTCTCACCCTAGTATACAATTCTACAGACAGAAGAGTATAATAAATGCTAATCAGCAGGTATTTATTGAGAATCTTGGTATATGAAAAAGTCTTCACAACACTGAAGCTAAACACACACACATTCACACACAGACTATCTTTGAGAGCTCACAGCACATGCAAAAATTAGGTTGACGACTGGGTAACGCAAGTTGTAAGTGTTGTAAGTGTTGAAATGAGTGGATTTAGACAATACTACAAGGAAACAGTTGGCCAAATCCAGAATGCAGGACACTACAGGACCTTGCTTGATTTATTTTCAGAGGTGATGGCATGGGGAGGGGTGGAAAATTGGACTACTCTAGTTTAGTCATGTCTGACTCTTAGTGACCCCATGGACTGTAGCCCACCAGGCTCCTCTGTCCATAGGATTATCCAGGCAAGAATACTGGAGTGGGTTGCCATAGCCTCCTCCAGGGGATCTTCCCAACCCAGGGATCGAACCCAGGTCTCCTGCATTGCAGGCAGATTCTTTACCATCTGAGCCACCAGGGAAAGATATTCTGCTTTAAAAGGAGTTAAAAGAGATCTCACAGACAAAACCAATTATGATAAGTAAGCATGACCTTGGATCCTGATTAAAAAACACAGCCAACTCTAAAAACGATTTTTTTAAGAACAACTTGGGAAACTTGAATATAGACTGAATAATAGGTGTTAAGAAGGAATTATGATCAGTTTTATTAGGTGTGATCATGGCTTTGTGGCTATGTATAAAGACGTCCTTTGGGGGGATGCATGCTGAAGTGTTTGTGCATAAATTTGCACAATGTCTACAATTTGATTTAAAATGTTCTACCTCCCCCCGACACACACACCCCCCAAAATGTGGAGACAGGATAGATGAAATAAATACGGCAAAATGTGATGGCTGGTGAGCTCGTGAGGGTTTTATATGAGTTTGGAAATCTTCATACTCCAAGTTTTTGCTTGTATGTCAGTGAGTGATGTAGACCTGAGTGGTGGAGCAGTTCCGAACTGGGTGCTAGAGGAAGGACTGGAGCCCCCAGAGAAAGATTTGTGAAGGGGATGTTGCCAAGTACTTCCTTCCTCCTTGCCTGCCTCTCTCCCTCCCCAGGAGTTTGCACCTCCCACATACCAAGCAGAGTACAGTATAGTCAAAGCAGCCCAATGGGAGCAGCGGGTGTCCTCTGGGGAGAGGGGAGGTGGTTGCAGAAGTCAGCTGCCAGACTGCAGAGGAGTGTGGGAAACACCAGGCTGCCTGTCTGGCTGGACTTTGTGTTGTAGGCAGTGATGAGGCTTCTGTGCAGAAAATGCAGTGATGAGATCTATGTTCTGAGTGGATTCATTTTGACACACTAGGCAGGATGGAATGAGCTGAAGAGATCTGGAAGGGGGCTGTTACCAAGGTACAGGCATGAAGACGTGATAAGGGCTTGGGCTTTACAGAGTGGCAGTGACGAGGAGCCAGTCGAGTGACATTTCAAGATGAACCAAGAAGCACCCAGAGCTGCTGGTGACGATTTAGGAAGGTGGCAGGTGTGAGTCAAAGATTCACTTGAAGGACTGGGTACATGGTCGCACAGCTTAATAGAAATGACGAAACTGGGCTGAAGGTGCAAATTTTCAAAGGTGCGAAATCTAAGGGGAGGATAGAACTGGGCTGAGCTATATCAAACAATGCATGCATGCTTAGTCGCTCAGTCGTGCCCAACTCTTTGGGACTTCATAGACTGTAGCGCGCCAGGTTCCTCTGTCCACAGGATTTTTCAGGCAAGAACACTGGAGTAGGTTGCATTTCCTTCTTTGGGTTATCTTCCCAATCTAGGGATCGAATCCGCATCTCCGGTGTCTCCTGCATTGCAGGCAGATTCTTTACCCTCTGAGCCATCGGGGAATAGACTGTTCCAAATAATAGGGTGATTTGAGGGGAAGTGAGGAAACTCAGAGTCAAACAAATCGACTGGTTACATAAACAAAGCCTGATGAAAGTTTGGAGACTAGAGTCTGAAAAAGAATACGGAAAAGCAAGTGGCTGAGCAGAGATAAGAAGTGAAACTCTGGGGACAGTGGGAGAGGCAAGTGGGTGTTTCCAAGATGCTGAAGAAACCCTGATTTTGAAACCCTGCTCTCCTGTGGCGTTTGCTTCCCGTTTGAGATAGGAGAAGCTTCCTAAGCTTCCATCCATCGGGCATGGCTCTAGGGGGCATCAGTCTGCACCACACTGCATCTCGGTTGGATACTGATAGCTGAAGGACACAGGGCACCAGGCTAGAAGCTCCAGAGGGCGGGGATCACACATTTCTCCAGAATGCGACGTGCTTTCTGGAGATGCCCTGGTAACTGCTGCTGAGCTCCCAGCTTTGAGCCTCGCAGAACTAGGTGACTAGTTCTTGCCCTGAGAACCCCATGAACAGTATGAAAAGGCAGAAAGATAGGACACTGAAAGATGAACTCCCCAGTCGGTAGGTGCCCAATATGCTACTGGAGATCAGTGGGGAAATAACTCCAGAAAGAATGAAGAGACAGAGCCAAAGCAACAGCAACACCCAGGTGTGGATGTGACTGGTGATGGAAGCAAAATCCGAAGCAATACTGAATAGGAACCTGGAATGTTAGGTCCATGAGACAAGGCAAATTGGAAGTGGTCAAACAGGAGATGGCAAGAGTGAACATCAACATTTCAGGAATCAGCAAACTAAAATGGACTGGAATGGGTGGATTTAACTCAGATGACCATCATATCTACTACTGCGGGCAAGAATCTCTTAGAAGAAATGGAGTAGCCATCATAGTCAACAAAAGAGTCCAAAATGCAGTACTTGGGTGCAATCTCAAAAACGACAGAATGATTTCTGTTTGTTTCTAAGGCAAACCATTCAATATCACAGTAATCCAAGTCTATGCCCCGACCAGGAATGCTGAAGAAGGTGAAGTGGAATGGTTCTATGAAGACCTACAAGACCTTCTAGAACTAACAACCAAAAAAGATGTCGTTTTCATTATAGGGGACTGGAATGCAAAAGTAGGAAGTCAGGAAATACCTGGAGTAACAGGCAAATTTGGCCTTGGAGTACAGAATGAGGCAGGGCAAAAGCTAACAAAGTTTTGCCAAGAGAATGCACTGGTCATAGCAAACACCCTCTTCCAACAACACAAGAGAAGACTCTACACATGGACATCACTAGATTGTCAATATCAAAATCAGATTGATTAAAATGTTTGCAGAAAAAGATGGATAAGCTCTATACAGTCAGCAAAAACAAGACCAGGAGCTGGCTGTTGCTCAGATCATGAACTCCTTATTGCTAAATTCAGACTTAAATTGAAGAAAGAAGGGAAAACCACTACACCATTCAGGTATGACCTAAATCAAATCCCTTATGATCATACAGTGGAAGTGACAAAAGATTCAAGGGATTAGGTCTGATAGACAGAGTGCCTGAAGAACTATGAACGAGGTTCATGATATTGTACCAGAGGCAGGGATCAGGACCATCCCCAAGGAAAAGAAATGCAAAAAGGCAAAATAGTTGTCTGAGGAGGCCTTACAAATAGCTGTGAAAAGAAGAGTAGCAAAAGGCACAGGAGAAAAGGAAAGATATAAGCATCTGAATGCAGAGTTACAAAGAACAGCAAGAAGAGATAAGATAGCCTTTCTCAGCGATCAATGCAAAGAGAGGAAAACAACAGAATGGGAAGACTAGAGATCTCTTCAAGAAAATTAGACATACCAAGGGTACACTTCATGCAAAGATGGGCACAATAAAGGACAGAAATGGTATGGACCTAACAGAAGCAGAAGATATTAAGAAGAGGTGGCAAAAATACACAGAAGAACGATACAAAAAAGATCTTCACGACCCAGATCATCACAATGGTGTGATCACTCACCTAGAGCCAGACATCCTGGAATGTAAAGTCAAGTGGGCCTTAGAAAGCATCACTATGAACAAAGCTAGTGGAGGTGATGGATTTTCAGTTGAGCTGTTTCAAATCCTGAAAGATGATGCTGTGAAAATGCTGCACTCAATATGCCAGCAAATTTGGAAAACTCAGCAGTGGCCACAGGACTAGAAAAGATCAGTTTTCATTCCACTCTTAAAGAAAGGCAATGCCAAGAATGCTCAAACTACCACACAGTTGCACTCATCTCACATGCTAGCAAAGTAATGCTCAAAATTCTCCAAGCCAGGCTTCAACAGTACGTGAACCGTGAACTTCCAGATGTTTAATGTGGGTTTAGAAAGGCAGACAAACCAAAAATCAACTTGTCAACATCCGTTGGATCATCAAAAAAACAAGAGAATTCCAGAAAAACATCTACTTCTGCTTTACTGACTCTGCCAAAGCCTCTTACTGTGTGGATCACAACAAACTGTGGAAAATTCTGAAAGAGATGGGAATACCAGATCACCTGACCTGCCTCCTGAGAAATCTGTATGCAGGTCAGGGAGCAACAGTTAGAGCTGGACATGGAACAACAGACTGGTTCCAAATAGGAAAGGGGGTACGTCAAGGCTGTATATTGTCACCCTGCTTATTTAACTTCTATGCAGAGTACATCATGAGAATCGCTGGACTGGAAGAAACACAAGCTGGAATCAAGATTGCCAGGAGAAATATCAATAACCTCAGATAGGCAGATGACACCACCTTTATAGCAGAAAGGGAAGAAGAACTAAAGTTTTTCCAGTAGTCATGTATGGTTATGAGAATTGGACTATAAATAAAGCTGAGCACCGAAGAATTGATGGTTTTGATCATTGGTGTTGGAGAAGACTCTTGAGAGTCCCTTGGACTGCAAGGAGATCCAACCAGTTCATCCTAAAGGAAATCAGTCCT